>NW_020653945.1:11015554-11054547 GCF_003589595.1 Hyposmocoma kahamanoa
TACAAGTATTGGTTTAAAGTGTACTTAAATTAAGTGCAAGTGGACATATATCATTCAATATTAACAAATTGTATCCACTTAATTAAATTTAAGAATTTACACACGCAGACAAATAAATTTTTAATTTCATATATGAAATTAAAATTTTAATAAAAATTATATCATTATAATCATTGACTTACAATTATATGGACGTCGGGTCCGCGCTAAAAAGTGTCCGCACTTATAAGGCGCTAAAATCGTATACAGAGCGCGACACTCCGCTTTAGTCTTCATTTGTTCTACTGACAGCGCGATACTGCGATGACATTACAATTTAAATTTCGAATAGGTTGACTTGGGACATTATTTTCGTGGTTTTTGTATTAGACCCGTCGTCCATTTATTTGTAAGTCAATGATTATAATAATAAAATTTTTCATGGAATAAATTGAATAATAAATGTATTAATTGATTAATTAAATGTCATAAAACAATGAGTATTTTTAAGAACGCTTAATGTGTAATTATGTGTTCTATCATATTCAATGTATAAAGACTGGATTTTCTATTATAAAGGTCTATTTTTAATTCTAAGTTGGGCAATTCGGATACAGGCAGTGGCATTTCATTGTATAATTTTACCTTTAGAAGTTTTTTCGCAAATCTCGTTTACTTGGAAGAGTACTTTGTTCCTACTTTTGCTTCCATTTATTTACATAGCTACATTATGTATATATTCCTCAAATTGGATTATACACTCTTCGTATATAAAATCAGGAAAATATCTTCATATTTTATCCAGCAAACGTTTCACATCAAAGCAACATCTGACTATGTGATATCGTATCGCATCGCCCCTTGTAGGTAGATAAGTGTAGCGTATATAAGTAAAGTCGCGTGCTTCAAGTCGTTCGATCGGCAGTTAGATGCTTGTCCATATCGAGTGCAGTATGACACGCTAGTACCGTTTGTCGATTGACAAACGATATTCGTGATAGGCCGTCAAATATTCTACGATTACGTTTCGCTGAAATGTATCATACATTACGTCTGTGTATCAGTAAAGTTTCACGTGAAAAACTTTTGTTTGTGTGTCTGTGTTCCGATTTTGAAGGGTAAGGGTGCTGGTGAAATTACAGGCACATGGGAGGTGTCAACTTATGTCTCAAGGTGACGGGCGCAGTGACAGTATCCCTCAGATCTTTGCGATTTAAAGCTCTGAGTGGTATTGCAACTGTTATGGAATGACGTGTAGTTTATCATCAGGCGCACGACTTGTTCGTCCCGTCCCTTAATATTATTTAAAAAAAGGATTGAGGCTACTTGTCTCACTTATCAAAGAACTCACTCAATATCTATAAAGTGAAATGCAACATGTACTTCAATGGAATGGACATTAATTAACATAAAAGAATAGAAAATTTGTTTCAGTAATACAAATATCTTATGAAGCAACCAGTTTTTCCAGGAGTAAAAGAGTTATTTTAAATTATCTTTTCAAGCTGAAATATGTATGTACAAGAACTAGAATTCTAAAAGACATATTATACCATTATATCCATGTATCTCTATAATGTGATTCAAAAATCAGTTTAAATTTTAAGTAAACTGTATATGTTGAATGTGAAAATTATTTTACTGTTACAGTCTCAATAAAGCTAGTCATTAATTACCTTTAGGTACTTATACTCGTCGTTTCATCAAGTACCTTTTAAAGAGTTAAATAAAATTAGTCTGTTAATTATACCAAATTACCAAAATACTCTCTCTCTCTCGCCATATAATTCGGATAAAAAGCAAATTTTTCACATTTGAATAAATACAGGTTTTAAAAGGTAGAAAAGAAAGCAGTAGGTCGGATAAGGATTCATAACAAGCTTATGTTACTAATTATTAAACCTGATTTCCAATAATGTTATTTGGTTAATCTTTTAGCGTCTCCTTACCAGCCTGGAAGTGAGGCGCCTTACACATCTCGAGGATTACCCTTTACCATACTCACTAATCCTCTTCATCCTCGAATTTAAAGGGAATTTATTTTATACCATTTTTTTGGTCCATATTCTGTAGCCCTCAACAAACCCCATATGTCTGACCGCGTAAATGTCCAACCTATTGTATTAAACAGGCGTAAAGGATTATTCAACCCCTTTCGGATGGCACAATGTTACAATGGCGACGAAGACAAAATAATCATATCTGTAGGACGGCTGACATTCATACAGAAGCTGTACATTTATAACAAAACTAATTTGTATACGCAAAAATATGCATATTATTTATTATTTTATATTATATAATTACACAGCATCACATACATTGCTCTGATCCCAAAGTAACTAACCAAATAAATGAAATGAATTGAATTGAATAAAGCATTAGTGTTATGGAAATTAGAAACAAAGACAGTACAATAAACACTCAGACCCGAGACATTGTAAAAAAGTTAGTTTTTCTACGTTGATCCGGTCGGAGATCGAACCCAGGACCTCGGAGATGGCAACACCATGAATACTGGTGTGTCGACCACTGAGGTCGTCAAATATCAATCGTTATACGTCTCACTACTGTGCGCGGGTCTACTTTAAGGAAAAGGTTACGGCCAAAGTCAGTCAAGTCGACAGGTACAATATTAGTACTTCACATGTCTCTGCAGACTTTAGTGATTCTTATCCAACTTTATTCATGTTTCATCACAATGGTTTCCTTTACCGTAAAATTAAGTGAAAAATTATAATAAACTGTGCGCTCTAAAAATATAAAAGCGAACCGACCGCTCGTTAAAAATCAAATGCGATCCTCCTGAAAATGTTATCTCGTTTATTAATTATGTATTCTCCAAAATATATTAGCCATAATAAAACTGAAAACAAACTGCAATGT
This sequence comes from Hyposmocoma kahamanoa, assembly GCF_003589595.1. Classification (NCBI taxonomy): domain Eukaryota; kingdom Metazoa; phylum Arthropoda; class Insecta; order Lepidoptera; family Cosmopterigidae; genus Hyposmocoma; species Hyposmocoma kahamanoa. The sequence continues at coordinate 11,018,420 of NW_020653945.1, forward strand.
TAGATATAATATCGTAGTATTTAAAAAAATATATAAATAGTCAATAGAAAAATATTTTGTTTTATTTCTACGATAATAGGTACGTTATCCGAGTTAGGCGTATCCCTGTCTATGAAATCAACAAAAAGTTTTAGTTGGTAAAATGCGATTGTGGTTCGATTGCAGCTGACGGCGCTTACCCTAAGGCACGTTAGGTTACACAATGTTTCAATGGCATTTTTGTCTGTTTCAATTGGTTATTATGTTGAAAAGTGAACAAGAATAAATAGAAAAATAATGATTTGATGGGTGCAATTGTTTCATAAGCGCCGCTGAAAACTTTATGAACAGTGAGTGTGAGTTTTAATGACTAGCTTTGTAACGGAAAGCATTTTGAAGTGCGCACTCTGCATTAAACGATTGATATAATAAAGTCTTTTAGTTTGTAGTTCTTGTACGTTTTAACATAAAACGAATCAGGTTTATAAGTACGCTTCCGTACCGTTAAGCCTTTTTCAAATATCTTTTGTGCGTCGCCCGATGTAATTGGATAGATTGAAAGGTCGGAAATTTAAGAGCCTACTGCCTACTCACCCTACTTACGAGATCCGATTGCCTCACGTTGCCTAATACGCAGAGCAACCAGTGCTGCCATGGTGGCCATTGTGATGTTCTTTTATTCGCAATGGATCGTTGAGCACTACAAACTGAATCGCTTATAGCGAAATTAGTGCTAATAACTAGATTTATATATTGGCAATATTCAAGGAATACAATAGAAAAGGAAGTTTTTTTTTTTGAGAATAATGTATAAGCACTAAACGATAAAATTTAAAGCAAAACAAATGCGTTACATCTGCTGTTGTGGCGTTACGTAGGCTGTATAGTAGCAATAGAATGGAGAAATTGCAGATACATGGGACTTATCAACTTATGTCTCAAGGTGACAGAGTGTGTTAGGGTGTTCTTCTTAGCGTGTCGACTCTGACGTTGAAATGTTTCAGGATCAGTACTTAGCAACTGACACGGCATTATCAGTGGCGTTGTACAGGTCCTCGCATGTGCAGGTGTAGGGACACAGAGGACACGACAAAAGATGTGCTCCCATTACTGCGTTACGGTTTTGACGGGTAAAGGTACTGGTGAAATTACAGGTACATGGGACTTGTCAACTTACGTCTTAGCGTGACGGGCGCAATGGCAGCTCCCCTCAGATGTTTGACATTTAAAGCTCTGAGTGATACTGCAACTTTAATAATAATAATAATAAAGCACACACTCAACATAGCCCTGCACTAGGGAAACCCTGTGTCGAGGGTGCCATGGACACACACGTAGACAACCACAAATTACATCCAAACTCACGAGAGAAATAAATGTAGGCCATACAAAAATTTCGCCCGGCCCGGGAATCAAACCTGTTACCTCTGCATGGCAGTCCGGCGTGGTAACCTTTCGGCCACGGAGGCAGTTGATGGATAGGCGTGGCTGGTGGTGAGACGCACGACTTGTTCGGTACGTCACTTGATATCATAAATTAGAAAGACTTGTTTAATGAGTAAAACATTCATCTGTGAATCTTTATGCATATATATGCATGTAATATGTACACACTAGATGTAATTTCATTTCCTGCTTTATGGGCCCAAAAAGAAAAGAACTTTGAAAATTTTGCAAACACGTACATATAATCTACATTAGGAAGCAACAAAACATCCAAGCGACGTTAAATATAAATGAAGATATTAAATTTTTATTGTAAAAGTATACACCCCAAAACACACACATAAAAACGGTAGGCGTAAATTGCACGTATTCAAATCTCCGCAAGATATAAATGTGTGGGTGACTGCAAAGCGTCTAAAAAAATAAACTCAAACTTTTTCGCGCGCCCGTTTCTTTTCCTTTAAGTTTACGACTACGATGTAATTTTCGCGGAAAAGTAGATACGGACTACGCTGTGAATATACGTAATATTTCACAATATAATAAATCTTAAAATTCAGGGCTTTTGTATTGACTTTTTTAAGTCAAATAAATGAAAGCTTGGTCACTATCTTACCTAATGTTTAGCGATTATGTGACCAACGATATTTCTGGTTTGTCTAGTACCTAATTCAATATATACTCGGAATCAGAATACCTATTCACGCTAGCCTTGAATAGCTCCAAATTGTAGCTTATAGGAAATGCAGTTTCATCAGGAAAGAAAAAGCAAAAGTCAATGTCATAAGGATGGAGTGTTCCGAACTTTCCAGTAGTCCGAGAGAGGTACGAGGGTGAAACTAAATTGTAAAGTTTCTGCACATACCGTCTGAAGTGTATTTGATCGAAATCCGGCAAGCAGCCACATAAAGTTTTAATAATAATTATTATCAAAGCAAACATTTCTTTTGATATCAAACGATGGGACGAACAAGTCGTGCGCCTGGTAAGAAACTACACTATAATAGTTGCAGTACTACTCAAAGCTTTAAATCGCTAAGATCTGAGGGGCATTACCACTGCACCGTCACCCTAACACAAGGAAAGCATGCACATGAGTTATGGCTCGGAGAGCGCATGCACGTGTGGTGTCTCTCCTCAGACAATGGCCCATTTTTTGTCGTGTCCTGCGTGTCTCTACACCTGCACACGCGAGGCCACGTACTACACTACTGATAATGCCGTGTCAGTCGCCAAGTACTGGTCCTGAAACAATTTTAACGTCAGAGTCGACACGCTAAGAAGAAGACCCTAACACATAAGTTGACAAGTCCTATGTGCCTGTAATTTCACCAGCACCCATACCCTTCAAATCCGAAACGCATTAATTCTCACATTACTGTTTGGCGGTAGAAATGGGTAAGGTGGCGGTACTTCACTGGGCGTACTCATTCACAAAGACCTCTACTACCACTATTTAAACACATTAAATTAATTTCTGTAGAAGGCCTTTCACTTGGGTATTCACGGGAATCTTTACCGGTGGTTAACTTCGTATCTAGAAAGCCGAACATAGCTAGTTTCATTGTATGTATGGCTTTGATTCTGCACCTTTCTTGGCGGCAACTGGTGTTCCTCAGGGCTCAAACTTGGGTCCACTATTGTTCCTTATATTTGTAAACGATTTATTGGAAAATATAACAAGTAAATGCCTATGCTGACGATATCAAATATATTGCAAGATTGAGAGTCAGGCAGATTGACAACTTCTCTAAGACGACCTTAATTTGATCGACTCGTGGAGTTGTGAAAATCACTTGTCGTTAAATGTAAGGAAGTGTCAGATTGTAACTTTTTCAAAAAACAGGAATAATTGACTACTCCTACAATTTAAGTGGAACGTCGCTTGACCGTGTGTGTTGTGTCAGGGATTTGGGCGTTTATTTTGACTCGTCCTTGTCATTTAGGCAGCATTATGAATATATCGTAAACAAATCTTATAAGACATCTTATGCCGCACCACGAAGCCGTTTAAGCATGAGCAATAGTGGTTCATATTATATAACGCACTGGTTCGAAGCACCGCTGAATACTGTTCATCGGCCTGGTTTCCGATATACAAAACACAGATCGATCAGATAAAATCTGTTCAACGTCGATTTCTAAGAATGCTTTACAGTAGACTTGGGTTGAGATGTAAATTGTTGGTTTATGAAAGCAAACTCAATAAGTTTAAGGTAGAAACCCTTGCTCACCGTCGAGTTACCAGTGACTTATGTACATTGTACAAAATAGTTAATGGTGGATTTGGTGACATATTGCTGGATAAGATCTGCATAAGGGTGCCAACTCGTTCATTCGCCGACCTCAATTGTTTGCTAATCAAGCTTTCGTAAGTAATAATGTTTCTGCAAATAGTCCAATTTACCGAATTTGTAGAACATATAATGATACTTGTTGTAACCATAATAATAATATATTCCGTGATAGCCTTCCCGCATTCAAAAAGTCCTTCATTAAACGACTCATTTAACCTATTTTAAGAATTTTCCGTATTGTTGTTATTGTGTCCTTTTTTATTTTTTTGTTCATAAGATCGTATAATCTATAGTTTTTTGAATGCTGTGTACAGTTATAATTGGAATGCAGATTTACTGATGTTTCTTTTTAAAATAATTTTGTTTGAAAACAATGCTGTAATCTGTTTTCTGTAATTTGTACAATTACAATTTAAAAAAAATCATCAATCAATCATTCATAACACAAGGACCATCATAGTCACCCCATTGTTATGCGGTTCCTTCTATATGTAAATGCACGTGTTTATTCGATGTGTGCATGTGTGAATGGCGGTAAACGGAGCTGTAAACAAATCCCAGTAAGGACGCTTTCTTTTTTAACAGACATGTTTATACTTGCCATTACGAGAGCGCGAATATCTTATGAAACTTACTCACACTGCTATGATAAAATGTATGGGTTGCGGAGAAATAAACGTTGTGGCTGAAAGTATACACAGAGTTATCTACGCTTTTATTAAATTGTACAAGATTATATCGAACCAAATATCATCCAAGAATCCCGTATTTTAAAATTAAATAATTCACTGACTTGATGAATTTCCAAAACAAGTATGAACTTCATTGTGCATATATTAGCATAGTGCACAAATATATTTACATTTTATTAATAAAATTTCTGCCTCTCAGTGCAGCTACAGGAGAGATATTTTGCGCCGGTTGGTACAAAATTACCATTTTCAATTTAACTTTTTATGTACTAAATGCAAACAAGTCGGGATTTAACGAAGGGGCATGTAGTGTGGATTGTATAGTTCCCGCAATGAATGGGGCCCGGCCTTTCTAGCCGTTTCAAAATGTAATTAGTGAGGGAGTTTTTTTTTCAACATAAGTGGTTTTAAAGAATTCTACCAACGCTGTTGCTTTCATCGCCGAAAGGGAATTTTTTAATGAATAACGTTTTGGAACAAAAGAATGCAAAAATAAAGTAACAAATACTTAGATGGCATAGAATATGGCGATCCTAGGGTGTTTATATTATGGGAACTATGTACAGTTACTATGTTTCTATGCATTTATTTCATTCTCATATGGCAAATAACCGGAGTTAGGTTGGTTTAGATTGGTTAGACTGAGAAGAAAAGAACTAAATGCAAGTTAGAAAAAACAGACAAAAGCCAAATCTGATAATGAAGACATTACACTGAAAATTTTCTTTAAAATAATACACAATAACTTTTTAAAAACTTGGCCAAAGGTTTGTTAGCTGGCTAACTTTTGGTCTATAAACTTTTGAAAATATTATATGCTTAATTGCTAGCCGTTTTTATGAATATCTTTCTGTAGGTCAACTAATTATAACAAGGAAAAAGTATTATACCTACAAAGTGATATTTTTCACATTATTTGGCCTAATATTGTCTCTGCAAGGAAGGTCTTTTCTTAACAACAGAATTTCAATGGATTATATTATTATCTTTACACACACGATTTTAACGCAATGTTTTATGTTTTTATTTATTTACAAATACAGTGTGTAGATTTACATTCTCGCCATATTTAAAAAAATAATAATAGAAATAATGCTAAATCATCTAAAAATATTAAAAAAATTATTCAGTTCAATATTCTGGCTAATTGTATCTAGTAAAGTTTAGCAAAATTGTTTCAAGTCATATGCACCACGCAAAAGCAGTGACCCCGCCGGGTGGCTTCACCGAGCGATACGTAATGTTTCTCGATCGCTTATTTACCTATTTTTTTAATTATGATTATGTACTAGTATTGTTATAATTTACTATTTATATACATTAATTAGAAAAGTTTTTTGTAACTTAGATTTGGTACTTACCAACTTTAGATTACATGAAAGTACTGCTAGAAGTAGCTAACTCCACAGCTGGTGGTGGCTCTACTACCAGACATGAAGAGATTCGCACGTGAGTTCCGTTTCAACATTAGACTCCACAACTTTGAAAGGAGAAACTTCGACACTCGTATCCTTCGCGTAAAGCAAACGTTTCACATCATACCATAAGAATAGACACGCACTTGTACTTGATGGATTACCACGCAGGTTCTAGTGAACCTGGTAGCGGTTCTTTTTAGCACTACTAACTCTGGTTTACATACCAAAGAACGTGGCATTTCGTGACAGACTATAATAGAATGTGTGTGGAATGTCAGCGTGACGTAGACGCAGTACGGGAAGCAAGGTCGACTGATCTACCAATCGCGCGCTCGATACGACACCCTCCGCCGTCGCTACCCGCACCCCACCACCAAATAGATCTAAAATGCGATTCTTTCTGCGCATTTAAGATCATTGTTCAAAATGTTTGAAAGTGCCGTGCAAGCGAATGACCTTTGTATCAGATTTGTTTTACCGCAATTAAATAAAATATAGGAATTTACGAAATTTTTTTTCGATTTATTTTTTTAGTGATTTGGGTTCAGTTTCGGATTTAGAATGACCTATGTAAATATGGCGAGAATGCAAATCAACACATTGTATGTTATTTTGCTTATCTGACAATGTGTATAAATTTAATACCATTTTACAATTTGAATGGTTACTGTTTTAAAAAGGCACATTAATTTATTGATTTATTTTATTTGATTTTTATTCACCTTTATTAATTTTAGCTTAGTAATAAGTAAATGACAAATAAAATTACAACAGTTTTATTTGTAATTTATTTAAGTGAATTTATTGTATTACCCAATTTTTACTATTTATATAAGGCGGCAACATAAACAGCAATAAAATTTTTTAATTAATGTTATGGAAACAATAAAAATAAACGTACCATAAAAAGACAAATGTACACGTACAAACAATATTCAAGGCTCCCGAATAATAAATATTGCAGGGGTAAAAGGAAGGACAAAAGATGGATTCTATTCTAAGTAAGTAATAAAACCGCTGGGCAAAATATAAATACAGATTATTGTTTACGAATTTAAGTAATCAAACATTATGATTATAATAATATTTATATTTTTTTATAATACCAAATGACGGGACGACCAAGTCATGTGCCTGGTGGTAAGCGACACGTCTATCCATAACAGTGGCGGTGCCACTCCGAGCTTTAAATAGCATAGGCTTAGGGGCACAGCCACTGCGCCTGTCGCCCTGAGACATAAGTTATAGATAAGTCCCATGTGCCTGTCATTTCACCAGCACCCTTACTTACACTTCCAATCCGGAACGCAGTAATGCTCACGTTACGTCTTGGCGGCAGAAATAGGTAAAGTGGCAGTACTCCCCTAGACGAACTCTTTCACAGCATGCAAGTATGCCTTAATTGAAAATCAATTTTTGGTTAAATCACCAAAGTGAGCGACGTTATGATGATAATAATCCACTCAGTTATAATAATCCAAACAATTTTTCTAGACTGTGGAGGACCTGGAGGCACACTGCAAGCGTATAGGCATCGAAATTGTGACGCGGCAGTCGTTCCTATCTGACCCCGCGGACGCGGTTCGCAACTTGCGGCGTCAGGACGCGCGTGTTATCGTCGGCCTCTTCTACGTTGTTGCTGCTCGACGAGTGCTCTGCGAAGTCTATAAACAACGCCTCTACGGAAAATCATACGTATGGTTCTTTATTGGTAAGTACACATTAGGGTTGTTGCGAATATCAGCCTCCGCTTCCGCGGATAATCCGCATAAATAAAAATGTCCACATCAGCCTCCGCTTTCATCGATGCTGATATTCATTGGGGATATTTGCGCCGTGACATTAATTTACATGCCATCCAGAAACAGACTGCAAAACGAAAAAGCAGTTTCGCAGTCATTCTTACCTTTGAGAAAACTCCAATATGATAAAGCTGCGCAAGCTGAATGATAAAATCAATCAGCAGGTTGATTTTTGTTAATGATTAATAATAATAATAATAATAATTAATGAGTCCCTGACTGTGCCATTGCCGGGGGCTCCCATTCAAAAATTGTAAATTAATCTTTTAGGCCGTGGGAGAAGCGAGAGTATAAAATAGATATAATAATCATCATTTATTCTCTACCATTCACATACAATTTTAAAAATACATTCAAGCGAAAAGTTAACGGGGGACTTGTGCCCAAACTAGGAAGACCGTGTCTTGGATCAATCATTAAAAAAAAATTTTCACGTAGATTCAATAAGGATCTTTACATTTCACGATTTTTTAATATGTAAAATCAGCCTCCGCATCAGCATCTGCTGATGATAAAGTCAAAAATCAGCATCTGCATCAGTAATGTGTAAAAATCTACATGAGCAACACGGGTATACATTATACAATCAAACAGTTCAATGTCATCCTTGTTGTTAAAGTTAAATCATTCTATAAAACTATGTTATGATCTTTTAATCAGAAATAGCATTTATGACCAATAATAGACGGGTATAAAATTGTAACATTCCTCAGATTAAATTTTAGAAACACCCGTTATTAATTACTAACAAGTAAGACGATAAAACTTCTAATTAGTATATAGATGGCATACATTATAACACTAACCTTCCAACGACCAACGGGCAACTAATTGTTGCCCAGGATGCGCCAGAAGCAAAGAAATTGTTCTTCGTGCGGAGAGGCTCCTTTCGTGCACCCCAGTATTTCAGTATTCAATTTATTTAAAACTATGTACATGTACAGCAAAACAAGGCTTGTGACGTCAATGTGACCGATTTTTGGCACAGCGTTCTATTGCTAAAATACAATTCAGATGCCAAGATTTTTTATTTTCTATACAATATTTTTGAACAACGAAATTAATAGGTAAGTAGATAGGATTCCATATAAGGTTTACGTAATTAACAAAACACAACAATGAGCATCATTCATTGCACGCGCATTCGAACGCTCAAATGGCGCCATTTATTAAGTCGTTGTGACATACGGTCTCGATTATGAACTCGCATGCACGGCTAACGCGCACAAAGAAAATGTAAAACAACATGTCATTAAAATGAGCAACGACTTTAAGAAATAAGGGAGCTTTATAAATTGTAAGAATATGACGAGATTGCGAAAGGAATAATGTGGAGACGCCGACGACGCGGTCGCCCACCACGCCCTGGTTATGTCCTGGATAAAGCTGTTTTCAGATAACAAGTCAATAACTTTTATGGCAACCAGTAAGGAAATATGCTGCTACATTTAACGGCGTAGCGTGAGCTACGCTGTTACTACGAATTGGCACTCCACTCAGTCTACGTAACCCGTACGCATCGTAGACATGCCCCTAGCACTATTCATGTACAGATAACAAAGAGAGAATTTACATACGAATTTCAAATTATTACTGTAACTGATTGACTTAATTAGGTTAGGCCGGTTAAGTGTACAATGTATATACTATAAAGATAGATTAGCAAATGCATAGAACAGATACAGTAAACAGGGCGGATTGAAATATCCATGTTTAATTATTTATTTATTAAATTATTCACATTTAACTTTACAAATTCCCTGTTTATAATTGAACACAAAACGATTATTTCTTATTTTTGTAGCATTAAAATATTGTAGTTTAGTTTTTTTTTTATGATACCAAATGACGGGACGAACAACACTGAGATTGAATTTTTTATTTATGATAGTCCTACTGTATTATGTAGTTAATGTGTGTGGAAATAAATGGTTTGAAAACATAAACTACCAGATAGATAGAAGATATGCCAAGATTTCGGTAACTCTCGTCATATCGACTTGTTTATAGACACAGAGGGCAGAAAACACGTGTACTTTCACTTTACATAGCAACCGCATATTCAGTTTTTCAACGCAGGATATATATAATGTTAATGTAATATCGAGTTCTTAGGTTTTCGCGATTGTTACACAAAGGAAATAAAACAATTTCATTCGAAGATTCGATTTCACAGGATTTCACTCGTCATCATGGAACCTGTAAAGGGTCGAAACGTTGGTTTGTTTCTTCCATTTCCTATTATTAATATATAATACTTTGCGTTTTAAACTTAGCCAGTATCACGCTTGGCTTAGTGAACTTTTCCTTGTTCGTAACAAATGACCCTCTGAGGAGACGGGAATATTTATTAATGAATTCCTCGGATGAATCCCGGTAGAGCAACCACCGTCGCGACAGTAATGGAAGTGAGGAAAAATCTTTGACTAGAGTGAGCAGCAGCTTACGGCGATAACGATCCCCAAGAGCGACATAAACCAGGGAAAAGATACATGCGCTTCTCTCTCGAAAGTACTCTTAATGTCTCTGTTCACAAGATAACAATTGGCATAAAAATGGTAATAAAAACTTACGTCATCTTTGACTAATGCCTGTAGGCACATGGGACTTGTCTACTTATGTCTCAGGGTGACGGGCGCAGTGGCAGTACCCCTCAGATCTTTGCAATTTAAAGCTCTGAGTGGCATTGCAACTGTTAGAGACAAGCTTGTAGCTTACCATCAGGCGCACCACTTGTTCCTCCCGTCACTTGATACTATAAAGAAAACTGCGAATTTGAAAATAATGATAGTTAAAGTTGATAAGTTTCGTATGTGTACGTATTCATTATATGGTTTCGTGTTATCCGTTCTTTCGTTTATTTAAATAGTTAACAAGGTGTCCTCAACGTACATTCAATGATGTTACTGGACCTATCTTTGTATTATTAACATTGGGTAACAGGAACCCTTTCTAAGGCACACTATATAATACGAACTTTATTATATCCTCTGTGCAATAAAACAGAAAACCCAATTAGAGACCTTTTTTCTAGTCCTGTATAAATAAAATGTTACATATTTTTCTCATATCCAGAGAAGGCGATATCCAGAATCATATACTTGAACATTAACGAAAAATTATTAGAATTCTAGACTTGCGCTAAAGGTTTGAGTGGACTATATACTTAAAATTGAAATTCTCCTCAATATCTCTTTAGATAAGAACAGTTCAAGTGTGATTCCCACTCAGCTAGTCAATTTAAGCGTTTCGTTTAAATTATTCGCGCACCACGGTCACAGGGGATAACAGTAACTCAAGTGCCCCAACACATAGATGCCACAATTCGTTCTTTATCTATGTAGGTAGACTGATATTTTGTTTTTTGTTTAACTTCGGACTCGTAATGTTCAACGGAACACCAATAAAACCGGATTTGTATATTCATGAAGCAGACTTGGGTGCGGCGCGGCCCTGATGGTTGTTAGGAATGGTGATTGTCTTTTGTTTGAATCAATTCTCATTAATGTCCCTCCGAAATACCCATTCTGAAAATTTCCAATTCATTCGATCGGAAAAGACAAGCGAGTGCAAATTAAAGCGCGTTACTGTTTGAGCTTAATGTTTACTCAGGTAAAAGGCGCATCAAAAGCAATGAAGTGAAATGTTCATTTAAACATCTAAATTCAAACGATATGAACAATCCATCCAATATATGGTCTTATATCACAGTAGCAAATTACATAATTTATTTATTTGTGATAGTAACATAGGTAGTATACGTAGAAGTTGACATATGGATACAAAATAAGTATAGTTTCACTGTGTCCAGCCAAACGTCAGGCATACAAATATTGAAGGTATATTAAACATGTATTTAAGTTATATTATTCAACAGATTAAACCAGGTGTCACTTTTTTTAATAATATCACACGGGCGTGCACATATGGACTCAATAAGTCACTCAGTAATTTATGCGCGGTGATATGGGTAAATTTCAATTATAATAATTGTAAAATGTAACTGAATGTCAAAATAATAACAATAATCTTAATAACGTCAAAATAAATACATAAGTGTCAAAAGATAGACACTGAAATAAATTATTTATTCGGAACTAAATCGCGTACATTTCGAGTTCTTAGGTTTTCGCGATTGTTACACATAGGAAATGAAACTATTTTTCCGGATTTAAATCGCGTATATTTGTTTTTTCAAACAAACCGACGTTTCGGGCCCTTTACAGGTCCCATGGTCACGGTTGACTGAGGTGGTACAGTCTTCAACCAGTTATGTCTAATATTAATGCAAACCACCCTATTTTTTCACTATAGTTACAATAGTTATTAATTAAATACCTTATTTTTAATTTTACAAAGAAAACATTCCAATTTACGCTACATTAAGTTTTACAAATTATTTTATTGAATGAATTTTTTTAAGTTCAATTTATTATTAATTAATAATAGAAATTAGAATAAACTAAAACATATTAATTAGTACTGCAGTCTTATGTCTGTTTGGGATTTTTCATTAGAGGAAATACTGAATCCCAAACTGGTGGTACTGAGAAACCATCTTCCCTGTTGAAATTAAGATGTTTTTTAATTTCCTCTGTTTTTTAATTGGCCTCTCGCAACATCCTGATGCTGCGAGAGGCCATTGATACCCAGGGGTAGATAACGGACTTCTTTTGCAAAGACCTGGGGTTTGTCAAACTTCATTGAATGTGTAGGTTTATCCATGACATGCTCGCAGACTGCAGATTTGTTTACGCGACAGTTTTTGACATCAGCACAAATACTTCGCTTTGTTTGTACAATATAAGAGAGACCGCATTCACAGTCAAGCTTGTAAACTCCTGCATCCTGTAAGGGGATGTTACATTTCACGGGTCTCAAGAACTGAGAAATCTTCCTCAGGGGCTTGAAATAGGTCTTGATAGATGTACGCCTGAGGACTCTTCCGATCTTATCTGTAACACTTCTCACGTAAGGTAAGATGGCAGGTCTTCGCTCGACTGTTGGTGGTTTCACACGGGGCATGCGGCATTGGCGTGGAATCTTCAACTTATTCGCATGTAGGACTTGCTTTATATGCTGAAGTTCCCCTGCCAGATGATTACTGTCGCAGACACCATGTGCTCTCTGAAACAAAGATTTGCCCACGGTAGCTAACTTGTAGTAATTAAGTAGATGGATGATTATTTCATGGTGATTAATTAGGTAGATGTTTCAGGTGAGCACTTAAATGAAAGACAAGTTTACTCGTTCACGTTTAGATGTATATTAAAACAAAAACAAAGGTTACATGATTGGATGAATAATAGAGCACCATATTAAGAAGTGCTTAGTCCAATTAATTGAGAGGTAGGTATCACTACATCACACCACCCCCCTTATTTTTTTTATTTTATTTTTTTTTTTTTTTTTTACATAATTGAATACAATATTTATTAAATCAATACTTATTCTAAACATAACTTCGAAGTTCATTCACTCGTAATAAGTAAGTCTTAATTGATACTATCCAAATATAGATGGATGTTTACAATAACAAACTGCATGCTAACTCACAACAAAATTATGACGCTTACTAAGTGGGTATAAACTTTGCTAGAATTTTCAATTACTATGGGTTACATAAATATGGGATTGTCCGATTTTTATGTATAATATGTTCTTTATTTCTGATAGAAATTTTTACATTTACGCCCATATCCTCAATTACTGTGTATGGTCCTGAATACACTGGATCCAACTTGTCCCTTGCTTTCTTTTTTACTAATAACGATTCTCCTACTTTATAATTAACTGGGTTACAAGTTTGATCATACCTTAATTTTCTACTTTCCTTTGACTTAATTAAGTTATATCTAGCGTCTTCTTGAGACTTTTGTAGTCTATACTTTAATTCTATCGGATAATCATTGAAGTTATACATGGGATCTACGTTACTTATAATATTACTGGGAATGTTACAGAGCTTCCCAAACACCAACTCATATGGTGTGTACTTTGTAGCAGAGTGCATTGTAGTGTTATAAGCAAAACACCAATATTGTAACCAATCACTCCATTTGTGAGCCTGGTTATCAGTCTGGATTCTAAGGAAAGCCCCTAAGGCCTTATGAGAGTTCTCCAAAGAACCGATACTCTCGTGATGGTATGCGGTGGAGTACACCTGCTTTATTTTTAATAATTTACACGTATGTTGCATGGTTGACGAAATAAATTCGCTACCCCTATCTGTTGCTATCTCGCTGGGTATTCCATAGCGTAAAATAAAATTATCTACAAATGCGCGTGCAACTGACTCAGCCTCCTTATTAGGAAGTGGATATGCCTCAACATACTTCGTGAGCTCGCACTGAAGCGTCAATATATAGCAATATCCCTGGCAATCTTTACTCAAAGGTCCAACCAAATCTAAAAATACTTTCTCAAAGGCTGTTGTAGCTGTAGTCGTTATGCACATGGGTTCTTTAACGTTGTTATGGAACTTTTGCTTTAGACATGTGTCGCATCTTTTGACAAACATTTTTATGTCATTGTCCATGCCTGGCCAATAAAAATAACGCTTTAAATTATTTGTCATTCTTTGTATGCCTGCGTGGCCACTAGTAGGCAATATATGAAAATCGTTAAGTATAACGCGTCTGTCGTCTTTATTTTCTACTTTTGTTACACCCTTTATAATACAAATACGTGGTCCGGACCATTTATTCAATATTTTTATACTTTGAGTTAACTCTTTAATCATATTTTCATTACTTCTTTTTTTAATTATGCATAATTCTTTTATATTTAAAGTGTTGCAAAACATATCCAACTCTCTCACGAAGAAATCTCGTTTACAACGTGATCGAGAAGTTGGTTCAACACACATTAAAGACAAAGCGGGTGTATAATAAAATATTTGATTACTGCTTCGTACACAATCAACCATTTTCTTACAATTATTGAAATCTTTTTCGTTGAAACTCATCTCAGTAGAATGATTTGGTTTTTTAGGTATTTCCACAACTCTTGGGTGATCAGTCCAATCGTTACGAGAAACCTTATCGACCAAACTCTTCTGTCTTTCTTTCTCTTCCATTCGCCTCTTTTGTCCTCTAGTCATCACTGATATTACATTTTCATTCATACGCTTCAGCTGTTCACTCGTTATTTCCACTCTCGACAGTGCATCTGCAACTACATTTTCTTGACCTTTCAAATACTCAACTGTGAACTCATATTCCTCCAAGCATAATCTAAATTTTGTCAACCGACTGGATGGATTGTTCATGTTAAATAAATAAACTAATGGTCTGTGGTCAGTAATAATTCTAAACTTACGACCGTACAGATAAGGTCTAAAATATTTAACCGCCCAAACGATTGCTAATAATTCTTTTTCAATAGTTGCGTAATTTTTTTCAGCTTTATTTAGGGTTCGACTGGCATAAGCCACTGGTAAACCGTTGCTATTTGATAAAACGCACCCTATAGCTATCTCTGATGCATCTGTATGTATTATAAATTCGTTTTCAATATCAAAATTTGGATATTGTAACAGAGGTGGGTTGCTCATTGCTGTTTTTAATTGTTCAAAAGCATTTGAACACTCTCTGGTCCATTCAAAATTAACATTTTTTTTTGATAAATTATTTAAAGGTTGGGTAATTTCTGAGAATTTTGGGATAAATTTTCTATAATAATTTGCAAACGCAACGAACCTCCGAACTTCATCTTCATTTTTTGGTATTGGATAATTTTTTATAGCTGTAACCTTACTTGGATCTGGCTTAATGCCCTCTGGAGTCACCACGTGACCCAGATACAAAATTTCTTTCTGTAAAAAGTTGCATTTTAGTGGGTTAAGTTTAAAATTAATTTTTCTTAACCTTGTAAAGATATCTATAAGATTTTTATTGTGTTGTTGCAAATTTCGACCCATGATGATGATGTCATCAAGGTACACTATACATTTTAAATAATTGAGCCCCGACATAGCTATAGTCATTGCCCTACTGAAAGCACTAGGACTCGTTTTAAGACCCATTGGTAATCGTTTCATCTGGTAATGTTTATCAGCTATGAAAGCGGTACATTTTCTACTCTCAGCATCGAGCTTTATTTGGTAATATCCTTGGTTAAGATCTAAAGTACTAAAGTACATAGCACCGGTCAGGGAATCTAAAATTTCGGTAATGTTGGGTAAAGGAAACTTGTCGTTTTCTATGCGCTCATTAACTTTCCTATAGTCAATCACTACTCTCCATTTTTTATTTCCGTTCGAATCTGCTTTCTTCGGCACGAGCAACAAAGGACTAGCCCATTCGGAGTGAGATTCTTCGATAATGTCGTTTTCTATCATTTCTTTAATTTGTCTTTTAATTTCTGCTTTTTGTGAATAAGGCAACCTGTAAGGTTTACAATAAACTGGAGCTGTATTTGGTTTTATATGTATGTTTTGTTCATAAAGATTCATCGTATTTAATTTGTCACCAGGTAAATGGAATACATCGGCAAATTTGGCACAAATATTTGCAACACTCGTCTCCTCTTCTTCATTTAAATAACTTAAATTTAAGAGCGAGAACAATGTCTTTACTCTTTCAGCATTTTTTTGACACCCTTCAAAATTATAACAATCGAAATCCTCAAGCCTTTTAATTTCTGGAGTAAAACAATTTAAAATCACTTCCTCTTCCCTTGTATTCATCAACTTAACAGCAATGCTTCCATTCACGCTTTTAGATATCGAATTTGCTACAAAAATTCCTTTGCTTATTTCGTTTGAAACCACAACAAAATCTCCTATCATATTAGTCTGAACGTGAATTATCGATTCACTTCTAGATGGCAACTTAATACATGCCTGTGATTTGCTATTATTATTAGAGTAGACATTCAAAGGCATAATATAAAAACGGTTGTTTTTATTTAAAGTTAATGTGTTGTCTTCAAAATTTAAAAGACATTTGTATTTTGCCAAAAAATCTTGACCCAATATTCCATCTACATTTACAGGTAAAGTCTGAAAAACATGAAAATTATGTATATATGATTCATTGCTCTCGTTATATAAATTAAGGCACACGTAGCCAATCGATGTAATTGTACCTCCAATTCCATTTATGTTTGTAGTTATTGGTTTAATGAACTCTCTTAATGATGATATGGCATCATATTTGATTGCACTCAATGATGCTCCCGTATCTACAAGAAATGTAAACAACTTTCCTTGTACGTAAAATTGGACAGAGTTCATGTTATTATAAGACAAGATGTATGGTAAGTTATTAGTCACGAAAAAACTGCTGGCATGATGATGTTGCCTGTTTGTCATGCATGTCACCTGATTCTTTAGCCACATTTACATGGTGTTGTTTTTGTGACCTGTTATATTTTGTATTGTCAGATGTATAACTCTGGCGATTTTGGCCATAACTACCCCTAAAACCATCTCTAAAGTTACCTCGATAACTACCTCTACCTCTGAAATAAGTTTTTCGATAGTTATTATTTGTCACACTCGCAGTTCCCTGTGGATGGGTAAACCCACCATTTTTTTTTTTGTATTGAAACCTCGTGTTATTGGGTCTCCTACCACGTACAGTGAATATCTGTTCCGATGACGACGGAGTCATATTAAGCTCCTCATCCTTAGCACCCTGTATAGCCTCTCCTAGTGACGCATAATTTCGCGCTGATACAACAGTGCTTAGTCTGTCATTTCGCAATCCATTGACAAAATTACTAATGGCTTGTTTCTCATTTAATGGTTTTAGAATACCATAAGCCTCAGAATTGCCATTGGCCTGCGAAATGGTTAAGTTAACAAACAAGCTTTCTAATTCTCTACCAAACTGTTCGATGGTTTTGCCGCCTTGGCGAGCCATTTGCATGCGCTTTTGTAATGTGGTATCCGATTTTCTGGTTAGCAAATGTTTTTTCATTTCATCAACCATGTTTGCAACAGTAGTATAGCGACTAGATAAGCGTAATTTTGCGCTATGAGATAAACGCGTCTTTAACACAAAATTTATTAATGTTTGGATATCGGCATCCACTACCATAGTCTCGTACAACTCTATAGCATCTATTAGTTGTAACGTGACTCTTTCCGAGTCATCCATGACGGGTAACAATGACACCGCTGTCTTTAAATCAAATTTTGATTTGGAACCCATTTTTGGATTTGTGGGCTGCTTTGATTCCTCTAACAATTGAATTATTTTAGAGTAATCGCTCTCTATCTTAGTAATATATTTCTGTATTAATGTACTATCTTCAAGTGAAATTTCTGCTTTCTCTACTTTATAACTATAGTTCTCAACGTAAGTTTCATAGTTTTCATATATTAATTTTGCTTGCAAAAATTTTTCTTCTCCTAATTTCTCTTTCCGTCGAGCTGGTCCAAGTTTTATTAAGTAATCTTTAATATAATTTATCTCTTTATAAAATTCCTTAATTTCTGACATTAGTTAAATGAAAAATAGATTAATTTATTGTTATTTCTATTATTACATTCGAAAAAGCAAATATTTCACAAAAAAAATATATATATATAATTCACTATACACTTACATAGTGTCAAATCGTTGTCCCACACACTTTCACTTTAAACGCACTTTAAACTGATGCACGCCGACGCATCGCCACAGCCGCTGCTTGCCTCTCGATCTTCTTTGTAAGGCACTTGTGGATTTTCTTCCATACGAGGTAGAGGAAAATAATGACGATCATCACTCCCGTGGCAATGGTGAAGTAAGAAATCTCCTCACCGTAAGCAATAGCCTGGGACGCATTTGCTTTATTGTTTGCACCAGTCTGGGCAATTATAACCTCCTCTTTTTCCACCTTCGAAACGGTCTTGCCCATTTTGCCAAATGGTTTTTGTAGTTTATATCATAATCGGTTTTTTATCTGCGATGGGAAAGTAAATATTCTCAAATTGTACCAATATTTGACTGTCTGCTTGGCCTGTTTTCAATTATTTCTGTTAACTATTATTTTTGCATCTTCTGTTCCGCAATCAGCTGGCAGGGTCGCCATGTAGTAATTAAGTAGATGGATGATTATTTCATGGTGATTAATTAGGTAGATGTTTCAGGTGAGCACTTAAATGAAAGACAAGTTTACTCGTTCACGTTTAGATGTATATTAAAACAAAAACAAAGGTTACATGATTGGATGAATAATAGAGCACCATATTAAGAAGTGCTTAGTCCAATTAATTGAGAGGTAGGTATCACTACATCACAAACTGGCTAGGATGGTGATGGGAATTACCATTGAGATACCTATCTGTATTTTCTTTCGAAATACAGTGTGGCCTAAGATGTTATTAGGATTTCTTTTAATTAAAACATCTAAGAAAACTAAAGTCTCTTGTTCCATAGTAAATTGGATCTTAGTACTAAAAGAATTAAGATGGTCCAAGAAAGAAGGTATGCTATCTTTAGGTAATATTGTGAAAGTATCACCAACGTATTGTTTGAAGATCTTCGGCCTAGCTGGGGCCATGGGTAAAACTCGCTCCTCGAAGTCTTCCATGAAAATATCGGCAACAACTTTCACTGGTAGGTTGGTAAACAGCGACTGAACATCAAAACTGACCATGGTCTCATCATCAATTAACCGTAGATCTTTGATTCCACTGATGAAATGGTATGAATCCTTCACATGTGTAGAAGTGTTCCCGGTGACAGTACCTTTGCCATGTGTTGAGCCAGTTTGTAGGTTGGTGTGTCAATCTGGCTAACTATGGGACGGAGTGGTCGCGTATATTTGTTTTTTCTTTTTTTCACGATTAAGTGACCATGACCTGACCATGCACACACTCAACACACACACATAAACACTCACACAAAACGGAACCTCGCGAGCTGTAAAGAGCCCAAAACGTTGGTTTGTTTGAAAAAAGAAATATACCTACGTGATTTAGATCCGAAAAAATAGTTTCATTTCCTATATGTAACAATGGCGAATACCTAAGGACTCGATATTTAGACAATGAAGTTAGGGTTTTAAAAGTTCGGACTCTGTATAGTACATTTTATTAGTCAATGAATTACGTACATCCTCTAATAGGCGTGCCTAGCTGGCACCGGTAACTCTGTGCTCAATAATTAATTTAATATCTAGTTAACATGTTTCTGTACATTCCGCAAACAGAACCACAGAGGGTCGGAATTAACAGAAAGCTCTTGAGTACCTGCAGATCGGTGAGCGATACGTCTGGCGCCTTGCCAACCGTCACCGCAGCTCCAGGTTATCAACGTCCGGTTGACCCTAATATGGCCCCAAAAATCTTTTCTGTTACGTCATAAAATTTTATTACGACCTATAAAATCGCCTAGTAGAGATCACTTCATAAAAATAATCGACACGTAGGTACGTTTGCGAAGTCCCGGATATTTTTATTATACACAGCCCCGCAATAAAAGTCAAGGTAATAAAAGATGATAAATATTACGATTCCATGGGAACGTTAACAAGCTTTCTACCGATCTGGTCTTAATAATAATATGTGTTCCTTCATAAACAGGGAAGTAATATTTAATTTGGTAATCCGCGACTGTTTGCCAGTTTAATAAAGGAGATTAAATGGCTTTAAAATTATTATTGACGATGAAAAGTAAACTCATTAGCACAACATAAATTATGCGTGTTCTCTGATACAAAATTTAAAAGCACCAACATATAGCTAGAATTGGGTAACTCATGCGTGGAAATTGCTCTGAAAAATAAATTATCCACTGCATAAAATATTGATCGTAACTCCTACCTACCACTGCGACAACTTGAAAGCGGGCATGTGATGGCCGGCTTAAGGCAGCTCTAAAATTGACGACATTTCTGTCGGTGCTCCCGTGAACTTTGCTTTTTACTAACTCTACAAAGTAGGAAAGGTCACACGGAATAAATTGTACACCGATTCAAAACGTTTGCGGGTAAATGAGGAACTTTCCGATGAAATTATTTTAAAATTATACGTGACTTAGTTGTTTTAAAAGAGCTTTAGCAGACCGTTTCCATATACAAACTTTTAAAAATTTGTTTTCATTTCTAGAAGGTTAGGGTTCTAGTATAAATAAAAAATAACCCAGTACCCGATTTGCCTTTGGCAAGTCGTAGAATAAGTAAAAGTTTGTTTTATCAGCATTCCAATTTATGTGCAAATGAAAAAAGTATGTATTTCAAAATTATATTCGTTGTAAAAAAGTGAACAAGTTATATTGCCATTTACACAAACGAGTCTCAGCCCGTGAAATCGTCAGACGGGAGCTGCGACACAACAAACACACATTTATTCGCCGCAGGCTTTGTTAACAACAAACAGGACAAAGGAAATGGATAGAGAAACTGGATAAATAATGATCATGGAAGGCTCAACTCACATTGAAATAAGTAAAAATTACTTCTCGTCTTTTATAGCCGTGAATAAAAATTATACAAAATACAGACACCAACTTGTGAGGGGAAATAATTGATACAGCGCGGCAAAGTTATTGAATTATGACCAAAAGTAATCTCATAACATAACATAACAACAATTTGAAACTAAAAGTTTACGCAACTACATTTAAATTTAATTACTAACATGAACGTTTGAAATTTTTTAAATCTACGCAATCTTGAAATGATTAATCCAATACTTAATATTCTTACTTCATTCAGGAGTGGTTTTTCTATTTTAGATAACTAAAAGAGGAAAGCCACTCCTGAATTTATTCGCTCACATGATACATAATGTAATAAACTTTATTACTATCTTGTCGATCAAAAGCCCTTGGACGATTGAATGGCTTTCATGATTTATGTAACAGCGACATTGAAGCCAATGAAAAGAAGGCAGACGTATATCCAAGAGCGGAAAGCAAAGTATAGTCGTCATAACATAAGTCCAACAATTTATCGATAAGCTTATTCTATAGGCAATACGCGTATCAGCTATCCCAAGTAGAATCATGTCATTATAACCAAATGGCTAGATCATAACGGTTTCGTCTGATATATTGGCCTATTCTCCATACCTTTTACGAACAGAGAACAACTTTACATGCAAGGCCACAAAATACACAAATTGTTATTAAACTAAGAAACGTAAAATTTACAGATTAGACTGTACATATTAATGGAATTGGAGCCTTGTGGAAAATCAATCAAAGCCAAATTTATCTTCCTGTCGTATACGAGTGTGGATGATTGAGTAATAAAAAAATCCATTTCCTTCATTCGAATTACATCGTAACGTGGAAATTAAAAAAATATAAAGCAAATGTATAATAATAGGGGTTAAAGTATGAAATTGCCGATTTGTACTGAAAATCTAAATTGTTTATTTTTTAAATTTTTAACAAATTTATTTAATCAAAATAGTTGCCATTATTATCTATACATTGCTGCCATCTAATGGGAAGGTTATTAATGCCTTTGCGATAGAACTCCGACGATCTAGACTGCACAAACTGTGTGAAAGCATTTTGTACTGCCTCCTGGGAAGAAAACTTCTTGTCACGTAGATAATTGTCCAAATCACGAAAAAAATGGTAGTCCGTTGAAGCAAGGTCTGGTGAATACGGAGGATGACGAATGGTTTCTAACTGCAGTTCCTGAAGGGTCAAAATGGTTTCTCGTGCTGTGTGAGGTCTCGCGTTGTCGTGGAGCAATAATGGTGAAGATCGATTCATGAGTCGGGGCTGTTTTACTGCTAGTTTTGTCAACATGGTTCGGAGTTCGGCACAATAGACATCTGCCGTTATTGATTGACCAGATCGGAGAAAACTACAGTGAATAACACCATGCTGAGACCACCAAACAGTTACCATTACCTTTTTATTGGTAAGTTTTGCTTTAGGACACTGTTGTGGCATTTGACCTGGGGTCAGCCATTGCATTTTTCTTTTCCGGTTATCATAAAGAATCCACTTTTCATCACATGTTACAATTCGATCCAATATTCCTTCATTTCTGTACCGGTTCAACAAGGCAACACAAGTTTCAACACGCGTTTCTTTCTGCAGATCAGTCAAATCATGAGGCACCCATTTTTCGTATTTTTTTATTTTATTGATTTGACGCAAGTGAGTCAATATTGTGGGTAAGGTTATATATAGGTTATATATAAGGTTATATATAAGGTTATATGTGGGTAAGGGTATATTAAACCATGCCGCTAATTCCTGGGTAGTTTGACTAGGATCGGCTTCCACTATCTCTCTTAATTCATCGTTATTCACCTGTGTGGGCGGTCTTCCTCGTAGCTCGTTCTTTAAGTCGAAATTTCCATCACGAAAGCGTTTAAACCAAAATCGCACGGTGCGTTCATTAGTAGACCCCTCTCCAAACGCAGCATTGATATTGCGGGCTGTTTCTGCTGCGTTAGTTCCGCGTCGGAACTCGTATTCAAAAATCACTCGAATTTTCGCAGTATCCATCTTTCTTGTCTAAATTGAATAACAAAAACAATTGAAAGTCGATATTCAAATGTTTCAAATTTAAAAAAAAAAATCACAGAAACCATTTGAAAAAAGTTTCATTCGAAAACCTCAAACCATGAAGATTCTATGAAAATTCAAAGAACCTATTGCAATAAAACGGCAATTTCATACTTTAACCCCTAATACTACATTTTTGTTCGTTTGATGTGTGTCAAAGCAAAATAACTATAAGTACCTCTTTTATTGCAGGTGAAATTTGAATTTCGCTTTGGGACAAATCGTAAATTTTTCAAAAATTACAAAAATTCAGACACCCTTGAGGAAATCGCGAATTAACCTGTCATTAAAATGTATCATTCATTAATTTAACATTTTTATTGGTTTAGGGTGGTACGAAGACAACTGGTTCGAAACAAATCTAGAACGTGAAGGAATCGACTGCACGGTGGAACAAATGCGGGAAGCAGCAGAAGGGCATCTCACCACAGAAGCACTTATGTGGAATCAGAACTCCAACCAAACTACGATCTCCGGAATGACTTCTGAAGATTTCAGGTGATATCTTTTTCAATTTTACACGCGGAATAGTTGTCTTCAACAAGTACAGAAATTTACCTACTTCGAAAATATGTATATTGAAATATTTTTCGTTTTTTTTGTGTGTGGTCGTCATAAGAAAGACATGTATTGAACACAAAATTTATATAAATTGTTCGTTTCATTACATTTGTATTCCAATAACACATATTAAACAATTATATTACGAATAAGTTATTACATTGACTAGCTCAGTTACCTACTATAGATGCACTTCTAAAGTCATACTACGCGTGCATAGCAGTGCCGGATCAACGTATAAGCGGAATAAGTAACTGATTTGGCCACCACGCCTTGGTGAGCACCAACAAGTCTTGCCATTGCCATGCCTCGTAGTCGCTCGTGACCACTCGTATCACTTCGGAGCGGTGTCGGTTTTCTGCACAAATCAAAGGCGCTCGCCTGCGCTCGGTCAATAGTTGTTCACTTCACATATTTGTCCATATTAAATGTTGCAATTCATCAAAATTGCAACAATTAGTACAAAATAAAATAAGCACTCATATTATTAACAATATGTCATCTTACCATGATATATTTCTGCGAACACTCAGCATCCACCACCCCCTGTTTTGTCTTTATTTACAACATTCCTGCGGCATACACTGACATAATAATTATATGTGCTCACTTCTACATAGTCCATGTCGCTTCAATGCCCAACAAAAAGTGACAGCTTATATATATAAAAACTCGTCTACATTGACCGTTTGTATTGCTCTTCTTCAACTTGTCGAACGTTAGATAGACGGTAACACTAGACGTGTATCAATTTGCCTAGGCTCACTTTGGCCTAGTGTCGGCCAATATGCATTGCAGGCTTTACAATTTGTTGGGTCTTCTCTAGGTACTCCTTAGCTAAATATTGATTAAGCAGAAATAAAACACAAGTGTCATTCGCAAAGGGTTTGTAACACTTACAAGGACAATGATCACATATACACCTAAAAATAAGTTTACAAAAAGGAGCTCGTTTAGATCGATTATACCAGAATATCTTTGTGTTTTTTCTGTATAACAGGAGAAGATTCTATTATTTTTTATTTTTAATGAGACTAGTGACCTGCTGCACTCGTTCATTACAAGGGACGGTTTCTTATTACATTGTCGGTCTATAATAGGCAACGGCCTTCTTAGTTTTGTTGAAAATACCTGAAGTTTTCGGCTCTTGCTACTAGCGCCCAATTAATCATACGTTGACTTTTTTTGGCAACTGGAGAAGGGAAAGGGGCACCACGAATTTAGAAGGGCAACCAAGGCACTTAATCCAACACTGCATACACTACAGTCCATATTGCGGTACGGCTTTGATTGATTTACCGTAGACATGCTACACTAAGGAATTTATTATATGTACGTAAACTTTGAAAATAAGTATTTTTTGTAAAAAAGAAGAAAATGGATTATCTTTTATTGTATCTTTGACTGGTATATCTATCCTCAGAGGGAAAACACGAATATGTTCGGTAAAAACAATATGTCACTGAAACTGTAATATTTAAAATTTTTCTGCGATAAGTATAAAATCACTATTTTTAAGCACTGCATTTCACTCGAATAAACCTTATTGTGAAAACCATTTTTACGGTTCCACAACACAGAATCCTGTTTACCATATCGTAGTTTACAGTATTCAGAGCCGTTGCTGAATTCTATTCATATTGGATTTCCGTGTTATCGGTATATTTTGTCACGAAACCTTGCTTAACTAACATAAATCAGGCTTGAAACAGACGTTGGGCCAATTTATTCATCTTAAATATTATATTCAGAATTCTGTTTTCATATGACGTAGACAGTACTATCGAGTAAGTATTATGTTCTTAAGATTTATTTTTATCACACGTGACTGAGTAGAGGGTGAGAAATTCCTCCTGTACTTTATTTTATTAACCATAGGGTAATGGAGTTTTCCTTGTATCATCGTTTAATACTCACTTGCATATTTTTATTTCTAACATGAAGACATTGTGAATGAGACATTTTATTCCAGTCAAAGGTTTGTACGATCGTTGTTTTTTATGAAACAACTCAATATTAAATGGCATGTGTCTACAGCTAGATCCCGTATAAAGCTCATGTCACCGCTTTACGCACATAATATTCTATTCTTTCGACGTGACACGTTTCGTTTGAAAAAGCCAAGATGTGGCACATATCGTCATTCGTGAGGGGACTTCGTATCTGTCGCTTCATTGCATAAAAATGTAGAGACAGCGCCTTATTGTTATATACTTGCGCAATATACCAATATCATATTATTTTCGCTACTATATTGGATTTTCTGTGTCCTTTAAATATATACATAAACAAAGTAATACGTATCAACATGATGACGTTTCTATTGACTACCAAAGTTTTCCATGATTTTTATCAAGACCATCAAGTACAAAATGTTTAGGTATTTAAATTTTGAGCGCCTTTTTTTACTCAAAATATTTGTAAAGGTCAACTTTAATAGACTTCAAGGGCGAAAATTTTATAAATTATAGATTAAAAAAGTAACATTTCGTCATTTTATCACGGCGAAGTCCTCTTTATAATTTTATTTGAACTTTGAGAACTTCAGTTATACGTTCAATTATATTTTTAATATTCGAAAACGGGAATAAACACTATGAAAAAATTTAATAGGTTTAAGCCAAGTTGCATGGTCGTGGTCGCGCGCTGACTTCTAATGTTGTTTCCATAACGCAACACAGTAGCCTTTCTTATTGTTTTTCACAGTATTGTACATTTATTTGCACGAGCAAAATTTTAATTGAATATGAATTCCATATTCTCCATTAATAAAACATGACCTTTGACCTCAATTATTTCAGGTCACTGATCAAAATTCAAAATTTGGTCGCATCACGGCCTATAGAATTGTATTCCTTATGCTAGTTTCAAATTTAACGCGTATCCTTTGTAGATTGTGCAAATTGAGTAGATGCCAAGAAAGCTTTACTCGCTTCACTCGCTGCGCTTTGATTATTTACAGAAAGTTCAAATCAAATAACTCATTTTAAATCAATTTACTCATCTAAGCTCATTTAAACATAATGGAGAAAACCATAAAAGTTTTAAATGATTGTACTTATATTCCTTCCTTCTCAATCATCAACCCATTTATACGTTTCACTGCTGGGTACGGGTCTCATCTCGGGCGAAGGTTTAGTTAGGCCCTAGTCCACCACGCTCGCCCAACGCGGGTTTCGGACTTCACACGTTTTCCGAGTGTTGTGAGCCTTCCTCGACGCACAGGTTTCATCACGACGTTTTCCTTCATCGTGAAGCTAGCTCGTGGTAAATTCAAATTAAATTTCGTATATAAGTTCCGAAAAATCAGAGGTGCGAGATCGGATTCGACGTCACGGCGCGCGGCGTTCTGCTTGAAGATCAAGCCATTAGGCTACCACGGTTTTTTTTTCTCAAAATGTATAAATATATGAAAGTTTACTATATCTAATATACGGCTCTCTCTTGTGCAGTCACAACTTCGCTAGACCTGCTTTAAATTCTGAATTATGTCAAATACGTTCACCCAACTAGACCACCTGTATTATGTTCACTAAACTAAAGCTTCCCCGAGGGCTACCTAAGGTATTTCTGAGTAACTAAAACTAAATATTTCTTTAGTTAATAACACAAGTCTCCTACGATGATCATCTCAGGAACAGCAGTGGTAGGTAGATTTTATATCCATGGACGTGCCCCTTCTTTCAACGAGATTGCTTTTATTGAGAAACATGAATCCGACCATTAGTGCAAATAGAAAGCATCTATACAGGCGTATTTTACCTCAGCCTGGGCAAGGAAGATTATAAACACGCCTAACATTTTTTATTGTCTACAGTAAGAACTAATAACAGGTGGTTTTAGAAAGAACAGGTTGCTAGGATTAATTAAAATTAAGGTAATTTAAAATATACCATATCCCGTATATACTCGTAGTAGAAAAATAGATTTTATTTTATTCCGTGACATTTTATTTAAAATTGTAATATTGGGACATTGCTAACGTGAAATAGATTATGCCTTTTCACTAATGTGAAAAAGAATAATCTATATGCAATTTCTTTCCAAATATGTGGTTTTTTTTTATTATCAACCTGGTTTTTTTAAAACACCTGTACCTTAATTAGAAATGGATGATTACCAGATAATTAATTTAAATTTAAAAATGAACTAAATTATCATCGCCGTTTAATATCTGCTCAAATGTAATTTTCAGTAGCTGTTTCTAAATCATCTTAGACTGCTAACAGATAGACTGCATGTCTGCAGTTAATGCGTGCAGTAGTGATTAATTACAGGAAGTCGTGACTTCGGCCCACGGAAGAAAGTATTTATGTGGTCTGTGCTTCGACGGCATACAGTTGAAATTTCAGCTGCAAGTGTCGGCTGCAGTTCATGTGAACGATAGTCTAAGAATCACACGTGCACACGTGCAGCGCGCGTGCTGCATGATCTGTACGCACCCTCATGCCTCCTGCTCCTCACATCCCTAATATCTAACCCTATCTAAGAACGAACAACTGACGAATAAAATAGTTTAGAAATGCACAACTCAATACTATGTACTCAATACTCAGAGTAACTACTGAGTACTACTGCAATGCGTGGAAAGAATAAGCTAAATATTTCGACAGAAAGTAAAGCTCGTAGTAACATTCTACACGAGAATACCCAACTACAATACCGACAGATACAATTGGCTATTGTTTTTGGCACCCGATATCTGTTTGCCAACTATTTGAAATTGCAGTTTTAGCTTGTTTATCCATATCGATTTCAAGACCTAAGACAAAACCTTTATTGTTAGAAGATTGCAAATACTAGGAAGCTTATTGACATTACGAAATACATACATTCGTCACAATGAACTACCTCTGAAATACCTATGACAAAATCTGAAATTATATGAGTAAAAGTTTACTCTATTCAGGGTGTAATCGTTAAGTGTGCTAGGCTATTATTCCGTAAATATAAGAGATTTCAAAAACCTTTAAACTGATGTCGAAAGTACGTTACTGAAAGAACAAAACGACCACAAAATTAAAAAGCATTTAATAAGAAATTTGTAGAGTTTCAAGGTTTTTGATACCTCTTATATTTACGGAATAATCGCCTGGGCATACTTAACGATTACACCTTATATGTGTATGGTATAAGAAAACATCCGCAAGCAAAAAATAAAAATAAGTACAATTTGAAATTCCACATAGTTCTTGTACCTAATTTGCTATATTAATAGGTCGAGATTGAACGAAGCTTTACGTGGCGCCGGCTATGACATCGACGGTGAAAGATATCCCGAGGGCTACCAGGAAGCCCCTCTTGCTTATGATGCGGTGTGGGCGGTGGCATTAGGTAATGTCTTAAATATTTTTTTATTTGCTAAGTAGAAAGAGTTACGCGTATCGAAATCTACCTATTTGCCTATTTTTGCAGCCAAGCAGTAATGTGAGCATTACTGCGTTCCAGTTTAGTAGGATAAGGGTGCTGATGAAATTACTGGCACATTGGACTTGTCAACTTATGTCTCAGAGTGACGGGCGCAGTGGCAGTGCCCCTAAGATCTTTGCGATTTAAAGCTCTTAGTGGCACTGCAACTGTTAGGGATGGGCGTATCGCTTACCACCAGGGGCACGACTTGTTCGTTCCGTCACTTCGTATTATAAAGAAAATAGCTTTGCGAAAAAACGAGGTTCTTTTTTTACTTTAATCTCAGTGTGGAACTCAAAAGATAAGTTATGAAGTTCACCAAAAAAGTACTTAAGAACAAACTACAAACTGAAACAATTTATTTAATCTCTTGATTTGTAGCCTTCAACAAAACGATGGAGAAACTTGAGAAAAGTGGTTTAAGCTTGAAGAACTTTACGTACACGAACAAAAAGATCGCAGACGATATCTATGAGGCAATAAATTCGACGTCATTTCTCGGGGTCTCGGTGAGTGACTGCTTCCATCCGCTTCCGTTTATGACACTGATGAGAAAAAATTTGCCTATGTGTAATAGGCAAAATTTTTTTCATACCTACAATAGGATTTATAATATTCACACATTTGTAAACAGTTTATAGCAAAAATAATTTTAACTGCTTACAGAATTCAGACTATCTCAACTATTGAAAGACAAAATTTATAGGTAATCTAAAATTACTAAAAAGCATGGCTGTAAGATAAAACAAAATATCTTTCAAGCAAAGCATTGGAATTTGTGTTCTAAATTTCAAAGTTTGTTATGCTACCCTGATAGAAATCTGGCAACTTTCGAGGCACCAAAGAAAGGAATATCAATTTGCGCAAACTTGCCAACCACTTATAGAAGTTTAATGTGGCTGGACTTAAAATCCCCGTTTGTGAAGTCGTTCCTTTTGCAAACACTGACAGACAACTGTAACAAAATTCTGTAATAAGTATCTTTCTTGATTTGCCAACTTTGTTAACAGCAAATTAACATTATAACTAAAGCTAATGGTCTAAACATTATTTGATGAAAAAACTAAGTTTGTACGAATGAAAGTCGTATCTAAGCTGTGTAATAAATAAAGTTTCTTCACCTTCCGAAAAAAGTAGCTTTGTAACTTGTATCGCCCTTATTATTTGACGATCTCCGTGGTCGAGGGTTTGACACCGGTTTTCATGGTGTCGCCATCTCTGAGGTCCCGGGTTCGATTCTCGGTTGGGTCAATGTAGAAAAACCAACTTTTGTATATTATATCGGGTCTGGGTATTTGTGGTACCGTCGTTGTTTCCGATTACCATAACACAAGTGCTTTAGTTACTTACTTTGATATCAAAGCAACGTATGCGATGTTGTCTAATCGCCATAACGTGACGATCCGTTGTTACAGTGTTATATATCTTGTGTGTAGGGCCTTGTGGCGTTTTCGTCGCAAGGTGACCGGATAGCATTGACGCAGATAGAGCAACTGGCTGACAACCATTATGTGAAACTCGGCTACTACGACACGCAGGCGGACAATCTCACGTGGTTGGACCGAGAGCGGTGGGTCGGTACGTACTACTCACTCTACATGGTTTTGCAAAAAAAAATTACCTCCCGCATCACAGTGTCAAACTAAATAAAGTTAATTATTGTTTTATCATGTCACAAAACAAAACACTAAAAAATAAATGCAACGAGGAAAAATAAATCTTTACATATGAAACGTTTTAAGAAATTAAAAAGTACTTAGAAAGAACGTCTTCAAAGCACCCTTATACTGTTATTAATTCTTGTAAAAATTCGTAGGTAAATTAATTGCTTCGGGCTAGCCGGTTGGCAATGACAGGATATAGTCCTTGCTTCATAACAATTTAGTTAATTGTATAAAAACGGCGAAGTTATAAAAATGTCGAGACAGGAAGATTTCTGATAAAAAGAAAATATCAAAATAATGAAAGTAGTTAATGTAATATTTATTTTATTGAATATAATGTTTTACTACCATAATATTTATACATTTTTTTGTAAAAAAAAAACACCACTAGTTTGTCAAACAGTCGCTGGTTCGAATCCAGCCGGATCGAAGAATTTTTTCGTTTTTTTTGTATCTATAATAATGTATGTACATATACAGCCTTCGAAATAACAGGGTTTCGAAAAAAATGTGGTTTCAATCCCTTTGGTGACAGGTGGCAAAGTTCCGCCGGACCGAACTGTGGTGGTTAATGAGTTACGGACCGTGTCTCTGCCGCTCTTCGCATGCATGACAGCCCTCTGCATCGCCGGTATCCTAGCTGCTATCGCGCTCATCATATTTAATTTATTACACCGACATAGAAGGTAAGAATATAAGACGCATTTCTCAAAAGTTCAAGAATATAAGACGCATTTCTCAAAAGTTCAAGAAAGTGTAAAACGAAAAGGAGCTCAAATCTAAGTCGTACAAATGCTCTCGTAACTTATTTATTTACTTACCTGTTCATAAGACTGTATAAACAGTCGCCATAATCTTTCATCTTTGGCGTTAGTATTTACGAGTACGACATCTTGACATTGGCATTACCTTTAGTTGACGCAAAAGCCCTTTGGCAACAGTAGAGAAAGTAAAAGGGACAAACTTACATGACCCTTGTCAATCCACTGTGTTACCGCGCCCGCCGACCACCACCCCTCACCTCCGTTGTCACTATGGCAGTGTAGGACAGCACGTCACATGACAGGGGTCTTATTAAAAACTTGACTCGACTGATTCCAAGAAGAACAATCTAGTTTTAACTGGAACATCAAAAACGAAACTGTTTTAGCTAGAAAGTCTTACTCATGTGTGACAATCGCTACAAATCATTTATTCTCAAAAAAATCCGGAAACAGAACTTTACGTATATTTTATTGAGTTACTTACTCGTTATACACGGTAGATTCAATACCAATGGTACACCAAATGAATAACAAATTAGTTTGTAAAATCTTCAGTTTCACATAAATCTTGGATTCTTGAAACCTTTTTCCTGAAACTTTTTGTTACAAGTAAGCCACTTAAGGCGGTACGGCGCTCTCGTCTTATTACGGATAGTTCTTTTTGGCCCTAGTTTTCATTTTTATTGCGAGCAGATAGCGCGGTGTTGTTGAACCAAAACACCAGCTTCGTAAATGTTTTTATGTTACTCACAAAACTCGAATAGAAATCAATAGCTGTGTGTTTTTAAGGAACGGGAATAAAGTGTTTCAGCACCCTATCCTATATAATTTTGATATTGTTAGCAAGCACTTACCAAAGCAAAGCTATTTTCCATAAGTGAAAACAAAAGTATTGTATTTCGTACATGTAAAAAAAATCCTGTCACGGCTAGGGTGATCCAGTGGTCGCATCCGGCATGCAACACGGTAATGTTGTGCGGGTGCTGCGTGTGCCTGGGCGCTGCGATTGCGCTGGGCGTGGACGGACGCTGGGTGCAGCCGCAACATTTCGCCGGCGTCTGCGCTGCGAGAGCCTGGCTCCTTGCCACCGGATTCTCAATGGCCTATGGTGCACTATTCACCAAAGTGTGGAGAGTTCACAGGCACACAACCAAGCCAAAAGTCGATACTAAGGTATAACAGACAATTCTGTACAAACAAGTAATCTATCTTCCTTAATACAAATATTACAACTACCTAGGTAGATATTTACTTCCTACTGTTTACTACAAATCAAATTCACTATTTTGACCCTTATATTATGTAGTTCTTCAAACGTTTATTTTGTTTGTCACCTCCGCGTATAAAACAGGACTACAAAGTCAACTCATTAATTTATATGTGCTTGTTTTCTAACCGAGTGACTCGAAAAAGGCGAGTTTCGATACTTTCACACACAAGTTTTGGTCAACCCATGACCGCATTGTTTGGATCACATTTGTTCAATTTGTAGCTGTTCGTTAAACTGCACATTTCTGTCTGTATTTTATAGAGCGTAGGTATGTTTAAACGTTACCTCATAAAATGGCACACTATTAAGGTACACTACTGGAGAACTAACGACCGCCGCCCCTTATCATTAATCTTCATTTCTTGGACAGATTATAATTAACTCTATGGGATGTCAGACATAAAAGTTCCGATTAGTACAGTCATGCACGGAATAAGCACAACTATGCAAGTGAGCAAATCTTGCAATTGTTTTCCCTAAATTAATAAACAAAAGAGAATCAATGAATAGCAAAATAAAAATGTACAGAAACGCATGCACGGGTGGAAGCTGTATACTATGGTGGGAGGCCTCCTGGTAGTAGACGCTGCGATCCTGACTGCATGGCAGCTCCGAGACCCTCTCGAGAGGCGCGTTGAAATCTTCCCGCTGGAGAACCCGCGGCATCACGACGACGATGTCCACATACGACCCGAACTCGAACATTGCGAAAGTGAACACAACACCGTATGGCTCGGTGAGCATATTTTTAATAGGTAGTTGTTACAGTATAGACCGTCAATTGGAATGCTTTTATCTAGTTTACACCTGTTCCTTCTTAATGTGTTACTACTGCACGGAAACAGTATTTCATTTTTATGATCACATTAATCGTTTTCTACTTTAATTATAAATAAAGTAATGTTTCCGATTTATGCTTAATAACCAAAATTCCAACAATAATTATGAAAGATGATGATGATATAAGGTAATATAGAACCTCGTAAACAAAATAAATTACTTTTTATAAATCTCTGGAGTCCATGGCGACTCATTTATGAGCGTACTTTAGGCGAAAATTTAAAAGTTTGTGTAAAGTCGTTAATAACAGCTGGGTCCAGTGTTGTCCTTTTAGAGATTCGCTGTGACATATTATTCATTATTCGTTATATTACTTTTTTTATAATCGATACAAAGATCAAACAAACTGAAAGAAACATTCCATCGATCCGGCTGGACTCGAACCAGCGACATTATCGCCTAAATTTCTAATCTAGCCGGATCAAAGGAGTTTGTTCGATCTTTGTTAATTGCCACTAATAATAGCACGATAACAACTAAATAAAAACATTTTAGGTGTAATGTATGGATACAAGGGTTTGGTGCTGGTCTTCGGGCTGTTTCTTGCTTACGAGACGCGATCAGTGAAAGTACGGCAAATCAACGACTCACGCTACGTCGGCATGAGCATCTACAACGTGGTGGTGCTTTGCCTGATCACCGCGCCCGTCACCTTGGTTATCGCCAGCCAGCAAGACGCGGCCTTCGCGTTTGTCTCACTTGCAATTGTCTTCTGTTGTTTCCTAAGCATGGCGCTTATTTTCATTCCCAAGGTGAGTTTATTTTGTTACCAAATCTACCAGCAAAGTAATAGTACACGAAATAGGCGGTTCTACGTTACGCGGCAACTAAAACATCTTTAGGATCTACCCTAAAAGCATTTGTGAAAAAAGATTGTAGAATCACGTTGCGATAGAAATACGAGCATCGAGGTTTCATTTCTGAACCCTCGGTCAGTGAGCCATTCGATGAATTCCAGGAAATTTATCGTGTGGCATTAAGAAAACCGAATTGCTACAACCCACAAGAGGACAAGCGAAATTATAGCGATACGCGATTTGTCGCACAGGACGGTATTCCCCTGTCTCAATAAAAAGTGGCGTCAATTCTTCCGTCTCGTAATTTAGGAAATAAAAGTTCCACGATAATATTTTAACACAATGGATTACTTTACACGGAGTAACGAATCTGTATTGTTTAGTATCAAATATCAAATAATAGGAATAATTGTTTTTTATCATATGCATATTCGTTGAATAAAATTTTTGGTGTTACGTTGTTTATATTAAAGACAAATTTATTTCACTGTAACTTAATCTAAATATAAGAAAAAATATTAAAAATAAACAATTAAAAAAAGGAACTTTTATTATTATACAATCATCATATAGCTATTATAAAATTAAATCTTAGAACTGTAATAGTGTATTCGTGATACCTAAACTAAGTAAAAACGTACCTGTATTTTGGGAATCTTGTTTGTGCATACTTTCTTTATATTAGTGCTTAAAAACAGATTAGCTATGTAATATACATTTATTACACTGCCTCTGCGGCCGTACGGTTACCCTGCTGATCTGCCACGCAAAGGTTCCGGGTTCGATTCCCGAGCCGGGAGAAATATTTGTATGGCTTACATTTATTTCTCTCGTGAGAGTGGTGTAATTTGTGGCTGTCTATGTATGTGTCCATACCACCCGCAATCGGGATTTGACGATCTTCGATAATTATGATTATGAATGCAAAGATTGAACACACAGAGAAATTCCGAGGACCCGGTGGGACTTTAACCCACGTCCATGCTGCACCGTAGCATTGGTCTTTACCAACTGAGCTACGGGTCTTGTTACCAAGCCGTCGAAATTTGACACGGCCACAACTATGCAATGCGAATGCATCACGAGATTATGCGAATGTGTAGGCCCGTACACGGCACGCGGCGTGCGCTTACACATCCGGCTACGTTTGTATGTAGTTACCATTGTTACCATAAGTGCAATACTCGACGTATACCTCAAAAGTTATTTACAACGAGACTTGGTGATTCCAACAAGAGTTTAATGTTTTAAGATAATGACGCGCCGCTTTCAGTTCACTTCCTACGTTATCAGCTTTGTGAGTCACTGGATTAAATACAATGGATGGCTTCATTTCTTCATCATTATCGTTCATTCCACTGAAATGTGATGTCATTATTGATATAACTTTCGATGCGTAATGGCTTTAAACGATTTGCTACTCTACCATAAAATGTAACAAATTTACATTTAAACATACAAACTTACTTGTTGAAATTATTCCATTTTCCACAAAGCGATATGAGTTGAATGATCCTGAATTTGCATTTGAACTATAGTACATAATAACTACGTAGGAACCATCCACGCATACATTAATTTACCCTCGGTTCGCCATTGGTTGGAGTCAAACTTTCGCAGTAATCAACCCTAACTAATATTTATTATATATATATATATAATATATGTCCTATATATATATATATATATATATATATATATATATATATATATATA
>NW_020653945.1:11054557-11113249 GCF_003589595.1 Hyposmocoma kahamanoa
TATATATATATATATATATATATATATATATATATATATATATATAATATGTATATATAGTTACTATTTCTTGTTAGCGCATTAAGTTCATGCAGATAGAAACACACGAAATATTCTGTTACTACAATACACTCTCAACATAAATACACACCATACTGCATTTACTCGATTTAGATCCTTAAATGTGGTTAAACCAGTCCATAGAGTAAGAAAAGAAAAACTTAATAATAATAATGATAGGTACACCAAGGAAAGTATAAATAGCTAGCAGGTCTGACAGCAGCGAGTGGCGCCTGTCGGAGAGCTTAGCTATGCTGGACCTTCTGGCAATCCTTGGATAGAAAATTCCAAAGACCGTGGTTATCCGGGCGACATCAATCGTCCGCCGCTACCTTAGCACAAAGAGAGAGGTAGTGTGTTGCTAGTTAATAATGCGATCGACTATGAGTACCAGAGTAACGAAATTAACACTACAGGTATTGTACCTACGTAAGGTCCTATATTAAAAAAGTCCGTTTCCTTAATTGGTCCTACTGGGAATCACACCCAGAACCTTGTCTTTTAGCGCCCATGGCACTAACCGCTGGCCCACAGTGGTCGTCAAATATTTTACTACTTTCAAATATTTTTATTTAATAAAGGTTGACTCTACGATTTCGAGCAAATGCCTAACCGCGGCTGCATGCTCAATCTTGGTACAAGATTTATTGCTCGTCATTGATTTTCACAAAGAAATATTGCTTGGTGGCCAGGTGATTGAAGTTATCAGGCACCCGACGGAGCGACCCGAAAGCGGCCGGGGTTCAGGCTCAGGCACCGCGCCTGCCGACGAGGAACGGTATCGTGA
Organism: Hyposmocoma kahamanoa; assembly: GCF_003589595.1. Lineage (NCBI taxonomy): Eukaryota > Metazoa > Arthropoda > Insecta > Lepidoptera > Cosmopterigidae > Hyposmocoma > Hyposmocoma kahamanoa. Next base: position 11,055,405 of record NW_020653945.1, read on the forward strand.
ACTCGTTCAAGAAAACGAAGATCTACAGAAGCTAATAGCACAGGTAACACGTCATACAACAACGCAGATATATTTATGTAATAGCAATAATGTTAAAAGCGCTCACATTTCATTATACGCATCAACAACACAATTTATGGAACCATTATCACTTCGCATTATTAAATCAAAACCTGTATATAACATTATTTTCAATGTAGCGTATCAACGCTGCCTGTTATGTTTTACATAAGTACGTGGATATAAATTCAACATTTAAATAGTTTTAGTATTATCAATGCATGAGTGTACGCCGCAACAGTAAACACGCGAGTATGCGGCTTACTCTCCGCGTATTAATTGATTATAACAACACGCAACTACACCAGACTAGGCCATATCAAACATGATCAAATCAAATCTATTATTTAGTGACCAATTATGGAATTATAGTTGTGCGATAGTAGCGCTGATATCCAATATTATTTATTGGCGGACCTTGCGAAATCAAATTTTACGATCTTAGGTATCACATCTCGCCTCGGCATAAAAGCCTACAATATATGAGAAACGTTATTGTTTTAATTAAACCAAACAGCAAATTCTTAGTCGGAAATGAAACTATTTTTCCGGATTTATATCGCGTATATTTGTTTTTTCAAATGTTTGACGTGTGACGAAATACCTAGTAGTTAAGTAACATACCTATAGGTATAATTACATACTCTTGGAAACAATCGAAAGTAAACTTTAAGATGTGCGTGGCTACAGATTGATGCAATTATTTGTTAATCTATAGGAAATTAAACTATTTTTTCGGATCAAAATCACGTATAGTTGTTTTTTGAAACAAGCGAACGTTTCGAGCCATTTCCAGTCCGACGGTCACGAATCATTAACCTGTGGACCTGTGTGACCGTGGAACCTGTAAAGGGGCCGAAATATGCGGATTTAGACAAAAAACATAGTTTTTTCAAAATCGAATTTCATCAATTCATCAATAAAAATTTCATTTCCAATGTGTAACAATCGCGAAAACCTAAGAACTCGATATTTGTTAATCTTTTGAGATAAATAAATGATTTTAGCATTATTATTATACATTAATTAAACTGAAGACTAATATATATACTACCTATTGATATAATCGAAAGGTTTGGTGGTACGTAATAAAGAACAGTACTTAGTGACATATGGTTTACAGAAAGAGGAGCGGATTCGTGTGCTGAAGCAGAAACTAGCAGAGCGCGAGGCGGCGGCTACTGATGTGACGCAAGGTACGGGCGGCGGCGGGGGCGGAGTGTTGGCCGACCTGGCCACCGCCACCTCTGACTATGGCACCTCCACCAACTACACGCGCTCCTCGCGTGCCTCCGTCTCTGACCTTGATTTCTCTGAGAGCTACCTTTAATCCCTTGCAACCCCTTCACCTAAATGAGTCGACATGCCACTTAATTTTCATAACACCCATTCTGATTCCGTAGATGTTGGAGATATCAAATACGTTTTCATATCATGTAGATGTGACGCCAAAAAACATGCTACGTACAACGATTTAAACGATAAGAAGTTATGTAATTTTAATCGTAATTAATTTTTAATTGATTTTTTATTTCATTATCTGCAATTAATAAAATAAAAATTCGAACACAAGAACCTAAATTTTTTTTATTTTAAGTGTAGTAGTTCCCAGTAGGTATCTTGATTCTCAACAAGTTTTGCTCTTCTAAGACAAATTTCACATTACACCGTCTAAAGAGCTTGCATGTCTTCTCATTTCCAAAATAAAAAAAATCCGTTGACCAATTTCCGCACTCGTTGACCCGTTCTCCCGTAGAAGGATTAACTAATAAGTAGATACATACCTACTTTATTTTCAATATCCCTTTCAATGTTAACATAACATTATTCCTATCTTATTCTCCAACATTTTGAATTTACCAAATTTAGTAATACGTTAAGTGTGAAAAGAATCTGAACGGCTAAAGTAACCAAAACCATCTGAAAATTCTTAACTATCGGAGCGTTCAACATACATGTAAATTTTACGAAAAAAAGAAACAAAAACCAAGCCCATGATTGACTTATGATTTATTTCTACTCAATTGAAAAATGTAAAAAGTATTTTAAACAGAATATCAAATGTATTTTGAGCCGTCTAAATGATTCATAGACAGAGGTGACCACTATGGATGTGTAAATATTCTTGGTTAGTTGGACTTTCCAGGGGGCCTACCATAACCTTTCCAAAAACAATCTTATTTCAATGTAAGCTTATTGTAATATTACTAATATTCGTACCATGACGAACCTGTCAACCAAGTAATGTATTATTGCAAAAGTGATTGAAAGAACGAATGATTTCCCAATATTGTCTATTCCTTACTAAAAATAGTAAAGAGATAACGCTATGTGAACTATATAATGACATCTCTTTCTTTTTTGATGTTCCGAATCGTAGTATAATGTTTAAATACTTAATGTTATTTACATTCAGAGAATTTTGACTATTAAGAAAAGAAAAGTATGTAATAATAAAATCTATTAAAATTACGTTGTTTACAATTCCGCATTTACATGAAGAAAAATAAATAAAACAAGCAGAGTCTTGATAGTCTTGTTGTGAGTTCGGAACTATAGTCTGGTGTCAACTGTTAATTTCGCCAAGGAGAATCTATATTCTATCTATCGCCATCTATATGGCGCTGTTAAAATTTTAGGAAATAAACATCGCGTATTTCTATTTAACGAAAAATTATTTACGATGTGCTATTAAATAAAAAATAAACAAAATATTGCAGAGATATATGTAAATAAATAAGTTCAACTTAGCTTTTAGCTTACAAATCAATATTAAGACAATAAAACTGAAAATAATATTGTTTCCATTGCATCCGAGTAACTATTTTAAATTTGACATAAGAGCAATATTACTTTAATGTTAAAGTCGCGTCATAGTACGAACTGAGTGGATGAATAGTCACAAAGCTGCCAATAAAACGTCATAGTTTAAACATTACAATTAGCTTACTTTAAGCGCGTTATGGTACGTAAAGTCAATGTAAGGTTAAAGTAATATTGTTTTTAGAGGTTGTGGTAGGCCCCCAGATTAATTTAATACTGAATGGAATAAACAATTATATTTCACAAAGAATTTAGTTCTAGGCAAACATTGTTTCTATTTAATCAACTTAGGTTGTTCTCAGAAAAACAGATTATAAACCCGAAAAGCAGTGTCGTTTTCTTTATGTGCATCAAGACCTCAGTTCAATGCACATAATCATGAGCTTATATCTTTGTTATGAAAATGATCCTCATAAAGTAAAGGTTGATTTTCTGTCCTTGTCTTATGAAAACCATTTTCGTAGATATATTTACTTATGCCGTTAAAAGCACTCCCCTAACTTTGAAAAGATCTCAACTTGAACATTTAGTTACTAATGAAGAAAAATTTTTCACTAACATTACTAGCGTACCAGAACCTTCGCCTGAGTAATTCCGGAAAATAAAATTAAATTTCTGCAGTTCAAAATTATAATTTAAGCGGCGGCTTATATGAATCTGGGAATACACTTTATTAATACACTGCAGGTATGCAATATATCCTTAAAATAAAAAACTCATACCTCCTCATAATGTTATATAGAAATAAACCTCAAGAAGTTCACGTTTGAGTGTTCTGGCCGCGTTATAGAAAATGTTCAAAACAATGTTGAGTTCATATTACTTGGCTTGCTCAACTATTCGTACATTGTCCGATTGCTCTTCGTCCCACTGGAGCCGTGGCCTTATATGTTGGTTCCACTTGTGTACCCGCACGAAACTTCTTGGCTCATCTCTTTTCCCGCACTCAGGAAAATAGACAGCCAAAAACGCTCGTGCAATGTCGTGTAAACTCAACTCTACACACAATCTGCAACGAATGCACGCGTCTTGTCTACCTACCTGACTACTCCTACTAGACTGACTTAGCGTACTTTTAGCGATATTAACTTATCTCATAATTTATTCTAATTAATAATGGTACTCTAACCTGGTAAACTATAAATAATGGTACTCACTTTTCTAGCTGTTCTCTGTACGAGTGTAGCATAGCTATTATTTTTGGTCGGCCACTGTGCTGCAGAGGCGACCTCTACTATTTATTGCTACAGAGATTTATCTTTATACTTACTATTAAAATATAATAATATTAAAAACACAAATGTCCTCAATTGTCACATTCATATTTTATTGGCACAAGTTAAATTAGATAGTTTTAAGCTCGAGTTAATGTTGCCATGTTGAAATTAGTTTTAATGATTTTAAGCTATAGATCACTTATGAAATTTTACCATTGTACATTCTCATAAAGTTATATTTTATTGCATTATTTCGTAAATATTTTTAGATTCTTCATTGTCTCATTGAATTCATGCAGTCAAATCTCGTTATAACGCAAAATATATGTAATGTAATCGTTATCGAAAATACTTAAGCTGTAAAACAACATGTCAAAAGTAAATTGTTATTATTTGAAAATAGACCACAATTCTTTTATTTCGATAATTGTAACTTGGAAGGGGAGAAAAAGATCATTGAGTCTCAAAGATCACAAATGAGTGAAGTATAAAAACATACATATGTCTACACATATGTAGAGGCTAAGAATCCGTGAATAGGTATGTTACCCTGGTAGATGTTGTGTAAGTAGTTTGGAGATGTTGTCCCGGCCCCGTAGTTACCCGTACTTGTTTTGTGTTCCAACGACTTGCATGGTACTACCTACCCTCACGCCCACAGCTGCACCTTTGTATCCCACACGGCTAAAATTCTGTAGAACTACGTCACTATTTGCATACCTCCACGCTGCTTGTTCGCTAGGAAATTGCGTTTAACTTTCTAACTTTTAACTATATACAATAGTTATGTACAATTTAAGTATTCACAAAAGTTCTACAGAATACGCCACACAATCTGAAAAAATATTAGCACTGTATTTTTATTTAAAACATGTTAAAGTAATAAATAAAACGGTCTAAGGCGTAAGTAGTACAATAACCAATTTAATTATATTCACTACATTACGTTAAGAAATTAATTGTATACACAAAACATAAAATGTATGCTGCATATACGCGACACAAGCAAATGTGATTATGTAAATAGTTGAATGAAGATAATATAGGATTTTACGATAATCCATTAAAAATGCTAAGTAACGAGATTTCCTTGCATGGATGTTGTTGTTGTTACGTGTATGCTTGTTACCTGAACGTAATAACATAGGTACTAGTATGATCGTGTATTATCAATAAAACGTGTCACTCGTGAAAATAGTCATTGTTGAGCCATAATGCTTTTGAAAAATTATTTTTTGTTGTCGACATGCATCAGTGTTGAGATTATTCTGTAACTTTATTTCGTGTCATATTTCCGCGCTCACTTTCACGATTTTCGATTTCATAAATATTAATGAAGGGCGTAGCCAAGCTTTGAAGAAGAAAAATATTATTGTAATGAAGTTCAGTAAATGTTTGCTTTATTATTTTCGAAAAAAAAATGCCAACTTCGACTATTGCCAGACAAAAGAAATGGAATTCAATAAAAATGCGATGGAATATTTTAAAATATTTCTTCACTTCGGATTATTGGTTCATTGATAAAATGGATTGAAATAATTGCCTTGCTTAAATAAATACGACACATACTCGCAGCTGCATGGTTACGCCCCTTATTTCATGTGTATAACAATACTAAAATACGTTTATTCATGTTATGAATCGAGCCTATTACGTTTAATAAATTGCCTTAGCATTTCTTTCGCTTAGATATTTTCAGTAACATAGACATAACATCGGAATATGCAAAACAAACGACGTTCTAATTAAATAATGTTCTTTTTCTCTCTCGGCAGATGTACAGGATGAACACATCTAATCGCCCGCATGGCAATCTCCGATAGAATCGTACTAGTATAAAATAGTTACGTGATTAATGTTGACTATAGAACTAATGAATCATTGCTGTAGCAAACTTCTTTATGGTTATTTATTGATAAGAGATAAAGTGTTCTTATATACATAGTTAGATGACTGGATGACAGTAAATTCAAATGTGCGAAACATTAGATTGTATTTATTACACGCGTTAATTTGTTATGAGTACAATGTACATATTTAGTTTTATTGATAATCCGGTTAGGTAATTATACCTGCAATTGGTAATGTGATTTTGATGACATAACTTTGAAGATAAGATGTTCAAGGCAAAAAATCTTTTTTTCGTAGCTCTATAACATTTCCTAGCGATGTGCGAACGTATAACGTTCGTAGCTACTAATACTACGTGTAACAAGCGTAGCACAAACATTTTTCCGATATTTGGGCAGCAATATGTGCTCCATCAAGGAAAATAATTTTCCCTTCGCTTGCAACACAACATTTGCTATTGCTTGAACAGCTAATTTATTAAATATATATCTAGTGCTAGGAAAGTAGAGCGTACCAGTTACAATTAGATTAAAAATATTCATTTATTTTCCGTTATCAAATGTTTTCTAATTTTAAAAAGATGTATCACCGTCAACACATATAAGTCTCGCTGCTGAGCACGGATATGCTCAGTGGCACGTATTTATATGATACATAAGTGTATTTATTTAAATAGTTTTAATTATATCAATTAAATTGCTTTCGGTGCAAATGGCTTTTTGTAGGTTAGAGACCCCTACTCCGTAGCGCATGGATATGAACCTCGTCGGAAGGCCACAGTTAATCGGGCATAATAATATAGTACATAAATGTGTTTAGGACAACTTGTCCCCGTTTTAGTTAGTTGAAGCTCTCATTTCCGGTTAAAAAGTAATAAAAAGTTGCTGCATACCATATCTGGTTACTTTTAGATGGTTTAGTCGTCAAGATCGCATGACCAAAGTTTTGTACACGAGCTACTAAAAGGTATGCATCACATGAAAAAATAATGTTGTGCAATTAAAAAAAATCTATGTTTGTTATTAATTATTAACGGATCGTTGCTCATTTATGTACCTAGTTAAAAGTATGAAATTACTCTAAAAAACATTTAATTCCCAATTTTCAAAGTTTGGAGATTTACAGGTATTCACAATGTAAATAAATATAAAACCTTACCAATTTTACAAAATAGACAAGCTAACAATCTAATAATTCCCATCTCACACTTCTTCTACTTCTTCCAAATCGGTTGAAACTTACCACGTAAACAATGGTTTCAAACGATCATATATATTTCTCATCAACCATATTAAGTATAATGGACCACCTAAATTGCAACATAAATACATAAGACTATTTATTTTTTACATATAACAAGGACAAACATTCAAATAATAGTTACAAAACCTGCTGAAAACCAAATGTGGCTCAATATCCGTGATTTTGGATGCCAAAATGAAATAAAACTTATTTAAATTAATATGAATTGTATATTTACCTCGTAATAAAATTATTTGTTAGAGAATTTCAGATGTAATATTTATCCGTCAATATACAAAATCTACTTAGACTATACCGATGTTGCAGCACTGCCAATTAATTAATACTTTAGTCGGAACGTATGTAAGTTAGTAGATGTAGTAATAGCTATAGTACATTTATATATATACTTTAGTTACAATATGCACCATTGCCAATGTTTACAATTATTTTGGGCGGGTACAACACTGCGAAAAGCTTAAAATCATAAAGTGTGAGTATGATAAGTAATATTTACAAATTGTCCGCGTATATCGTGGTTTTTTGCAACACTGAATGATAAGTCCGGCTCTCTCAGATTGGTTGTTTCCGAATCTCTTTTTGGCTGGTGTTCAACTTGTGCGAGCTGCTTTATTTCCGGCGCCTCAGAAGAATGCTTCATCCGAATATCACTCCTATTCTTTTATAAATAAAGATAGTTAATAGCGAGGAAATGTTAACTTGGACTATGAACCTATTTGTTTAATACGAAAGATACGCAACGTCAATGAAATTATATCGCGAATTTGGCCTTAGTCAAGATTTGACTGCATAGAATTACTCAAATTTCTTTTTTTAAATGTTAAGAATATTGTTTAGAAAAGTTTAAATACATTTAGGAAATCGTTGACGTTCTAAATTTTATTGGTACTTCGAAATAATGTAACCGTTTGTGAGATGAACATTTTAAATTTTACAACAATGTCACGTCTCTGCTAACGGCCCTGGATCGTTTTAATAGATAGATTACTTATTTAGAATGTTAGTGAAATAAAATGTCATTATTATACACTTAAGCTTCATAATTGGTCAGTTTCCTGTGATCTTCATGTTTGGTTGTATTAATCGTTTCACAGAAAAGTTGTCACTGTGTAAATAAAGACTCATCGAATGATCTGAATGTACAAAATTGTTTTATTTTTAACCGACTTCAAAAACATACGGAATATTTTTTTGTGTATCTTACGCGATTAGTCAGGACTAATATTTGTGAACCGATTTTGATGATTCTTTTTTTGTTGGAAAGAGGGTACCTCTATATTGGTCCCATTTAAATTTGAAGAAAATATTCCACCTGTAAGGGTAGCAAATTTAAAATTAGGTTTTTGGACTTCAACCACTTCCCGTTAACCCTGTTCAATAAAACTTGACTTGACTTGGGTTATTTATTTTTTACAAAAAAGGTATGATTGTACTTTATATTGTAATCAACTTCTTGTATGCTTGGAATGGAATTATGATTTTCGTATGTTAGATGTATCTCATATATCATGTCTCAGCTAGATTGAGGACATCCCCAAAAACCTCAGATCAAAAATAACAAGAATAAACGGGTGTATATAAAAGACGGATGCGAGTAGAAGAAGCAAAAGAGGCATATTCGGGTATTTTTCGGGTTAGTTTTCTTTACCTAATTTCGGTGGCAATTTGAAATGTTGTAGAATATTATCATGAAGTATTGTTTAATATTCGAGTGTAGTAACGTGAAACATCATTTAAAATTTGACGATAATTTACTGGAAAACTTAAATAATAAGAATTGCCACCGAAATTAAGTATTTAACACTAACCTGAAAATTCGCCATTCATATATTGCCTACTTTACTGTTCTCCTTGTCATAGGTGACGCATTTGCATTTGGGTAACTTTCCAGATATTGGCGCATTTTTTTTTCTTTGTAAAATGTCAATTGCGCTGAAGTTGGTTAACTACAAAACTGAAACTAAATAAGATATAACAAACCGCTTATAGGGGGTTATAAATCAAGTTCCGCTGATTCCATATATGTTAATTTAATAACGTAATTTCGTTAAAAATGTAGATTAGGACTCGTAGTTCGTGACAAATAGTTGTGATAAGAAGGACAGAGTGATAGGTATGAAAGTCTATTAATACATCGTCGGTGTTTTGTAGAAAGGGCGAAAGCGCCATTTCAGAAAAAAATTCAGATGAGTAGGTTTTAGGTTTTAACGACTGTTTTAAAATTACGTCCCGTTTTAAAATTGAATTTTGGTTTTAACTAAGTTTAACTTTTAAAATTGGATTATAATAATAACGCACACACTCAAGATGGCCCCGCACTAGGGTAACCCTGTGTCGCGGGTGCAATGGACACACACATAGACAACCACAAATTACACCCAAACTCACGAAAGAAATAAATGTAAGCCATACAAATATTTCTCTCGGCCCGGGAATCGAACGTGGGACCTCTGCGTGGCAGTCCGGCATGGTAACAGTTCGGCCATGGAGGCAGTGAATTTAATACAGGACGTAAATATTTTTTAAGTCATGAAAAACTAAAATACAAGCCACCCTAAAAAAATTTTAAAAAGGCGTTTTCGGCCTTTCTACAAAATACAGACGACATGTGTGTACACATCTTAAGAAAAGCATGCCGTTCATCAATAGAGTGAACGGAGCTATGTGACCAAGTCAGTGATCAGTTCGTGCCTAGGATCGGCGCTGAGTCATTTTTCACTTTAATAATAGCCGAGAGGCGGCTTCGCGTCGGGCCCAAGCCGATGTCTCAGGCTTGTAGACACAAAGGACCTCTGCTATGTCATCGTGCGACAAAGGGTGTCGTCGCAGGCTAACATACATGCCTACACACATACAAGTAAAACCGCATTGAAGCGGTCCCTTACATGAGGAACATAGCGACCAAAAATTATCTGTATATTTTTTGTCATGAACGCTCGCTATTTACAATAATAATTTGTTTCTACACTTAAATCTAAGTACAGGTCGTCAGTTTGACACCAGTAGAGCTCCTTGTGAAAGAGTACATTTAGGGAAGTACTCCACCTTGCCTATTTCTGCCGCCAGTAATGTTAGTTAGCATTACTGTGTTCCGATTTCGAAGGGTGCTGGTGAAATTACAGGCACATAGGACTTAATTCTCAACTTATGTGTCAGGGTGACGGGCGCAGTGGCAATGCCCCTCTGATCTTTGCGATTTAAAGCTCTGAGTGGCACTGCAACAGGGTTCATCCCGTCACTTGATATTGTAAAAAAAAACAAATGAAATCATGTTTTAACATTAATCGTTGAATAGTAGCTTAGTTACAACATGTAAGTATTATACAAAACACTCCATGGTAGTACATACAAATAGAGTTTACCACAATACAATAAGCTAGCCACGATGCTAAAAGCACTTCATTTCCACTTTATGTACTTTAAATTTGTTCTTTAAGAACTTTAATCACAACCACTCCTCGTAATAATTAACCAGAAAACTCAACCCCACCCCAACGTGTAACTGTTTTAAACATTAAGTTTTAAAACTCAATCAGTTTCTCGTCTGAAGAAGTGTTATTGTTCAGCTACATAAATTTTCTCGTTGAACGAGGTCCCTTCTAGAAAGTTATAATTTCGAGCTATTTGACAACCAGCTACCCGGCTCCCCGGTTTGTTGGTCACGTTGCCGCAGGCCCAGTTATCTACACTTGCCTTTACACTATGAGTGAAGTATACATATTATTATTCTGAGAATCTGAGAAACAATTAACAAAGAAATTCGGCGTTCAAGTAATTCCGAAACATTAATGTTGAGTTTAAACCTATATAAACATTGTTAAGGGTAAAGGCTAGGGATTAAATAAATAATTAAAGCAAATATCCAAAAAAACTTCGGCAGTTCAGTTTGTGTTAAGCAAATTTAAATTCTGCTAGTCGAACGGACAATATTTTACCACAAGGTAACTTTGTTTCACCGACATTTTTATTAAAGCAGCAGATTTTGTCTTTTGGCGAGTGCGTTAATTCCGAGCAAACAGGAGCCCAAACCGCAGCCGCATCCGGCATACCAATAAGAGGCGTCCTAAAGGTAAACAGCAATTCGTCCAGACTCGCAGTCACCACGGACTAATTAAAAAGAGACGTGCCCTAAAAACGTCGACATTCAGCAATGCTTGGAAATTCAGCTAATTGGTCTTAGTCCGCTAACTTACGCCAAATAGAATAGGCAAAGTGGATGTAAAGTTTAGTCCTACAGGTATCACGCGACTTATACAAACATTAATGGGTATGTATGCAGATATGCATTCATTATAGAACACACGGCCGCAGTCATTCTAAAGTCTCTGTGTGCTAGTGTAGGGTAGGTTTACCGAAAATGGGAAGCTTTGAATAAGCTTTACAAATTACTATTTAACCGTTAAGGTATGGCAAGATTTTTGTTTCATGTCAAAATTATTTAGAATCATAATGTGTAACACGAATGCGTGGCGTTACTTCCTGACTTCTCTCCAACACTCTCTTCAATTCTACATCAGTCTCGCTATTCTAGTCACAAACACATCACACTGCGTCGGTACAGCGAGAGAGTTGAGGAGTGTAATCGCGTGAAAAATGAGCGAGTAAAACTCGCCTCCGATATTGTCACTGTTTGAACGATTTACAACAATGACCTACCAACGAATAGACGTCTGGTCCGCGCTTAAGTGTCCGAACCGAAAGAGTAACAAATCGCAAAAAGAGAAACAATCGCGTGTCAGTTTTGTTTGGTCGTACTGCAGAATGAAAACTTGTAAAAACTGCTCAAAGAAAGTGAAAAAAACGAGATTATGTATCATACTTTCAGTAAGTAATATGTTGTGTTGTCATGTGGTAATCATTTAAAAGTGTTATTTTATTTAGGAATATAGTATTTAATTTACATTTGAATTAATTGTAAATATAAATTACAGAAGCAATCAAATAATTAAAAAGTAGCTAATCGTCCTTTTCTTACACATTGCATGCGCAAAAGACAGGAATAGACCAATATCGTCAATTACATTTGATTAGGTTACAATATCAAGACATTGAAGGATTTAGAACAAAGATTCTATAGAGTCGCTTGTTATATTTTTGGAACGATTTTTTATTAAATGTTAGTAATAACTGACAAAATTTTATTGTACTCTTTTTACTGCATGGAATTACTTATCAGAAAACCGAATTTACATTTGGGCAACATAACGTTTGCTGGATATTTCATACTCATTGTGCACCGACAAATATTGTTATAAATTTTTTGACACTGCTTGAGCTCATTGTCCCCATTTGAGGACGGCATTATTTTCATATAAAATAAAATAAATTACTTTTTTTTTCATAATTTTCTCATAAGTAGGCTAGTTTCTAAAGGTTCATTAAATTAAAAAAAAATTTGGTTTTTTTAACATTGATTTGTATTTAGGCGTTAATGGGTTAAAACATACCTAAGACAAATGAACCTAAAACAAACTATTCTTTGCCATAAGCATCAAAAACACTCTGAAGTTTCGTTAAAATGGTTTTCGGAATTATGAAAAATTTGGGCAAACTGAATTGAAATGATAAAATTTTAAACATCGATTTACGGTTTTGTTCATTGACGACTCTGTCGCTTCATGATAATCTAGAAAATTATCGCTTGACAAGGAACTATTATCTCCTTTCCAAATTTCATTAAGTCTCTTCATACAGAAAGACACCATTCTTTTCACATTTATAATATTTGTACGGATATTTATACACCAACATTTTTAAGAGAATTTGTGCAATATTCTATATAATTTATATAAATAAATTAAATTTGAAAATAACGCTAATAACAATCTATCTCAGTCGCTAAGTACTGATCCTCACAAATATAAATGCTAGAGTCGACACGCCAAGAAGATTTGAGAATAAAAACTGTTAAACGCACTCTTATGTTCAACGTTTTCACTAGAAACTGTATATGGTGAATATTCAGAAATTCATTTGTTGCAAGCAAAAAAAGTAGGCTGTACTGTAGTAACACTACAATTTAAAGTGAATGTTTTAGTTTTTTTTTTTGTTATATTTCTTTACGTGTCACTACGTTTATATAGGTTAATACTGAACATTTTTTTCGTAGTTTTCGTATTAAGTCCGTCGTCCATTTGTTGGTAGGTTTACAAAATCTTTTTCTAACCCTTTAACCCTTTGTTTCTACGTATATTTTTTTTTACGTTATATTACGTTATATTTTTTCAAAGTACAGGATCCAGACTTGACATTTAAATTTAAATACAACTCTATGTCGCATGCGGTAAGAACTGTCGAAAGTGTCAAACCTGATGTGCCCTCGATGTGTATGAATATCTGTGTTTAATTGGTACAACCACATTTCAGCTAGTTCTCGTTGTTGTGACAAACAATATCAGAAAACAAAATGTTAGAAATGTGTAATTTAAATAATTTTAAAGAAAACAAACGGATGCCATCAATCGATGTATATAGAACTAAAAATTAACTAAGCTACTTTTTTAACCGACTTCAAAAAAAGGAGGAGGTTCTCAATTCGACTGTACTTTTTTTGTATGTATGTTACGCAATAACTCCGGTATTTGTGAACCGATTTTCATGATTTTTTTTTCGTTGGAAAGAGGGTACCTCTATAGTGGTCCCATTTCATTTTGAAGAACATCATTCACCTCTAAGGGTTTATATTAAGGAAGGGTAATTCATTTTTATAAATAGCGCCTAAATTTTACTTAAATAGCAATTATTTTAATGCTTGGTTTTGCTATTCTCCAATTCAAGGCGTTTTTATCTCTCAATATAGTTTGAGTAGTGAGAACCGATTTTTATTACGTCCTGTGTCAAGTCCTGTGTAGTGGCGAACTAAACATATTTCCACGTACTTTTGAGGTGGGCTTTTTTAGTACTCTGTACTGAGATTATTATTATTCTGCTGTACTAAACAAAAATACTCGCATTTTTAACTTGAAGACGATAACCAAGTATATGTGCACACTTTTTCTTATAACCTGTACAGAAATTTGGTACAGGTGTAACAAAAATTTTAATTGTTATAACGTTTAAATTTCTGACTAAAGTTGTGCGATTTCATTGATACTTCGCTCGTATGTATATCGTCTTCTTTAACACGAATGAACCGAATTTGGAAACATGTCAGAAAAAGTTCTTATAGGTACAGTTGAATTTAGAATATAATATTCTGATATATTGTTATGTAAATAATCTTCATTTAGAAACATTTTAAGTTACGTCCTATCTAAATAAGGGATCTCTTAACAGATATAAACGTAAATAAGCATTAAATTAGTCAAATTTATGTTTTTTTTTATAAATTTATGTCGATATATTTCTCTTCTTAAACCTCGCATTGGTGGGTTGTATAATAAACCCAAAAACTGTACATCAAACGTGTACCTCTAAATGTGTTTTGTCCGTGCGCAATGAAATATTTACGCCGTTTGTACGGAATACAACATAAACTGTTTACGCGAGTGTAAAGGTAGGTACGGGTTTAAGTTCTCATTTCAAAAGCGGTTAGCAGGTCATAAAGTTAAATGTGTGAAGGTTGCGGCTAGGAGACGTCAACGCCATAGCCAAAGCTTTCTAAACGCTAGTAAAAGATCTGCTACAGAGGTTTGGACTAACATCCGAATTACAAATAAGCTTCCTTGAAGCTTGAGCTTTGCCCTCTTCATTTTAAGTGGTTGCATGACATTTTATTAATATTTACGTAAGAAGATAAGCGTCGCACAAACTACTTTTATTATAGAAAATAGACCGAAGTAGAAGTGTAAAACCGTTATCCTTTCCTAATTATTAATAAAATTATAAGACCTCTGACATATCACTTATTCGGATATTATGCTACCTAAATGACTAAACAAGCGTTATTAAGAACCACGATGGGTTAAGTCATTCTTAGTAGAAAATGTATGTCGCGCGTTGCATTTGAGGAGCCAACCGAGGATCGATTTCTGATGCTTTTAAAAATAGAGAAAATATTACATACTCTCGATTTCCCAAATATCGCACCTTTTAAAAATAAACTTCAAAAGACTTTTAACTTTATGTGTTATGACCAGGGATCGGAATAGGTAGACTTTTTTACCTAAACTTCGAGGAACATAGACAGAAAATGGAGACTGCCTTTCGACAATATTTTTTAGTTCCTGGACCTTTTCGAGTTTCGGGAAATCCCTTAAGAACATTAAAAATTGATGTAATTGGAGACAGGCAGGTACACTATATTTATCTTAACTTTGCATAACGACTAAAAAGTGGTTGAAAAACCAAATACAAAGACACGACGCAAGCACATAGACAAATTCGTGAGGTCCGCTGGTTCGTTCCGTGGCTTAGTTGGTATATAGCGTCTGCCACGGTAAGCTAGAAGACGTCGGTTCGAATCCGGCCGGATCGAAGGAATTTTTTCTGAGTGTTCGATCTTTGTATTAATAATTATAACAAACTAGTGGAGTAATTTCACAAAAAATAATTTAATATCAATTCAATAAAAATTTAAAACTTAATTTCTTATCTTTGACTACTAGGAGCAAATCAATTCTGTGCTTTGTAACTGATAAATTACACATCACGCAATCATATATGGTTTGACCTACCGCCTCTCAAGCAAAGGCCGTGGATTCGAATCCGGACCTTTGGCATAGGACCTAAACCTTCGCCTAAAAGGAGACCCGTGCCCAGTAGTGGGACATATAAATAGGTTGATGATGATGATGATGATGATAAAATTACACATTAACGCATCACGCATTTTATGCCACATTTTATGAATGTTTGATAAAAAATTGTATACATATGTTGTATTTATTCATGTGGCTTGAGCAGAGTTGCCAAGGTAGCAAATACTTTTTATAGGACCCACTTCACAATCCTCTCAAGATCCCTTATTACCACAAAACCTACGTAAACCATGGTAAGGTTTGAAAAAAAATATTTAAAAAAACTAACCAAAGAATCAATGAATGAACGAAGGAACTAACGAATGAATTCTTCATATTCATATCTTAGTTGCGTAGACATCTTGTATCATTTAGCCATTTTTATATCTAGGCCACAGCTCTGCGACACAAATACGAGTATGTATCTTGCCGTCTTTGCTCCTCTCTCCACAGCAAACCCATATTTACCCTTTTACACATGACGTCTTACTTTTTAGTCTGAAAGAGAGCTACTTCGAATTTCTACTTCTGTTTCAAATCCTTCATAATCGTCACTGACCAAATTGTTGGATTAAGCCTTCTATTTTCACACACACAAAATGTGCCGTGACTTAAAAAACGGTACGAGACTGGGCAAAAGATATTCCATCACAAATTAAAGTACATTGTATCCTTAATAAGAGCATTATGGTATTACATTTCCACTACAATGCAACACAAAAGCCTAAAAATAGGAACAAAAGCCTTATATAAAAGTCGTCGCAACAAGTCTAATATAAAAAGTAAAGAATTTTTCAGTAAACGGAACTTAAAAATTAGAAATGTAGTGTTAGCGATAAATGGCTAAAAATGCCTTGCATTTTTCTTAAAAAGGCGATTTGTATAGAAAAAAAACGCGTGTTAAAGACATCAAAGATATAGGACAGGTAAGATGGGGAAACGACGATGTTTTCAGATAAGATTGTAGTGTACGAAACGGTAGGGGAGACTCGCGATATATTGCCGTGTCACTCCGCTTTGATGATAAAGCTGTTTGTCACGATGGCAATTTACTCTATTTTACTCGGCTCTGTTTCGTTTCACTACAACAGTCTGAACAAAGGAGAGTACATAAAGCAATTGGAACATACCGACCAGTAGGTATGTATGAATATCTACAACATCGTATGTGTTAATTAAATCCGCCTTTACTGATATCCATCTCACAGATGGCACTACGTCATAAAAACGTTAAAAAACAAACAAAGATCTGCAACAAGTATATAGAAAAATTCGTAAAGTCCGGTGGTTCGTTCCGTGGCTTAGTTGGCATAGCATCTATCACGGTTTGCAAGAAAACGTCGATTCGAATCCGGTCAGATCGATGGACTTTTTTCTAAGTGTTCGATCTTTGTTATTAATAAATAATTATAACAAACTAGTCGAGCAATTTCACAAATAATAATTGAATATCATGGTAGTAAAACATGATGACATTCAATAAAAACTTGAAAATTATAATGATATCTATCTTGTTAATAGAATTTTGTCAGTAGATTATAACAATAGGATAACTTTATACATTCAGAATATTTCTAGAGAAACCAAAGAAATAATGTACAATATGACGTACGAGGAACCAAATTTTTTAAACATAACAAAATATGTATATAATATTTTCCCTTGTTTATTATCATAAGTACGGTCACCGGCGAAAATATGGTCGGACCTTTTGTTACACAATGTTCAAGTAAATAATCTTCCTTAGTTACGCATCAGTTGATCAGAGAATTTCGAATACGTAGGGAATTGCCATAAAAACACTTTCTTATTTCTGTGTATACACAATAAAACTAAAGAAAAGAAATTCGATAAAAAGATGAAAGAAGTCAAAATATCCAAAATTTGAATCAAATATGTAAGGAAAGCCGTGCAAATACTCGCAGGTGTTTCGAGAGCTTTTGTTTGCCAGTGACGCTGTCGCAGGAACTGTAATGTAATACGTCCCTCTAACACCCTCAATATCGACATGTTTGTCTTAAGTTGCAAAAGGAGGGATAGGGAACGCGGAATGACGCCTATTTATGGCCCTGATCGTGGACGTTTTTAGGGTTCGTTCTTCATGCCATATCAACCATATACGAGAAACGTTAGCTGATCGTTGAAACGTTATAATAAACCTGACATAAAACATAAAAATAACATATTAGAAATCCACTTCTAGGTATGAATTGCGAATAAAAATGTTTGATTGCACAAAGTGACCGAAAAAACTGCTGAAGTAAATAATCACAACACAAAATCAGTGCGCAACATTAGCTGAACCCCTTATTTGTTTATGGACTCTATGGAATGGACTTTGCCGACTTTTTTATTTCATAGAGGAGGTTCGATATCTATTTGTTTTGAGATAGAAATGGTCAGTTAACGAGAAATGGGCGGTGAAGGATGGAGTAAAGTTTGGAGGTCATTATAAATTTAGGACATCCCTTGTCATAGTGAGGCACATTTTTTCTAAACGCATATGGGTGTGAGTCTAATTCCTGGACTGTAAAATCATTAAATTTTGAGTAGGAAAGGTCTTTAAATACATTGCGGTCAACTTTGAACCAGCAAAACTTCTACGATACGATTAAGCAAACCCAGACCCAACTTTTATATTTTAGGAATTTTCGACTGTTAATTTAAAGAAAACAACTGAATTAATTTCAGTTGTTTTCAAAACAACAATATATGTTTCTATAACAATTACTGATAATTTATATTACAGGTGTAATCACAGTCAGATCTACTTTCATTGTTGACAATCTCATTCTGACCTAAAAGACATTTGATATCCTTAAAGTGTGAAACACACTGAAATCGGGTGCGGGACGGGCGCGGGTCGGCTCGGGACCGCAGCGGGTCTAATTCCCGTCCCGTACGCCTGTCGTCGTGCGCCCGTCCCACGCGCCTGTCGTCGTGCGCCCGTCCCGCGCCCACGCTCGGTGTGTTGTCGTCCTTATAGTACACGGAATTAGACTCGCCGTGGTCCCAACCCGACACGCACCCGACCCGCACCCACTCTCTGTGTTTCACGATTTAATGTTGTGATAGAAATGTTTCGAAAACCATCTTTCTATAGCCATAGGTCGTATATACATACATGTTCACTTGTCTGGGATGAAGATTTATCTATGTCAAGATTGTATCAGATTAAGAAATTAATACAAAAGATAATAATGTCAAAAACAAATGAGGTTGGTATATTCTTGCGAAGCCAATTCATTTACTAAATATTTACAAGCAAGCTCGTAGGAGATAAAAGGCGTCCTATCGCACAAGCAGATTACATGTCAACATAAATATTAGGCAAGGCTACAATGACACCGCTCTGCTGTTTCAGTTCTGACAAAATGTTGGTTTACCGGAAAGGAGGAAAACCAGCCGACTTTGACCGATTTATTAGCACAACTAACATTATGTTTGGTCCATTCCACTCAGCAAAGTTCAGCGGGGTGGAGACCACCGCTTATTGCTACGTTTTTTGCTAGCCCCTCGGTAATAAGTACCGTACAGTTCATAACTTATCTGAATGGTTATGGCTCGCGGCTATTTACAGGACCTCAAACGAAACTTAGAATTCCGTCACGGTTCTTGAAATAAATATCTTGAATTACAGTAAATTATGTATGTACATCATAGCACGAAACAAATATATCTACAGGTACAGTCACTGTGTTAGGTACACAGTGGCAGTATTTTATTATTATAATTCAATGTAATTTATAATATTTATCTCGAATAAGTTCATTGCATACAAAATATGCTTTTAAACTTTCGCGTTGCATTATATCAACATGTCAAAAGGGAAATAAACGCGACAAATCGAATGACTTGATTGAAGTCAGCCCGTGACCACGCCCTGTGCACCATGGCCAAAACGTCGGGCTAATATGTAGATGTAAAAATACCAATTAAATCTATTTTGCTGCGTTTAGACCCCGTTTGTAATGTCAGTATAATTGCATGCGGCAAACTAGAAAATATAAAACTCCATACTAACAAGATGTCACTCTGAAATAGGAGTACTTGTGCAAACGAGCACTGAAGGTAAACAGATTTAACGTAGCTACAGTTTAGTAACGGACTACGGTGACATGTCTGATAGAATTTACTCGAATTTACTAACTATTTCGAGATCAGAACTGCCGTGAACCTAATAAAAAGCCAAACACATTTAGCACGGTTCGGGTCACCTCTAAATGATAAATACAAACGAAGGAGAGAAAATTCAATTACAAAATTACAGTTACACCTACGTGATCTACGAGGCTCTCACAATGACGGACTCGACTTTTTCAGATGTTTATTTGGGTCGAGTCTCCAGCATACGTGAAAACTTCCCCCGCGTCACAGTATTACTTTGCAAATATTGACGATTTCGAAGTATCTCCTAGATTATATTATCATCGGCTAACGAATTTTCTTCTATATGGCACAACCGCAGCAAACTTCTCTATGGAGATCCGAAGTCAAGAGTTCTTAACTGTGTTTGCTCTTTTTCAGAATTTCATTAAACAAAGTTGTTAGGATATTTCGTTTCGTATAGTAAATATATGTTTACTACTGTGTCTAGTTAGTTAGTCTCCTGACGGCATTGCATAGAATAAACATGGTTCTAAGTAAACACGCATTCGATCCAATTTGCCTAAGAGAAACATTTTATTTAATATACTTAGGCCCAAATCGCCGGTACTGTAAAGTAGTTACGTCGTGACAAGAAAATGGAGTGCTAATTTATCAACATGCTAAATATATTGCGACTCATACAAGATTTGTTGTTTTGTTATTGTCTTTAAAGTTATAGGCCACCGCGGCCATACTTTCGTTGGCAACGATTTTGTTTACAATTTATTAACCTGCTATAATATTTATTATTTCAGCAAATGCTATGTTTTTTTCATTTGAATACATGATTCAAAATACCTAGTAAAAATATTAAATATATCGAGTGCGATA
This sequence comes from Hyposmocoma kahamanoa, assembly GCF_003589595.1. Taxonomy (NCBI): domain Eukaryota; kingdom Metazoa; phylum Arthropoda; class Insecta; order Lepidoptera; family Cosmopterigidae; genus Hyposmocoma; species Hyposmocoma kahamanoa. Next base: position 11,076,277 of record NW_020653945.1, read on the forward strand.
AAGACAAATGAAATAAATAATACAGGAGCTGGTAAAGTTGATAATAAATTGAGTAACGTGTCCTGGATACAACATTGACAACATTTAGCCACTTACTTCGGAAATAATTTTCTATTAAAATCTTACAACATTTTTACTCTCACGATTAGATTAACACAATGTATACGTCATGTACGCAAATTCGCGTTTGAGCAGTTTTATTAATTTCAATTTGTAATTTGTAGCGTAACACGATCAATCACTGTGTGTTCCATTTTCCTATGTATGTTTGATTTATGAAATTATACTTCAGGGAAGCGGAATAAGAAAGTTCATAAAATCAAGTATATAGGCAAATCATTTCGAAGGACTAGGTTTCAGACGAAGAAATTAAATTCGAATTCATGAATAAATATGTACTTTATTAGCTTCTCTACAGCTAAAAACTTACACAATTTAGCCTAATTATAATAACTTAAATACTATACGTATCTAGAATAGCTAGTAATACAAGCATTGATCCATTAAATAATAATTACGTTTCTTTTTCGTCCATTTTCAAGTAAAATTGAGTCTGTATTGGCATTACATTTACGAAAATACGGTGATGTCAAGAGGAAATAAAATTCTGCACCTATCGCGTCCCAAAGTAGACCCTATTACGATGTTCGTATCGCAGCAACAACTCTTCCACTAAATGAGGTTTCGTACATAGACGACATTTGTATTTTGGCTAAGCTTACGGTTCGATGTTTGGTGCTTAAAAGACACAACTCAAAACGATACGATTGGAAGTGAACCTTAATTATATTATTATCATTATAATTTATGACGCATTACCATATTATTTGCGATTTTTTAAATTACATTATTACCATTATGATTTATAAAGCATTGCTAAATGATTTTTGGTGTTCTTACGGAAAAAGGCACAACTCAAAACTATAACGATGATGATTTTAGAAGTAAACTTGAATTATAGAATTACATAATATACCACATATTAATACGGTTAGATTTATTTTCATGTTGTTGTTAGCATTATCGTTATCGGCGTAGTAACAGCGTAGTGATGTCTAATGTGAGCGTTAGGTTAAAAATAATTATGAAGCAACATTTCATAATTATTTCATTTTCAGTTCATTATTAGTTACAAATTACATTTTCAAGACTTTCTATGCAACAGATGTTTGAATCTGCTGGGCAAGTAGAATATAGAGTATAACCCCCACACGGCGACTGTTAGCAGCGATGCAAACGCGCTTTATAGGCGATTGCATCGATTCATACGCGCAATTGTATCGATACAAACGCGCGATTGTATCGATACAAACGCGCGATTGCATCGATCCAATCGCCTATACATGTAGCGATAGACGTGTAGCGATGCAGTCGCGCTCTTGCATCGCGTTTGCGTCGCTGCTTAAAATCGCGCGTGTGTGTAAAGATAGATTTTTTATTTCTTCGCTTTATTCAACATATTCGCTGCCGTGACATAATTCAATTAAACTGCTATTTCCAATTCATATGAAAAATTTTGTTGTTGACCGTTTTTATTAAATTCAGAGAAAATCTAGTTAAAAATTATAGGACGAGCGATCTTTATCACTCGCTCTTCATTACATCAATTTTTACCGGGTATAATAGAAGAAGTTAAAAATGAGGTGAGCGACTCCTGACGTACTTAAAATAAATGATTTTATATTTGTGATTTATACTTCTGCACATGTGGAATGTTGTACATTATCTTAATTATGTATCTAGTTATTTAGTCTGTGGCGTAAAAAGTTTTATTAATTTATTTTCTTTTTTTTTCTTGGTTATATTGATAATTTCCTATTATTCTTTCCTGTAAGTATCTAAACTGAGAATTACTCCTCTAAGAGCACAAAAGTTAGCGTCGACACGGCTTGAACTTGTATCAGCAATACAAACGCGCTTTTGTGAAGCACTAGCGATTTATAGACTTATTGCATCGATGCCGTCGTTTATGGTGAATATAAGTCGCGCGTGTGTGTAAAGGTAGACGGTTAGCTACTACATCGCTACGGAAAGTCGCCGTGTGTAACCGCCCTTAAATGCATCTAAAAGCGCACCATACATCAATAAACTTAAGGTGGACTTTCAATTACTTTCAAATAAATTCTAGTTTTAATCAAAATGGCATCTTAAACTCATGGAGGCATGGTGGCTTTACGTCTCGTAAAGCGCCACTTCCAATCGGAAGTGGCGCTTTACGAGACTCTAATCCTATTATTTTAAAGTAAAATTCAGTACTACCTAATGAAGACCCTACTAAGTCGGAAATATCACGTGGATGTGATTTTCAAAGATGTATTAAGATTGGGTTGACATTTAGTGTTTGTTTTATTTAAATCGGTCTTCAAAAAAAAATAATATGTCAATGTTAAATTGCATTGCTCGCGCTTTGGACGTTCCGCATACACAGTCGAAACGAAGTGCGTGCGCTGACCAATATACGTGAAAATAGCGTAGGTATACTATAAAAATATTACTTAACACTACTTACATAATAGTCCGGGACACGATAAACCTATACAAATCTTTTAAGCCAAAATAGCGTTTTTTATTTTACAAATTAAATGGAAGCTATAGGTTATCTTTAAGTATACTCATTAGGTATGTACAATATTTATTATTGCTTAAAGAATTAATTTGTCATGTAGGTAATTTCATGAAGATAAGATTTTTACAGCATGTTATTTGGCCGCATAGTTTAGGAGGCAGGTACGTAGGTGATACTTATTAGCGCACAGCATGTTTACAATATAATCCAAGTTTTTCAATCATAATCACTGGTGAAATAAAAAAACCGAATTGATATCAACACGTCATATTCTTTTTTCTTTGTTTTGTTTAGTGACATGAGATGTTAGGCCTATACATATAGTAGAATGTTTATTTATTTTATTTTTACTTTAAAGCTACCAGCCCTCCTATCTACACTGCCTATGAGTTATAGCCCTCTCTGTAGTTGCCTTTTGTCGTAATATTACAGCATAATTATATAGACAATGGTACACTTTGAAAAAAAGTACTTATACATATAAGGCGGTCCAGTCCAAAGTGTAAGATTTAGCTAATATTTGGTGCAAGTTGAACTCACCTTGAAATGCTCCCTTTATCTGCGGATTGACACAAATGGTCTGCAATCGCTATAGCATATATACAAGTCTCTATAGGTATCCAATAATGGATGATACTTTAAAGCAAGCGCTACCACCGTTTTTAGCATTTCCGGATATTGTACATAGATTTTAAGTTTTTAAATCTGTATTTTTTGTTGTTATTTCACAAGACTAATGCAATGATCTTAGGTAATATAAAAACAGACCGAGACTATACTGTGCAATGCAACTTGTGAACAGTACACAGATAGAATGATTCTAGGGCATGTATACCTAAAATCTTAAAGTTGAATGTTATTTTGCTTAAAACATCACTATCTTATTCCATAAAAGTTAAATAACTGTTCTGAATTGAAATTATTTACAGTATGTAATTTTAATAAGCAAATTTTATTTTATATACAAATACCTGAGTAAATACATACTAAGTATACTTAAACATGTATTAAAAAAGAAATATACTTCTGGAGCACAAAAAAAAAACAAATATTCCGTAATACAAGTCCCGCATAGGTACATATCTTAAAGGCACTACTATAAATTTTTTATAAATATATTAAACTTCTTACAAATAAACACACTTAATAAAACCTACATACCTATGATATAATTGATAATATAATTACTATAGTAGGTACTTATCTAATGCACGGTTATCGCTGCGGACTGTTTCTGTTTTCCTGCAAGCCCCTGTCATTGTCAAATTCCCCCTCTTCATCCGAATGCTTGGGTGAAGTGTTGCTTAAAGCCTCAAGGCTCTCTACAAAAAAAAACAAATCATAAAGTCTTACTCATACTGGAGCTTCTGCTGTCCACCCTTACCAAATGGAAGATCAGTCCAATAACTAGAACACTTGTGTCCAAGAACTTAGTTCTCGATGAACTTCTACTTATGGCTTGCTACATACAATATGTGTTATGAAACCTTGTACAGGATTTTATTCATGTGAATCTAATGAGAATTAGGCATCATCAGTAATAATAATGTGCCAGGTAACCACACCTATTACCAGTAGGGTTAGCACAACAAGGCGCGACTTGCGCGAGAGCGACATAAAGCGCGAGATGTCTATACGAGAATAACAGTATCTCGCGTTTTATGTCTGTCGCTTTCGCGCAAATCACGCCCTTTAATGGTAGCCCTACTGGTCTCAAACTAGACAACTCCCTGCACTAGGAGTACTAGAGCAATAGATTTCACTATGGGGCTCTACCGAAAACACCCATAATAGAAGTAGTGTAGAAAACGATTATCACTAATTTCAAGCTTCTTACAAGGGTATGACTTCTTTTTATTTTCCCGATATTTCGGAACGGTTGCACGCTCCATGGTCACGGGTTGACTGGACGGCGGTAGATGACAGCTTTAAAGGCAGAGAGACATATCTGTCTACCTTCTTGCGCTGTCGACGACTAGTACCTTCACCGCGATTTGCTGTGGCATTACCATTGTCACTCATTTTTTTTCACAAACCACACTCCCTGTGTCAACACTCGAAACTGAACTATGCAACTCGATCCAGTGGTTAATGTCAGTCTGTGTGAGGTGTTGTGTTATAGGCGAGTTCTGTGCATCATTGTTTTTTACTGCTCGGATGTGTTCCTTCATATGATCGACAATTGTACATTTAGCCTGACTGATATATGAGCTCCCACAACGGCAGTTCACTTTATAGACAAGAATTAAAGTAAAGGAAGGCGGTCTTTTAGTGAACGTAACATTTTTCCTATTTTGGTCAAGGGCATGAAAACAGTTTTATGGAAAACTTCCTTAGTAACCTGCCTATTTTATCTGTCACCCCTTGTACGATGAAGGTAGTAGTTGTCGACAGCGCAAGAGGGTAGACAGATATGTTTGCTCTTAAAGCTGTCATCTGCCGCCATCTAGTCAACCCGTGACCATGAAACGAGTAACCATTCCGAAATATATAAAAAGAAGTCACAATGTGGTAAGAAGCCTGAAATTAGTGATAATCATTTATTGAATAACCACAAAAGCCTTAAAATATATGTAGTGTAAAAGTAGAGATAGGTAGAAGGTTAACCCACTTTTTAAACTTTTGATAATTTATGTTACGAACCATGTTACCATTACAACTTACCAATTTGCAAAGTATTTATAACATGATTTTTCAGCAGCTGCAGAGTTGTTGGGTTCATATTCTCGAAGTCCAGCTCAACTTCATCACCAGCAGCTTGAGGAGGTTCATTCTGTCGGACTATTTCTGCTGCCTCAATCAAACTTGGGCCTATAAAGGTTTTTTGGTTATATTGATTTTACTTAAGGGAATAGGTGACAGGATAAACAAGTCATGGGCCTGATGGTAAACACACCTGTTCAAGCAGGTGCAGTGCCACTCAGTACTTCAAATCGCAAAGATCTGAGGGTTACTACCACTGCACCCATCAGTGTGAGACATAAGTTGACAAATCCCACCCCTGTAATTTCACCAGCACACTTACCCTTCAAATCGGAACGCAGTAATACTCACATTACCGTTTGGAGGCAGAAATAAGTAAGGTGGCAGTAGTGCCCAGGATGAAGTCTTTCACAAAGAGCTCTACTGCTACTAATCTCTCAAACCTAAGTGACATTCAGCTGCTCTCTTGTTCTATGACTAGCAAATACACAGAGCACTACAAGCATTGAAATAAGATTATCGTACGAGAAAAACAATTTTGAATTACAATTGAATACCTACAGAGACAGGTAACTAACTAGGAACTCCTCGGCAATTATTTTGAAAACCATGACTCACTTACCCATCAGCATATTGATTCCAAGCGAGAGAAGAGTCTTCTCTTTATATGACATCGGTTTGTTCTGTTCTTCGCCCATTTTTGTGTAGATAGAAATTAATCTAAGATTTCTTTATAGGTTATATTCTCACGAATAAATCTCGTTATTTTAGAATTCGTTAAAGTAAAGAATGTTTTTTCACTAACCTTCGTAATTAACGATTACTTAATATAAATTGTCTCTGCAACTAATTCTCTATTTGTTTACAAATTTTTAGGCAAATAGTACACTTTTCCAGCGTAAAATGACAGCTTGTCAAAATGACAAACCAGCGCAGCCAGCTTACTATTCGTTGATTAACGAATATCGTTCGGAAATTTAGCGCGAATTTTAAAATGGCAGAGACAGTTGCAATTCAAAGGTTCTTGGCGATGCAAACGCGCAACTGTATCGATGCAGTCGCATAGTGTCGAACCAATAAAAACGTACATCGCGTTTGCATCGCGATTATATCGCTGCTTAAGTCACGTGTGTACCTACGCAAAGGTAGATACAAATCGACGATTAGCGATTTCATCACTACTGCATCAAACTACTGTTGGGTAATTTTCAGAGAAATGTCAAATAGTGGAAATATTTCTGGAAAAATTCCCGACAAATAGCTCGTGTTATGTTCTGCCTATATAAATATTACTTTAGATTTTATTGTACTGAAAGAAAAGAATCGTGGCAGCATAAGTTGATCAAATTTCATTAAAATGTCTAAAATTGACTAATTTTTTATTTTTATTATTTAATGCTGAGTGACATGATCGTTGACGTTGATCTACCAAAAACTCAGTTTCTATAAGAATGATTTATTCTATTGGAAGAAAAAATCGGGACTGAAGAAGTTGATCAAATTTTACAAAATGTTATTCATTTTGTATGATTTTTTTTATTAAGTACGTAATCTAACTTACACGTTTCATTGTTGTGGGTACACATTCTGTTTGAAGACAGTTCAAATCAATCGTGATCGCGATCCTTTCATTTGCTCGTCTGGCAATAACAAGTAGTACCTACCTAAAAATTAACAAAGTTTGCAAGAGTTTATAACGAAAAACTGTCCTCTGAAGATGGTCTCGTTTATGAAATTAAGTAGAATCAACTTTTGCCACTTACTGCAGGATAATTTTATTGCTTTTCATCCATCATAATTTGCCTTTATTGAAAATAGAGTACTAAATTTACAGATAACCTTATCTAACTTCATAAATACATATAGTATATGGAGTTACAAGTAATAAATACATTGTCAACGATCCTGCAGTTGCTGTTTATCTTATTACTAATCATCTTTAATAAATAAATCAATGTTATTTATATCGTTCTGGCCATGAATTTTCCTCAGTTTTAAACATCCGGTATCCGACCGGATATTGTTCTACTATCCGGAATCCGGCAGGATAGTAAAAATACGCCGGATAGGTCGGATACCGAACTGAGTCTATTAGGATATTAAAAAATTAGTAAATTTTATTACGTTTATTTACGTTTACGTTTCGTATGAAAAATGGTGTGCCGATTATTTCATCACATACAATGAAATGATCGGCAATGATCCTTACATAAAATGAGTAGACCAGCGTTAAAAAATGTTGACCACTTTTATTCATTTATTAGGAAAACTCACGCTTGACCAAAGAATTGACTATCCCAAAATTCTTTTTACAAAAAAAGATTTAAGGGTTCCTAAGGCAGCTTCCTTGTATCTTCTAAGGTTTCGGATTTCTCAACGCTGTCCCATTAAAAAAAAATACTCTGTATAACGCCTTTGTTGGAAGTAAATTGGACACTACGTACGCAAAGAGGAATCCCCACAATAAACTCTTTACTGCAATGTTAGAACGAATTCGGTAATCATTTCTAAGATATTTGTATAAAAAACTTCTTGAGCATGGTATCCTAGAAATCGCTAGAGGTCAGGCGAAAACTGGCGCTTCTAAAAAATATGTTTTTCACTTAATAAGAGGATTATAATTAACCCTTCTCTATTGGCTTAAATTCCTTTTCTATCCCGCCAATAAGTTACGTCACGTCATTAAGTTACGTTACGTCATTCGTCAGCGCAAATACCCTTTGTTCAATTTTCATTTAAACCGCACATTGACACTAAGGGTGAGGCTAGACGAGCGTAATTTTGTGAGTTACGAGTTTTGTTTTTTTGAGTTGCGCAGTTTGCGCTCGACCGAATTTCGGTTGGAGCGCGAGACGAACGTATTCTATTCAGTTGCTTTTAAAGCGTTTCCCGTATAAACGCTTAAAAGCTTGTATCTTAATAGTGTAATACATTCATGAAAATAGTATGCATTTATGAAGCATTAGAAAACGATGTTAGAAAAAGAAAAAGAAGCTCAATATGAAAAGATTAACATATATAAAGGGCAGTTTCATGTATTATACACAAGTTTATGTGAACGTCCAGATCAATTTGTTAATACTACCACATGCCAATAAAAGTTTTTCAATAATTATTAAGCTTAGTAAAACCTTTTATTACTAAGTCAGATACAAATATGAGATAAGCCATCAGTCCAGAGGAAAGACTAATAATAACAATCTAGTAAGGTGTTCAATTATTTATATTTTAATCTCCATATCGAACATTTTCGCACGAAACGTCTATACTCACGCGCATCCCATACCAAATATCAAAGTACCCCTTCCCTCACCCCTACCTCCACTCGCGCCAGCCGGTCGCACGATGTGACCGAAAGTCAATCGTCATTACGCCCGTGAGTCGGCAGATAACTTATTTTGCGTCGTCGTCGTGTGAAACAAACCGTACTTTTATATGAAAAAGAATGCAGTTCTAACTACGCAACTCAAACTACGCGACTCATAACTCACAAAATTACGCTTGTCAGAGAATCCCTAGCCGTGATTGAATCCTTAAATAGGACAAATGACATTGACATGTTCAGTAACACTGAAACAAAATTTAACATCCGTTGGTTTACTATTTGCAGACGGTTATCGCGCAAAGTTATATGGTCCAAATACTCAACCCATAAACAGCCTTTAAATGATTATAACTTACATGTTTAGTATATTTTCTACACTTGTTAAAACTTGAAGTTACTGAACGAAAACGATGGAGCTAGTAAACAGGTTTTTTGCTGTTGTCTGTCATTTTAATTCTCATATTTCGCAATTTTTTTTGTATAATTTTTATAATAATACTAAACTGCCGTACATTCTTATTTTTACTTGACATTGGCAAAATCATTGATTATTTCGATGGGGCCATAACATTTAAAAGAAGAAGAAGACAAAGCTTGCTTTTTATTTTATAATTCATGTAAAAGAAAGCTTCAAAATATTTATAATCGAAGAATATAATATGAGCCTTCGAAGTATATTTTTCCAACATTTTTCAAGTTTTTCAATATTCCAACTATTTGAAATTTTTCAGAAAAGAACTCAACAGTACACCTGTTTGTAATTTCAATGTTAGATGTTCTGAACTATGAGAAAAAAATAAAATTGGGTGCTCGAGTTAATCGGATTATCTAACACCGTAGTAGGTAAATACCTATTATAAATATAAATAAGATAAAAAATACTAGGTTGATCTATTTAATAAAATTTATTAAAATACTTGTGAGTAATAAATAGATTATCTTATCAAATAAAACAAAATGTGTAACAGATACTTTATGTCCTATTACAAGTACCTAAAGTAGGTACCTACGAATCGGTTTGCGGTAACGGTACGGCGAGGGGGTAGTCGCGCGGTAAAGCTTCAATAACTTCTTTCGATAGCTTTTTGTATTCCGTCTGCATTACTTCGAAGATGCGATTCATCAGATTTGGAATGTCTTCCTCTGTAAGACCGTCTGTTGGCACAGGGTCTAGGAACTTAATAATAACATGCCCTGAAAATAAATGTACGTACAGAAATCGTTTTATATAAACATTTAGAACGGTATTTAACCGTTACTATCTCGCATTAAAAAATTGGTCACAGATAAATTACCGCGGTTTTGGGAGATTTTAAAAGCTTCAACACATTTACATTAGAAAATAGTTAAGTAGATTTAGGATTGGAACCCACTTTAGCAGCGTCAGCCCGCTTCACCACTACGTCCATATTAAACTTCTGTTTATATGCGTATTGTATAAAACTCCTGAAAAATGGATTTTAGTAACTGTGACCAAGTGTATACTTAGCAAAAAACTACAGAACTGTTAAGAACCGCGTTACCGTGTTACCACCGCGGTAAGTCTTTAGCATCGATGCAAAAGCCATGCAGTTGCTAATCGTCTACTTTTACACACGCCAGCGATTTTAAGCATCGATGCAAACGCGATGCAACCGCGCGACTGCATCGGTACACGTTTCACGGACACGCGTTTGCATCGCTGCTAAAGGTCGCCGTGTAACCACTCGTATGGTTAACATTGTTGTATTTTGTTTCTTTATTAATATAATAATTGTGTAAATGACGTGGATACATTTAAAGCCATACCTTTATTAAATAAGTACTTCTTAGAATTAATGAAGTAATAGGGAGAAAATACTACTGGGATAATGGGCACTTGAACGTTCACAGCGATTTTGAAAGCTCCCCTCTTAAACGGCATCAGTTTTGTACAGTCCTTGTTCCTCGTACCCTCAGGGAATATCCATAATTTAGTCTGCAACAAAATAGCTCTCAATCTTAACTACTTTTAAAGACTTTGCTATGTGAAAGAACGCATAGTCTTTTTCTCACACTGTTTTTATGTGTTATAAGACCTCCTGCTTGAAACTCAAATAAAACATGAAGTTTGTTTACTGTTTAATTCGTCATGCATTAGGGCACGTTCCCATTATGTCGTGACGACTGAGACTCGTGCAGTTTAAAGTGTCGTGGATTGTATATTTAAATGAAGTTGTTCACATATAGTACAACACGATTGACTGTCATTCACGACTTTTGACGTTACGACGACAGACTGCCGAGACAATGAGAAGGCTAGAACGCTAGTCGTCAGACCATAACTAAAACGTCACTATAAAAATATGAACACAGATAATCGCAGTTACTACTATTGTCGTCACGCTTTATTTATCGTTGTCTCATATCTGCAAAAGACAAGGCGGCTGCCGTAAACCGATAAATTATCGTCACGATGTAGTGGGAATAGCTAGACACGACAGTCGTTCAACGAAAAAATAAACGTCCACGGTGTGTAGTCACGACAGATATTCGTGATATGGGAACAGGCTAGACGCGACAATTGCCCAAAGATAAATAAAATGTTACGGCACAATGGGAACGCACCCTTACTTCCACACAACATCTACAAGGATAAATGCAAATGTGTGCTTTTACATTTTTCTACGGTAAATATTAAATTAAAGTTTTAACAGAAAATACACTGTTACATAATAAAACCTTTGGTAAATAGTGACCAATTAACTTCTGTACTTAATGTAATATGTGATCGGAAATGTACGTAATCCAGTATTCCATACAATACCTCGGTATTCTATACAATATCTTAAACAATCAGTGTGAAATATACCCTATTACGAACTTGAACTATTCTGTACAATATCGAATGTGCATATCGATATCGATTATTTTGTCTTTCATTGAATACTTTCCCAAATCTACGGTTAGCATTCTACACAATACCTTTTTTCTTTTTAATGAGGGGAAACGCTTTATGCATGCCTTCAACCCCGGGGAGACTCGAGGGTTACGTGGGACTGATCGTCCGATGGAGGGCATACCAACTAAAAACCCCCGGAGCACCCTCGTGACCGAGTGTTGTGGGCGCCGTGGGATCCCGCAGATTCACCACTACGACGCCCCAACAATAACTAGACTTTGTACGCAATGTCTTTTCAATGTGTATAATAGTTAAAAATATAAGCTGTTTTATACATTGCGTGAAGAATCCCGATATTGTATAGAATGACGAGGTATCATTGTTTTATACCTTTTTCTGTTAGTTCTGTTAACATATACATACCTTATTCTTAACCAAAACATCGGACATCACCTGAATTTGCTTATAAGCACTCTTCGGATTGTTTCTGTCGATAAAAACTGTTCCAGATAAGTAGGCAGATAATCCAAAAGGCCATACGTAGAATAACTGCTTCTTCGCTATCACAGATAATTTTTGTGCTACTTCCCATATATCAAACATTCCTGAAATCAAATTGATCAGAATTAGTATCAAACACTGGTTTACATTTCTATTGATCATCCATAGTAGCAGCAGAGCTCCTTGTGAAGGAGTTCGTCCAGAGAAGTACCGCTACCTAACCTATTTCTACCGCCTAACAGTAATGTGAGAATTACTGCGTTCTGGTGTGGAACAGTAAAACTACAGATATATGGGACTTATCAACTTATGTCTCAGGGTGACAGGCGCAGTGGCAGTGTTCCTAAGATTTTTGCGAATTAAAGCTCATAGTGGCGGTGCAACTGTTATGGATAGGCGTGTCGCTTACCATCAGGCACACGACTTGTTCATCCCGTCACTTAGCATTAAAATTATAAAAAAAATCATCATGATCATCAACCTAGTTTATCCGTCCCACTGATTGGGAGGATTTAGGCCATAGTCCGCCGCGCTGGCGCGAGTTGAGACCTTAACACGTTTTCCTGTGGTTGTGAACCATCTTCGACGTGCAAGTGTTATCACGATGTTTTCCTTCAACGAAAAGCTCATGTTAAATTTCACATATAAATTCTGAAAACTTAGAGGTGCGAGTCCCGATTCGACTCCACGGCCTCTGCTTGAGACCAAACCTGATTACCACGGCTTTTTATAATTACTAAATTGACAACTAACTGTAATATTTACAATATTTCAATCAATATTTTCTGTAATTTTCCTTGCAAACTCTCCGAAATATTATAACTACTTAACTAAAATAAAATAACTTCAATTGCCGACCTCAATTGTTTCTATTTTATTACACACACATAGATCAAACAAAAGCGAGAATATAAAATAGTAAAGTTTATAATATTCTTTTATAAATAAATATGAAATAGACATGAAGTAGCAACATACCATCTTTTCACATCATCGACTTTAGAGCCTAATTTACCATCAACATAATACAGCCTTACTCAACCTTTATTGAAAAAAAAATTAAATTAAACAAAATGGATTTTTGAACGAATTTTTGTGTCATCACTGATTCCGACTTGACGTCATTGATTAGATCACTATATTATGTAAAAAAATTTTTTGAAGGAAAGTTTACGAAATTTACAAGAACACAAAAACAACCTCGAACCACTCGGCAATCCTGTAGGTGCTGGTAGGAAATTAAAACAAATTAAATTAAAAATAACAGTACTACTTATATTTTTTCAAATAGAAAGACTATTACTTTTATTTGACATATTACTGGTCATTCTTTTGAAAAAAAAAATACTGCATTATTTTGCAGTTTTTTGTTAATATGAAATTTTGCAGGAAAGCAGTGTATTTCTCTTATAATAATAAATTACCAGACTGTAAAATGACTAAATTGTAAGCAAATCAAAATAAAATTAGATAATTGTTAGCTACTCAATCCTGATACAGTGTTGATGATTTTTTCTTGCCCTTATAAAAATCAATTTAATTTATATATTATAAATACCTAGGTATGTAATATTTTAACTTTCATTGTTTTCGTTAAAATCTAATACTTATTGCCAATGAGCATAAATTGCGTACCATGAGTATAGTAAATAATAAAAACCCCTTATGCCTAGTTGAATTTTCTGACTATTATGATTTAGTCTTAGGATCGTATTCTAGAACTCTACTCAATGCTCAAGACAGTATTGCAATTTAAACTCAAGCACTGGAAATACGACCCTAATGGCAGGTACTTGAATATGATTTCGAGTGCTTTACACCATACTCAAATCCTGACGTGAGCATTGAGTAGAGTTCTAGAATATGACCCTCAAAGCATAATGTAATACCAAAGGATTTAACGCATATTAGTAAATAAACAATGTGTCTTCAACATTTCAGTATGCCTAATGTATTGTCGGGCACAGTGAGACTACACTTGTTTTGTTATTGTCAACTGGTATATAACCTGCATTTCCGCAAGTTAAGAGTTAAAGTTCTTTAAATATGTTCATAAATGAACATACGTCAACACGTACTACAAAAATATACGGGGACAATTACATAGGACGCACTATAAGTTTCCGGAAATGGCCACTTACATACATAATATTTAAAAAGTAATTACAACATTTGAAAATGGAACTCTTTGTCTGTAAAATACAGTTTGTTTCATCTGACTGTCGCTTGTTTTTACATTGTAGCGTCATTTTAGAAATTGGTTGTCTACATCACCATGGATTTAACTCGTGAAAATTTTCATAGTATAATTTTGTACGACAAGTGTTAGTTAACAGCTCAGCGGAGTTTCAAAGCAGCAATCGAGTGTATGGGTCTTTAGAGATGAGCCGACCAACCAAAATGCCGTGCGTGCAAGGTGCTTCTAAGCGGATGATTGCTTCTTTTTTAATAAAAGTGTACACGTGGCTACTGTTACTTTGGAGAATCGTTGTACCGTGAATAGTGATTGTTACACGACCATTTGTTTGCCGGAAGTTGTTAACAAACTCCGTAAAAATAACCGTAAACGCGATACCATCTTGCACCACGATAATGCCAGTTCTCACATGGCCAGACAGACAAATGAATTTTTAAGGTGAACAATGTTGATCTTATGAGCTATCCCGTGTACAGTCCCTAACTGGCACCTTGTGACTTTTATTTATTTCCAACAATTAAGAACCAATTACGCGGTCAACGATTTTCACCACCTGGGGGCCTACTATGAGCTTATAAGCCAGCCAGTCAAGTTCCTTGCAATTCACTTGACGTGGTAAAACTGAATTGCTTAAATTCGTATCTTGACCTACACAAAGTTGAACGGGAATGGCATGACAGGATGATGAGTTTTACTTTTTAAACGTTAATTATTGTCTCTGGCTGGCTAGCTGACATCTAACAAGAGCGAGATGGATGTACTATCATGGGAGCGTTCAAGCACTATTAACCGATTGTGTTGAAAATGAGAATAATTAAATGTTTTTATTAATTTTATTATTGATTATACTTACTACGTTGTTTTGTAATATCGGCAACTTTTCAATCATACTTTACAATTTGTCGTACGACAAAATTACACGTCCTGCCTAGTCATTATCATTGAAATTAATGAGGTGAGTTTGTAATTTGATAACATAATTGGATAGTATCTTGTATTCGTACATTTTCATTGATTGCGACTATAGTCAAATTTGGCACTGTTTAAAAGTTATTTTACGATTTTCGGTTAATAAAATTATTAAAATGATTAAAATTCCATTTAAAAATTGCAATTACATTCATGCCAATAATTTCAACAACACTTTAAAGATTGGAAACTCGAACTAAAATTTTCAAAAAACACTCAATAGTTAATAGTATTTATTTAAAATATAAATGAAACTGAAAATATAATAAAACTTAAACGAAATTCTTAAAAATGTAACAAAATCTAAAAAAAATTAGTCACGGAGTAACTTTTTTGAATTGCTTATTTTTACAGATGAGGCCGCCACTTGCATGGCAAAAGCACGTCATGATACGATTTTGCTGTGAAAGAAAAGTCAAACGGATATCGAATGGGGAACGTAAACTGCTTGGATAGTTAATTGTTTTTGTGAAGTCATAGTACGAATTTAACAGGTAATCGAACTTACAGGCTTAAATAGGATTGCTCGAAGAGATCTCATAGTAGGCCCCCTGAAGCTGTCAAGGAGTATGAAAAATATGTTTCAGAGATTGTCACGGAGGAGTGGCATAAATGTTTTCGAAATTGGTTCATTCATATGAAAACGCTAACGGAGACTATTTTGAGAAACTATAATTTAATTTCTGACCATTTTTAGGTTTTTTTTTTATCCATTCCGGAAACTTATAGTGCGCCTCACATACATGAAGGAATACAATTATTTCAAGTTCAGCTATACAAATCATAATAATCAGACTGTGCCTAAATTCTACATGAATCGTACTAATATAATATACATAAAAGGGAAACTATTCGTTGGTTATAAATTTGACTTGTTATTCTACTAATAAGTACCTACACTTAAAAATCATCAATTACAATTAATTTTTATTATCAAAACTGTTATTATAGCTTAAACATAAAAGTTCTGGGTATATCGTATCACTGACTTTTGTAGATCTACTAATGACTAATATTCTTGTAACAACGCACTATTTTCACGTACGCATCGATTAATCAACGCAGAGACTTCATTCCGGCTTGTACATACGTCACGTAACACGCACGCGCGAGACAGACTATTATTTGTCAATAAATTTAAATTAACAAACGCTAAATGTTAATCCAAACTTATCATAATACATTGTTGGAAACCACATCCAAATTGTTTCAACCATTGTGGAGATTTGACACACAGACTAAAATTCTAAAATATATATATACTAAAATATTAAACGTAGGTACCCACAGGTCAGCTTCTTTAAGATATTATTATATGTCCTAAAACTCGATAATTAGCTTAATTTTGTTTCTACAATTTAATAAGTGCCGGTGTATTATTGCTTAAGACGTTAAAGGTATCGACTCAGTTACTGAGCCACTCACTGCAATACAAAATTATTTATTATATGATATACAGAAAAAGTACCCGGTCTGATTTCACCTTTAATGTCCGTGTCGTCCGTTTAGAAATAACGTTACAAAGTACCTCAGAATTTAAGTATAGTTGGTAGGTACTCACCGAATATATCGAGTGACGACTGGTGGTTGGACACAATTACAGCTCCACGGTCCTCAGCTAGGATATGTCCATTTCTCAGCTCCCATCGCAAGCCAAACAATTTTGTCATGTGCTTCGTTACTTTTGCGATCACTCTGAAAATGAACATTGTAACAAAAATTTTCCCTGCTTATTTCAAGCGTCATTCATAACATAATACTGTAACAATCATACAATAATAATAATATATTTTAGGCCCTGGAAGAGGCGACACACGGTGTAAAATAAATACGTATTATAATATTAATAATAAGCGGTCCTGGTCGGTACGGCACGTATTATTCGTGGGTTTTATACGGTAATCCCTGGCCCACTGTGCCATTGCCGGGGAATACTTTTTTTCCATCCTCTAAGGGGAATACTGTCTGTCACATAAAAAAAAAATACATTAATCTTTATGGCTATGGGAAAATAGAGTCCAAAATATATATCAAAAACAATAATAATAATCTTTTATTCATCGGATAACAAAGGCTCACAGGCTCATATTTCGTATTTACAAAAACTATGCGTAATCATTCTTGTAAGCTAATTTTTATTTATTTAAATGTATACCTTGAGGATTAACATACATAGAATATAATAAAACACTATTTCTAACTAATCTACACGAATTGCACTTGTCGGCAACGTGTAGCGCAATCTAGTGTAACCACCGGCCGCGTAACCGACGATACGACACCCTTCGACTAAAATTTTTCCTTCATGAAGGTCGACAGATGTTCGGTTGGTACTCTCACCACAAAAGCATTGAAATTCACGTTGTGACGAGACTCCAATGTGTGTATTTGGTTTTATGTCTGATGTTCTCCACTATCTCCTCAGACTTCGTGGAGTAATGCAGCCGCGACAGGTACAGCAGCGTCGTCGGTGTTGCCGGACGCAGCAGGAAGTTCGATCCTGTCCCAGCTGTGCCACACTGGTTACGGCTTGTGGGCTTCCTCTTTTTCTTCTCCACTTTTGTGAAGCCGACCAAGTCGCACCGATGTACCGACTAATGTTAATATTAAAAAAATAATAATCCACGAAGTCTATACACAGTCTATTTACGTCCCACTTCAAATGGCGCTAGAGTGGCCAATATATTCGCAGTCCATTCTGTGTCAATATATTTTATTATATTGACATTACAGGCACACGAGACTTGTCAACTTCTCTCGGGATGACGGGCGCAGTGGCAGTGCCATTGCCCCTCAGATCTTTGCGATCCTCGCGTGTCCTACAGACTTACGAGAGTCCGTAATGCTTATACTACCGCCATCGCCAGCGTCTCCTGGACCCACGGTTGCCCACAGCGCGAAGGCGGTAATTGAAACATTATTTTTGTTAATTTTAGATGTTTTGTATTTGTGTATTTTTTACCGTCCGTGATACATACAATCTTAACATACAATATTTTTCATCACATTTGCGAGGAAATATAATGTTTATTTCTTGTACGAGTAAATAACGTCTATAACACAATAATTAAGGATATTGCAAATTGGGGTTTTTATGTTTTATTTTAACAACATATCGCCAGCTAACTATTCTTCCATAGATAATACAACTCGAACTAAAATGTAGTAAAAAGCAAAGACACATACCGCCATGATGGATTGTAAAAAATTTATTGCTAAATTTTATTATAGAAAATAATTAAAAACAATTATAAGAAATTCTTATTAATAATTAATTAAGTAGTATGTGGCTGAATTGCAATTATATTTTTGTTTAGATAACGTTTTAAGCGAATGTTTTAATTTTGAACTTAAGTAACCGCCTTGCTTGAACTTGAACCTGACGCTATGTAAGGAAGTATGTCCTGCTACAAATTTTAAAAAAATCCTTACCGACCATGTCTGTAATGGGAAGAAAAAAGGCCCGAGGGTTTTATTTGGGTGTCATTATAGTCAACTTAGCCATGATCGACACGAATTTCATCGCGCTCAACCCGCACGGCCGCCGCGCGGTCTCCGAGCGGAGTCCGCGTTGCCGCCGCGCAGCGATCGCGTGCGTCTAACTGTCATGGCAAAATGAGCTTAAATGAGCGTCTCGGACACGCGGGTGAGACTGGCTTGAAATTGGTCTACGCGCTGCGGCCGGGGCGGCAGTCGCGCGGTTGTATTATTCAGAGGAATTTAAATGTTGTTGCCTAGTAAATAGAATTCAGATTCGCCATTAATGTACATGAAGGCGAAGTAATTGGGCGATCGCGCGAAGTCTTTCTCCTCGTGTAACTGGGCGCTCATACTATTTACGAACAAGTGAGTGTGTTTTCTTTCAGAATACTGATTAGTGACGGTCAGCAACGGGCAAGTGTATCGCTTACCACCAGGTGCACAAATTATAAGTATTGTCACAAAATGTTTTTTTTAGGTTACTACTATGATATTTACGTACTATGATATTTACTTATTTAAGATTTTCCAACATTTGATTACTTAGATTATTACAATCTTAATAATGCAAGCTCTGAACACCCTTAAAACTAAATGTATGCACTTGCAATTAGTAAAAGAAATGTAAAATTGACAACATTATCTCACATCAAGTACAAAAGAAAATCAACAACAGCAACAATTAAAAATTTGAATAAACATATTAAGTTCTTAGGTTTTTCGCGATTGTTACACATCGGAAATGAAACTATTTTTCCGGATTTGAATCGCGTATATTTGTTTTTTCAAACAAACCGACGTTTCGGGCCCTTTACAGGTCCCATGGTCACGGTTGACTGAGGTGGTACAGTCTTCAACCAGTTATGTCTAATATTAATGCAAACCACCCTATTTTTTCACTATAATTACAATAGTTATTAATTAAATACCTTATTTTTAATTTTACAAAGAAAACATTTCAATTTACGCTACATTAAGTTTCACAAATTATTTTATTGAATGAATTTTTATTAAGTTTAATTTATTATTAATTATTAATAGAAATTAGAATAAACTAAAACATATTAATTAGTACTGCAGTCTTATCTCTGTTTGGGATTTTTCATTAGAGGAAATACTGGATCCCAAACTGGTGGTACGGAGAAACCATCTTCCCTGTTGAAATTAGGATGTTTTTTAATTTCAATGGCCTCTCGCAGCATCCGGAAAAGTAGTTTCATTTTCTATAAATATATTAAGTTTATAATAAGTTTGTAGGTGTTTATTCGTTTCTTGTACCTATACAATCCTTGATACTACATAAGCTACCTTCTGGAAGTAATAAATAGATATAGTTACCTACACTAAGTGCCATTTATTATGTCAATAGCGATCATTCACTCCATCCGACCACTGTATACGTTGTTTTGTGAAAACGATACTCTCCAATGTTCCCAGCAACAAATCAAACAAATCAATAGCAATATTAATAATTACGTAATAATGTGGCAGACAACCACACCAATTACCTGGTCTAGGAAATTCCTAATTATGGAATTCCCTGTATTATGAGTACGAGAACAACGGAATTCACTCTTGGGCATAACCCAGAACACTTAGACCTGAACCAACTTAGAAAAGTTCATTTCCTAAATTCGTCCTACTGGACCTAAGGAATGGAACCCGGGACCTCATCATCCAGCGTCCAGTAGCAGTAGAGCTCCTTGTGAAAGAGTTCATCCAGGGAAGTAGGTACTGCCACCTTACCTATTTCTGCCGCCAAGCAGTAATGTAAGCATTACTGTGTTCTGGTTTTGAAGAGTAAGGGTGCTGCTGGTGAACTTACAGGCACATGAGACTTGTCAATTTATATCTCAGGGTGACGGGCGCAGTGGCAATGCCCCTACTGTTATGGACAGATGTGTAGTATAGACTAGGCAATATGATTAGAAATAAGTGCTGGCTGAATGAATGTAGGTTTGTGTTTAGAATTATACTTTTTTAAATAGGATTGTCAAAAAAAAAATTTGCTTGTTCTAGAACAAGCTTCGATCTGAAAACACGCAGTAAATCTTTATTCATTAATATCATCCTCGTTTGTCTTTAAAAAGTGCCTCTCGCTACGCAATCACACGACTACGTCCCGTTACAGTAGCTTACCATCAGGCACACGACTTGTCCGTCTCGTCACTTGCTATTATAAAAAAAAGTCCACAATGCGAACGATTAGGCCACCGACATCGTCAAAAAAATTAAACGAAACCACGCAAAAATTTAAACCTAAATTCTTATTTCCGAAACTTCACCACCGTAAGCGTTCACCGACATAGTATGTTTGATTAATGTAAAACAAAATGGCTGATAGGTGAGCTTCTAGCGTGAAAAGTAGGTAAAGGAAACAGGGATAAGATTAAAGTCTTTTTTAGTGAACCGTAGTTTTTATATGGATTTTAAATGAAAACATTTTATATTTTGAAAATTATAAAGTTAAAGCAACTGAATTCGTTTTTATGCACTGAGTTTTATAAATTACTTTTAATGTGAAGTGGTAAATTACTGTAAAGTAATTCATGTTGTTTTTTTTTATTACATTTAAAAATACAAGCATTCAAATGTAAGATAACTATAATACCTATACGACTTAAGTGTCATTTAAAGTAATATTGTAGAAAAAAAAATGTGTGTTACACCACTATTAGCGAAGATAGCCTCAAGTTATAATTATAATAAAAATGAGATAGTAACAACATATAAATTCAGAGCGAATTAAATCTCAATTTCACCTTTTATTAAGTCATGGGCCTTCACAGTGTTACCACAGTATCACAAAATATTCCTTACAGTAGCGCAACGCCTTTAAAGTTCGTGCGATATCGCCACTCGTGAAGGTACTTACGCAGATGTGCAAAGGTGATCAGATCACACAATGAAAAAAAAAAGTAATTATTAGTATAACGTAATTATTTATTAACAATACATATCAAATAGTTAAAAAAAATTATTAATAATCTAGTTATTTATATTAAAATACTATAATAATATACTAATACTAAATAATTACTACTCAAACAATACAAATATTAACTTTAACTACAAACCACAAAAAAAATGCATCTGTTTTATCTGCATTCAATGAGTGTACTGTATATTGTTTACTACATCCATGCTTAGGTTTCTTTTGTGCTGGTGATTACTGAATGGCGATCGCACGCAGTTGTGACTTTATACTCTCCTTGCTTTTGTGGCTTTATTTTTGTTTTTAATATTAATGCATCCAATCATGATTATAAAATTTGGTAGGTACTGAAGTTGGTTGTTTTTTTGTTGTTTATAAAAACTAAAATTATACTGGATTTTGTAAGAAATGTATGAATGTACCAAAATGAAATGTTAACCACCTCTCTCTGTGTTCTACCATTGATATTTTATAAGCTTACTGTATTATACTTAGTTATTGTAATAGACTAAGTTGCTGTTATTTTTAAGCAACACACTTCACAAACGTAAGACCTAGCTACCCACAGTACAGGGGACCCTAGTTTGGGAGCTAGGCATATCTCTGTACCTATTTTTGTGTGCTTTGCAATAAAGAGTAAAGTTTAAAGTTATAAAAATTTAGTAGTGTTGCACTGACAAATATTTACGTGACACTTTATTTGACGTTTTCGTTTTCTGGATATTTAACTATATGTATAGTGTATTCGCCTTCGGGTGAAAAATGTAGAGTACATATAATAATGTATTGAAGCAGATGGTAAAACGGGAATAGCATTGCTTTTTAATATACATCCATCTTTCGAAGTGTGAGTCACATACATACATGTTTTTAATGAAATATTAAATCCCTGTTGTACTTCGTTGTACAACCATGTACAGAACAGTTATGCACTATTACAACGATTTTCGTAGAACTCACTCAACGTATTCAAAAATAATTTAATATCAACCCTTATCCTGAAACAAAAAGTAACGAGAATAGACACTCTCCGCCTCTCCCTAGATTTAGATACCGCACCACGCACATTGATGGTCACATTGACTGAACGTCAACAAGGCTATCCCCGCTATTCCCGCTAAGACGGATTTACCGCTTTGAAATTCACTTACTTGCCGCTGAAAAAAATAAATAATGCAATGGATTAACAGTGCGCTGTCTTTACAAAAACCTGGAGTTGGTCATACGTATGAGTTCCTTGCTTTGGATGACGAAGGTGGTCTAGTTTATCTCACTTAAGATACTATCCAAATATACAGAGTAGCAGAGTTGGAAATCCGAGAAATAATAAACAAATCAAAAAAAATTCACACGAGGCCGTCATTAAGTAAACCTCTTCTGATTAATAAGATTTTACCATATTTTGTCAGCAATAACATTTTCATTTGTCTTGCCATTCATCAATTTGATCAATTACCAACAGAAAACCATCTAGTAAAATTAATTTAGGCGCTCGCGGGTTCATATATTGACGTGCGTTTTCATTATTTATGTTAATCTATAAGATCTTCTATTACAAAAAGATGTTGTATAATAAGCTCATTTTACTGGAAGGACAATAATTTTAATATTTGAAGTCAATTAAAAATTAAAGTCTTATTTTTTTTAAGTAATCAACATTTTTTTAAAACATGTAAAATAAAGGACTTGACTATCTTATTCTAGTATTTTTCTTCTATATTAATATTATGACTACTTGTAATCAACAAATACTTGAAGAAAAATTATTCTATTTAGAATTGATTAATTGAATGGAATACGCGTGTTTACGTGTATTCCGTTCAATCAATCGCTTTAGAGTGACCGGAAGGAGGTTTCCATCACTAAATAGTTCTTATGACGTCATAGTGGGTACAAAAAATGTGGCACGCTTGGTTTTCAAACAAATTGCTGTACTTGCAGCGTCTATCTAGATATATGCCTGTGGTTACAACACATTTTCTTTCATTACTGCATTCAACATTCAGTGACTGCTACCAATAGACCGGCTCTTGAAAAAATAACAGACTATCCCGCCTTCATTACAGGACAGCCAGAAAATTTCATCCTCATAAATGACTTTGCTACCTCCCTCCCTTCGAGAACTCTTGACTTAAAAAAAGTACTTAGACTTACCATACTATTGAAATTAATATATATTGAAAAGGCACATTCTACGACAAACACAAGTTAACTCAAGATCTGGCAATTTGCCTGTTAATATAATTTCGTAGTGAAGACTTAGCTTTACCTTTAATTTAAAAATGTAAATCTAAGTTCTGTAGGGCTAGCGCAATAAGGCGGGACTTGCGCAAGAGCGATATAAAGCGCGAGATCTCTATGTGAAACTAGCAGTATCTCGCTTTCACACAGTAGCGCCCCATCGTGCTAACCCTACTGGCAGTATGACTTAAACGCTATAGCCTAACCCGAAGGGCGAAAAATTGTACTAGTATCACTTATATGCTATAATTGTTACGAAACGTTATTGTTCCTTTGTAATATAGATAAATATGAGATTCCATTTAAAGTGATTGGGATGATAGAATGAATGTGCCCCGCCGGACGATATAAGCAAATACAATTTGTGAAATATAATCTCCGGCTGAAATACAATGTACTGGGACTTATGAAATATAACACATTTCGTGAAATTCTGAAAAAGTACCGTTTTCTTACAAAAATGTGCGTTATATATAAAGATTATTAGGATATAAAGATTATTGCCAATTCGTGTTAACGCTTAAACCATTGTCTATGGCTCGGGCTTAAAGTGTCACAGACCACTATATTATCAACTTGTTTGCAATAACCTACTTCCGCCTGAAAAAAACCATGTAGGTAGTTTAAGTACCTGGGGCCTTACCATGGACTCTTGTTACGATTCAGTTTAGGACCCAAAATGAATCGTTGTGAGACGGCGGCGCTACATGAAGTGTATATCACCATCACGCTTTTTTCTCGTTACGAACCTATACTGAACTGTAATAAGAGTTCATGGTAAGGCCCCTGGTCATTAATCAACTTACGTCATTATTATTGACACACAAATTGATAATTGATAAGTAAGTCGATAATTCTGTAATAAAAATTTAATTCAAGGATATGGTTTTTGAATTATTATATAGCATTTTGCTGAAATAAAAATAGATTAACTATGTGCCGTTATCAGCTTATACCATGTTTGATTTAGGGTGCAAAAAACATTTGCTATCTATTCTCCCATTTCCGCACGAATGAACCACTGACCTACAAATATTGGATAAGAAGAATTTCGATCGTAAATTGAATAATCGATAATTAGATCATTCGATGAAAATTCGAGAAAGCTCCCACGTTAAACTTTGCGTATCCCTACCCATCAAGCCTTCTAGGCTTAACCAAAAAAACACACACATACATCACACAAATATCGAATGCACGAATGCCTTTAGCCTGTCTTAAACTACCTAATGCAAGCAAGTAAAAAATATAAAACGCTAGATTGCTTTCTAAGGATGGCACTAGTTATAAAACTATAAGTAACTATACTTCGTAATTAGTATTTTCGTAATATTTAGAGGAACGCTTAAAAAGGTTGAATTGTGAGAACAACATTCCTATGAACCACTCGCCACGTGTACCAGAACCACAGGAACTGTCCAGAACGTCTAATCGAAATGAAAAGACGACTGAAGACATTGTTTTTTTAAATTGAATGTTCTGGTATGTGTGTAGTGGCTCTTGTGAACAACGTTATCTAAATAATAATTACGTCCATGAGTGTAGATTATCTACGCTCATCATTACTTTAGGTACCTACACATAAAACTTTTTGCTTAAGCAGGTGTGCCTAGTACATATTTAATATTTACAGCAATTTTCATATGGTACTACCTCTTTATGTGTTAATGAATTGTATTTTTATAAATTATTGATTTACTTTTTAACCGACTTCAAAAAAAGGAGGAGGTTGTAGCTTGTAGCTAACTTATGCTGAACTATCTTTTATATGTACTTATTATTTAATAACTAAATCCACCTCTAACTGACAGCACGCGTTATTTCGTACCTTCTCTAGGAAATCGAATTTACGTGTCTACAAGAGGTGATAAATAAAAAAGCGAAACACGTTGTGTGATAGCTCTTTAGTGCCAACTTTCATTAGGGCGTATAATTATTAGTTTGGTTACTATCATAATTACCAAGGAAGCAAATAAATTGCATTTTTTAAGTTTATGTAGCTTAACTTAAACTTGTGATTTTGTATGTAATGGCTTCTTTCAATAAATAATCCACGGTCTGAAATCGAAATGTTACAATAATAATATTAATATTATGAGGTCTATTGAAAAAGTTGACTGTTTGTTTTTTTTACGACTGGAGTCATAAAAAAATTCAAGCCCTAACTTCACACTGGTATTCCCTTTCAAAATAATTCCCCTGAAGTCCAAAGCTTTTCCATCCTTATATGCTACAGTCCCATGCACTTCTAGAAGGATTCTACCAATATCTTCCGTAACAGCGCAATCAAGGCTTATTTGATGTCGTCCAAGTCTTCGAATCGGGTCCCTTTGATGACTTCCTCGAGCCTGGGGAAACGGAAAATAACGCACGGGGGCAGGTCGGGTGAGTAAGGAGGCTGCTTCGAGACTTTTATGTTCTTCTCAGCCAATAACTGTCGGATGCTCAAGACATTATGAGCAAGGGCGTTCGTCATGGTTGAGCGGCCATAAGTTGTCTTGCCACAATTTTCGTCTGTTCTCACGCACTAAACCAGGCAAATCCTAGGATTACTTTGAAGTTTGGGTGTGAAATATTTTTTGTGATCACATTTCAGGCACACCTACTATCGAAACAATAACAATAGTGATATTTTGTTAGATTAGTTATTGTGTCAAATATTATAACAATATATCGCCGTGATTTCTGCGGTTTGCTTTCTGGGTTAATATAATTGTCATGTCATTGTAACCTTATTTACAATTTAAAGACTTTCATATTATTTATATTCATTTTAGATTATCATAACGCATAGGAAACCCTCGTAACATTTGCTACAATAGAAAGGTCTTTAAAAAATATATGTATATCACGTGTGCGCGGGTCGGTACGCGGTGGCAGCGACGACAAGTCGGTCGGCAGTCTTTTATTATGGGTGGGTTTTATTCTACAATTTACGACAGATAATAAAAGTCAAAAACATGTTTTTATTCTTTCTCTGTGTGTTTGTTCAGACTTTATTCAAAAACCACTGGACGAATTATTTTTATAGTTATGGAGTAATGTCCCAAAAGAAGATTGAGTAACATAAATTTTACGCAAATAATTAGGCGCCAAATAAGTAGGTAAGTATGTTAGTCGGTAACTTATTACACTACCCGATTTCAAGGACCCTGCGTCAAGGGCCCTTAGATAGGGCGCCGCTCACGAGTCTCCGTTTGAAAATAGAGTAAAATGACAGTTCATTGCTCGAAAGTGTTGCACGATTACAAACAGCTAGTGATTGCGGTCGATAAATATTCCAACGACTATAGACTGAATGTTGGTCACGTTTAGGCAACAAATAGCCGAACTTATTTTAATTGCTTGGCACAAGTTCATTTTAATTATGATTTTTTGTAAGTTCATACATACATACCCAGCATTTAGAACTATGTGTATTCAGATTACAAAACAATAAGCAGATGGAGCATACGCAACAAACGATGTGAAGCCGCTTTTCATTTATAATGTGCGTGACATGCGCATTTGTGTTTGCGTGTAAGATTACCAGATGCAGCGAAAAACTCCCGCAATTTTTTTTGTTGCTTTCTATAATACTGATGTTATAAACTGGAAATGTTGTTGCAATATGGTACTAGGATAGGTAAATGGTATTAGGATATCAAATAAATTATATGCAATATAAGTTAATATTTAATTGTGTAACACAATAACTTTGGCAATATTCCTATATAATATAAACAGTTCCGAAGTTTACCGCTAGATGGCATTGGCGTAGAAAACGCAATTTCTGAATCGCGGTGTTAAAATTTTCCCTAAAGTTATGACCTGTCACCAGTGTTTTGTATGAAATTGATTGATTCAACCATTGAATTTCTACGGTTATCCTCACTATTAAGCGCAAGCATCTCGAACTCGCGCCCGTCTTTCGGGACAGGTTACGAGAATACCTTTGAGTGAGTGTCTTTTTGTAATATTCGCACCCACCGAGACTTGTCGCGGACCCTGCGCCGCGCTTGCATCCAACGGGACGAATCTCTTTTATTGGATTTATTGGATATTACCCTTGTATTGTAAGCCCATTGTAAGCTGTTGTACAATAAACCAAGTCTTCTTCACCAAATTTCGTCGTTTGATTCCTGGACGAAGTAAGGGGGCACCAGCTAGCCGAGCGAATCACTACCAGCCTGTATACCCCCTCTTACTACAGTAGCGACCAACAAAACACGAATAAAAGGACAATCCTTTGTGGCAACTAGAGCAGGAAGGGTGACGACGACGGTGAAGAAAGAAAGGACCATCACTAAATAAAGAATCTTTCAGTGAACTACTTAGTACAATCAACAAGAAAGGATCAATTACAAACTACAGCCACACGTTCGATGGTATGAAGAAGAGAGAAACCGTTGAAGGATTCATAAGCTCAGTCAACGTGTACAAAGAAGTAATGTTTGGTGGCAAGCTGTGAAAACCCAAGTCCATACATGGCAGGACTTCGAAACACGATTACGAAATTTACTTGCACCGAGAAAAGCCTTATCCTTTATATGAAGAAATTTTCTTAGAGAAGCAATTCGAAGATATGGCTACTGAAAATTTCATAATGAAAAAACGCGCACCTTCGCGCAGTTGCCAAAGCACACGGAGACACGTACACAACTAAAGTGTTAAAATTATTGTAATTATAACTTTAGCCATATCTAGTCAATCTTCTGGAATAATAGTGATATAATATGCACATAGGAGATCTTTAGGAAACATTAAGTAACGTCCTGCACTCCTCCGTATTTCGGAAAGGGATGTGAAAATGCTTGAATGTGAGTAATAGGACCACATTCTGCCCTCATCCATATTTCGGAAAGGGGCGTGAATAAGCCAAATTAATATTTAGGTATTAAAACCACATTCTGCCCTCGTCCATTCTTAGGAACAACTTTTACAATGCTTAAAGACATAAGACGGCATTCTTAAACACTCGTAAATAACTAATCACTCGTGACGTGCAAACAATGCGACGACGCTGTGCTTAGTACATACTAACGCGAGTTTGTATTCGCTTTTGAATTTGTTTGCTTTGGTGGCTTCTTTTTCATGTTTGGCGCGCTCCATCTGCCTATTGTTTTGTAATCTAAGTATGTGTATTAAGAATACAAAGAGGACACCTATTTTAACATTTTTCCTTTTAATTCAATATATTACATATAATGAAATCCTCCTGTCCTTATTAAAATGTGTATGAATAAAAATTTATTTCGATTCTAAACAGCCGACTGTCAAAATAAAAATAAAGAAGGCAAGAACGCAATTAGTAATCATTAGAACGTCTTAACCTCAGATTACAAAACATAGGCAGATGGAGCGCGCCGAACACGAAAGTGAAGCCATCAAAGCAAATACAAATTCAAAAACGAATACAAACTCGTGTCAGTACCAGTGTTGCCAAGTCTACTGTTTTTCTAGTAGATCTACTGTTTTTGGACGACATCTACTGTTCTACTGTCTTTTAGCGAAAATCTACTGTTTTTTTACGAATTTTCAGATTCACTTTTCGCAACTATTCTTGTCGGCTTTTTAGATTTTGGGAATCGTCTTTTTCATTTACGACGTCTTACTCTATGTTTTTAGAATAAAAGTGTAGAGTACATTAAATAAAAAATGTTGTAAACTGTTCTTATTGGATAAAATAGGTACTTTATGCACTCCACTAATGATGTTTTTTTGATCTTGATGAGTGATCTCAACTGTGACTCTCTAAACATATTGAACATTTGTCGGAGTTTTTGCAAAACTTTACAATGTGGTCACATCACAGAACATCGTCGATTCATTTTTTGGTATTATATACGGCATATTTGTCAATCACAGGTCTAGAAAATGCGGGGAAGTAACATCTATGATATTATTATCCAAATACAATTTTTATTGTCAAATACCAACATAGTAAGATAACATCAAAAACATTTGGTGACAATGTTTGAAGAAAATCGATCAAAAGTGTTTCGAACACCGCAAGTTCAGCATCTACTGTTTTTTTTCGCAATCTACTGTTTTTTCTGTGCAATATCTTCCAATTTTTCAAATTTGACCTGGTAACACTGGTCAGTACTAAGCACAGCGTCGCATTGTTTGCACGTCACGAGTGATTCGCTATTTTATGTTTAAAAATGCCATTTTGTCTCATAGTAAAAATTGTTCCCAAAAAAAAAAAAAAAATTAAGGTGGAATATCTTTTGACAGGGAACTATTGATTATTTAACTGTTTTGTAAGTTATTTACCCAATATTTTTTGAGTTTCAGTCGGAACACAAAACCTCGACATAAATTCGTACGTGTTGCCAATTTATATCAAATAGGTTTCCTTAAAATTAGGTAAATGTGCATGGGTGATAGGAGTATCGACTAATTTATACTTTTATATAGAAATCAAATAATGCATGCATACAGGCTGATCCATTTACAGCAGTCCAAAATTGTTTATTAGGTAACTCAGATTTACCTAAATTATTCTCAAACCAATGTCTAATAGCCATTATGTATACAAAAGAAAATGCAGCCCTGTAGATACAGAGAACTTTTATTGTTGTGTGCACATGTATAAACAGAATGATTAAAAAAAAAGTCTCAATAAAATAAAAAATATTGTATTATGTATTACATAACTTCATAGGATCTAAAGAGTTCCATTGGGAACCAAACAATTTTTGTCTAATTAGAAGATAATTGTCAATGCTATGGAATTGATTACAAAGTTAATTTAATAAAAAAAATAAAAGAATAGTATTTGATGGTGCGATTGCACTACATATCAAAATCAGAAACGATTGCTCGATGTATAGACGCGAAACAGTAGTATTATAAAAACATGCACAAAATAAGGGTTATTAAGATATTATGTAACTGTGATTGTAATAAATATTTTGAATTATCAAAGTTTTTCAATTTTAAAATATTTAAATAAGAGAATATTTTTCCTTCATGTGATGTAAATCAAATGATAACAATTAAATATTAACTTATAATGCATATAATTTGTTTGATATCCCAATACCACCTAAGTACCATATTGCAAAATACCATTTCAATGTCTGTAACATTAGTATTATAGAAAGCAACAGAAAAAAATGCACGAGTTGTTCGCCGCATCTGGCAATCTTACACTCACACAAATGCGCATGTTCCTACAGCGCCCCTCCTAGTTGTCACGTACATAATAAATGAAAAGCGGCTAAACAACGTTGGTTGCGTATGCTCCATC
Source organism: Hyposmocoma kahamanoa (assembly GCF_003589595.1). Taxonomy (NCBI): domain Eukaryota; kingdom Metazoa; phylum Arthropoda; class Insecta; order Lepidoptera; family Cosmopterigidae; genus Hyposmocoma; species Hyposmocoma kahamanoa. The sequence goes on from NW_020653945.1 coordinate 11,107,291, forward strand.
TGCCTATGTTTTGTAATCTGAGGTCGTAACATTCACAATTCTGGCATTTTTGACAAAATTTTACCTTCTTTCACAATTCATCAATAAAACTTTCGACAACGAACATGACTATTTTAAAGTTTTATAAAAACGGGCAACCCTACAAATGTAATTTTACTCCGTCTTCAAAAAGACGGGCTTAGAGTCGTATTCTAGAACTCTACTCAATGCTCAAGTCAGGATTTGAGCTGACTTGAGTATGATTTCAAGCACTGGAAATACGACCCTTATTGCAAGGATTTGAGTATGATTTCTAGTGCTTTGAATCATACTTAAGTCCTGACTTGATACTAATACGACCCTATAATAAGCGTTTAAGTAAGGACTATATCACTTAAAGTCATTGAACACATTTTTATAGTTTTCTCTATTATATTATTTCCGGGTGTCTGAATCCGAACCAAAGGTAAAAAAGTATTTCTGTAGATTTAGTTTTTGGGCGATTACAGACCCGCAAGGCAGCCAGGCCAAAAACCACCGAATGCGAAAGTTCATCCGTATCGGAAAACCTTTATGTCCGGCCGCCATTTTGCGGTGAGCGAGCAAGTGACTTATTTATTTTTGTAACAGGTTACCGGTAATAAACTACAAAGCATTGCCAAGGAATTCAAGTTATTTTTGGTTACGATGTTGTTTTTACCATATTATGTTAAAAGGTTTCATGTACCAAAGAAGACATTTCGACTAAGATTTTATTTCTTTTTTGCTAATCTAATTATCAGTTACCTGCTTAGCATATGAACAATTAGCTCATTTAGCAAAAAAGAGAAAGCAATATAAATGCTAAAAAAATAGAACTTTCTTGTTTGTACACCTCCTCGCACTTCAGTTGATGGTCAACATGACGCGTAATACTGTGAGTTGAATTTATTGTTTGAATGAATGACACATGAATTTCGCAATAATGTTTCAGGTAGCTTTTGTGGGTGTTAAGAAATTAAAAAGATTTTACTAGATCTTAGAAACTCACCTAAGTGAAAATTGACTAAGCCCTTGACGCTAGATAATAATGTATGTATTCTTAATTTTTCAAAACAGTTTTGAAGTTTCTGGCTCATTTTTTACAACACGAATATAAATAATACATTATCATTGTGCTCTTGTGATTATATAACCTCATGGTGGACCAATAATTACAATATACTCTAAGGGATAAAATAAATACAAAAAACATTTTTACAGAGATTTTCTCACTATTCGTAATTGCGGGAGCCGCCAAATGGCAACGAAAATGTAATGTTACTTTCAGAAAAAGAAATCGGCAAAGTGGCTAAGTGCGACAGGAGAATCTAATTTGATCGGACTAGAAATGCAATTGTACTCTTGTTCTGCTGGTTATTGTAAATATTACACTATTATTATTTACTTAATAAAGTTTTAGGCTTAACTGTCAAAAATTCAAAAATTAGAAAACGAGAAGAAAAAAATTGAAAAAGAAATAAAGGAACTATCAATTAAACCACTATCAGTCAAACCTTATGAAAATAACCATCAATTATTTGATTTTTAATTCGGGACTTTAATCATGTATTAAACATATACAGACAGCTATATAGACAGATCGAAGTGACGGATCCTTGACACACACAGTTTAAAGCTGACAAACACAGACAAGTATTTAAAAGCTCGGTCCCACCACCATCACCGTCACTTACAGTCTGTTGTAAGATCTTTGATGAACAGAGCGTATGACTTTTGTGACCCTGAATTCTTCTAGAATGAGATATACTACGTTCAGAAGGTCCTTAGGTGGACAGATAGAATAACAGACGGCAACCACGGCGGAAAGCTAAAGGGAAACGTCGTGATATTTTAAAGCAACCAGCGTTCATCCCTTACGTGAAAGGAATAACGGACAGAATCGGTACAGTTCTAAAAAAGTATTCTATAAAAACAGTGTTTACGCCGTTATCTAAGGTCACGGGGCATGTGAGATCGCCTAAGGATGTAATGCCCTTTCAATCTCCAGGCGTTTACAAGATTGATTGCAGTTGTGGGAGTTCCTATATTGGACAGACAAAACGCAACATAGCGGAAAGAGTCAAAGAACACGTCACAGCTGCTAGGAACCATCAGCTCATTACGTCTGCAATAGCCGAGCATTTGCTGGAATCAGACCAAACCACTGTATTGAGCTTCATAATCCCAAGATCCTTTCCATAGAACGTCATCACTATAGTAGTATCGTACGTGAAGCTATTGAAATTAAAAAACACCATAATTTCAACCGCGAAGACGGTTTTAAGCTTTCGTCATCATGAAATCCAGTTATCAGCAAATGCGACATCAAGTATCGCCCGACAAGTCGCCGGATGTCGTGAATGTTATGTATCGGTCTAGTGACAACCCTAGTACACAAATAAATAGTGAAGGCCAAGAACAGGTAGTTAGAAAAACTCGCACGGCTAGAAAATGCTGACACCTGCCTCTTCAGTCCATTAGAGACCATAGACGTTGCAATAAGTCCGAAACGTCAAGAGACTTAAAATATGTTTTATGCATACATGATTAAGTTCCGAATTTAAAAAAATGTGTGAAAATCGTGAAAATTTAAATCAAACTAACCGTCATTGCGATAAGCAAAAGAAATTTGTACTATATGGATTGCAGGAGGCATTCGACTGTGAACTGGCAATCGGTACTATCCCAATTTTGACAACTTTACAGGATGAAGACAAAAATGTTTGCCTCATTTATAGTATAGCATCTGATTTATTAAATAAAAATACGTACGTTTTTCTGAGTGTTCGATCTTTGTATTAATAATACGTAGTTTTTAAATATTTTTATGTTTTTTTTTAATAATAATAATAATAATAACGTACACACTCAACATAGCTCCGCACTAGGGAAACCCTGTGTCGCGGGTGTCTTGGACACACACGTAGACGACCACAAATTATACCCAAACACACGAGAGAAATAAATGTAGGCCATACAAATATTTCTCCCGGCCCAGGAATCGAACCTGGGACCTTGACGTGGCAGTCCGGCATGGTAACCGTTCGGCCACGGAGGCAGTTGAATATTACATATGCACAACGTATTTTTATTTAATACTGATGATGATGCTAAATGCCAGATGCTATTAAATTACGCAAACAATTTTTTTGTTCATCGTGTAAAGTTGTCAAAATTAAGCTAGTACCGATTGCCTGTTCACAGTCGAATGATGAAGATGAATCTAGAAAGACGCCGATCTTACGGGATATATTGAAGTTTTGAACGGATTGGAAAGAGGGGAAATCCCAGCCGGCGTAGAAGGGCGCATTTATTCAGCACGAATTTCATCGCACTCACCCCGCGCGGCCGCCGTGCGGTCGAAGAGCGTAGCCCGCATTACCACCGCACAGCGACCGCGTGCTTCTAACTGTCATGGCAAAATACGCTCGATTACTTTAGCTTTTACGTTTTAACTTAAATGAGCGTCCCGGACACGCGGGCGAGTCTGGCTTGAATTTGGTCTACGCGACGGCCCACGCGGCGACTGCGCGGTCGTCGAGTGAAGTCACAGTGGCCACACGGCAGCCAGACAGCGGCCACACGACAGTCGCGCAATTGTATTATTCAGAGGAGTTTAAATGTTGTTGCTTGGTAAATAGAATTCAGATTAGCCATTAATGTATACGAAGGCGTGGTAACTGGGCGATCACCGTGCGGCGGCCGCGCGAAAACTTTCGCCTCGTGTAACTGGGCGCTAATAGTTGAGCTTATGTCTAAGAGCATGACGTAGTATTTTTTACAAAAGTCGCATATCTCAGAAGTACTGGGTTATACACATCAGAATACCTTGATGAAAATCACCGAAATAGTAGAAAGAAAGCTTAAGAAATTTTAAGAAACGCAAGAGAGAACGGATAACATGCAATTATTTGTGTAATAATAGCAATGGAAAGGTATAACAATGTTAACTTACGTTGCATTTCTCACGTCTTTCGGTCTCAAAATGCACATAGGCAAAAATAAGAAAGTAGCCAATGAAGTCCCGAAATACAATATGAAATAAATAAAATTAAATTTTATCTTATTAGGTTTACTGGAGAATAACTGTTTGAGCAAGATTATACAAGCTAAAGTCACTGTAATTATCACTATGTTGTACCACATGTTCATATGAATTGTAAATCTGAATTAAACACGATCGATATATAACTTATATACTGACATGTGGAATTTAGGGCTGCACGATGTTTTGGATCGTAATGAAATCGATGTTGAGATCGATCTGAGATCGAATCTTGAATCGATCTCATAAAAATCGTTTCAAAATTTAAGGCCCATTTAGATGGAGAGAGTAGATTATCGAAAGAATATAAAAAACTTTCCTCGTCCAAACATTCGCGATTATCGATCGTCCACGTGAGCGATAATCGCCTCGCCTTTGAATATTGAACGTCTCTGTGTAAACAGAACTTGAAAGCAAAAATCGTATTTCGAGTTTTTGTGCCAGCCAGTCGCTAATATGAGTGCAGTGCGAGAGGATGTTTTGATTATCACTGCTTTTCTAAGACAAGAATTAATGAAATGAGAACGAAAATAAATTTTGAGTTAAGAAATGTTATAAAATTAAAAAAAAAGTATAAAATATATATATTTCTATACAGTGCTTACTAACTTCATATTGTCAGCAGTTCCAAATTTGAATGACTTTTGCGTCATTTTGGTATATCCATAGTCAATAACGCAGTAATCACTGAACTCGAATGGCAATTCTCGCACTGAAAACGGTTCGAGCCGATTTGTACGATTATCATATGAACTTGACAAAATGTCATACGAGATCGAGTTTAGACAAGTCGAAAACTCGTAAGCAAGAATCTTCTTACTACATATTTGTCTGTGTAAACAGTCAAGGAGGCGATTAAGTTGCTTGCGAATCTCGTATGACATAATCATAGGCGAGATTTTAGTTCTTGCCTGAATGTAAACATTATGATACGATAATCTTATGGCGATTATTGCTTGCGATAGTCGCGTACGATTTTTCGTCACGAAGCGTGCGATAAACTCTCTCCATCTAAATGGGCCTTAATATTTGTAATAAATAAAACACTTTTTCTATATCATATCATTTACTTTTCACAGGTTCCTTTTACATCCAAATTTTACAAAAACGGCATATAACTTAAAGTCCAAAATATTGTCCTCCTTTTTATTTTCCATTTTCGTACTTGACTAAATCAAAGAGTGGTGTGTCTTCATGTGATTTTAGCACATTCATGGTACTTACTGTCTTTTGTTTTTCCTACACACACTGGCATTTTTTGCATTTTTCTCCATTAACAGTTTTTATAAAATTGGACCGCACACAGGATTTAATTGGTGGAACTATCATTAAAATCACAATCACGCACAAGACTAGTCACGACGAAAAATAAATAAAATGCAGCTATGTATAAAAGCTGATGATGAATAAATGTTTAATTATTTGCTTAGTACCCTAAAACAGTGCGGATAAGCTAAACAGTGTCATTAGTTGTAATAGATGTTGCTTCATGGGTCTTATCAATTAATTGATTATATCTATGAAGCAAGATCTATTTATTATAACTATTTACTGACTGACTATAATGGTGGCACTTCACATGGCTATTTGTATTTGCATATTTGATATATTTGGCAAACAATTACAATGTATAGATAGTATGTATGACAAAGAAATGCCTTGTCTGCCTATTCTATTCTATTCTATTAACTGCTTCCGTGGCCGAACGGTTACCATGCCGGACTGCCACGCAGAGGTCCTAAGTTCGATTCCCGGGCCGGGAGAAATATTTGTATGGCCTACATTTATTTCTCTCGTGAGTTTGGGTGTAATTTGTGTTTGTCTATGTATGTGTCCATGGCACCCGCGACACAGGGTTTCCCTAGTGCGGGGCTATGATGAGTGTGTGCGTTATTATTATTATTATTATTATTA
>NW_020653945.1:11113649-11142129 GCF_003589595.1 Hyposmocoma kahamanoa
GTAATGAGCACCCCCATATACCCTGTAAACGATACCCAGAATCAAAATCAATATAATCTTTATTTCATGGGTAAGCATTATTACACTAGAAATCGTCACATTGGTTAAACTCTACCGCTCATTCGTAAGGCAGATTCCCCCGAGAAGTATGAGCAAGAAACTCTGGGGGTTGCTCTTTGTAAACAACATTTGTACGCATTTAACTTGCAGAATTGGAGGTCAAATGCACACTTACATTAGAATAAAAAAAAATCTGCAGCCGTCGCGATATAGCCTATTCTCAAAAAATTACGTAATATTAATTATTTTGAAACAGAATAGCAAAATTGGGAGAAAGAAATCCGTTACTTTGCAACATTTTCGTGTCTTGTTGCAACGAAATTAATTTTCGGTTTTTAATATTTATATAAAAATACAAGTTGAAACGCGTTACTTCCTTGTGGAACGTGATGTTAATGTCTATTTTATGTTTGTCTGTTCTATTTTTACACCCATTTACAGCACATTTCGTCATTATTAGCAAAAATTTTTGAGCTGTTCGCGGTGCAATTTGACCTTGAGCACTGACAGCCCGCCCGCTCGTGTAGGCCCTTTGGGAAGCCTCTAACTTGCCTCACTTAGCGTGTGCGGGCTAGGTTTCTATGCGTTATTATTCTAAGGTTATACATATATCGCATGCATATTTTGTATTGTAAGTAAATAATGTATCATCGTTATTTATAAATTTTGATCAACAATGTTTTTTTTATATGTCATGTTATGCACCCCTGTTATTTATTCTGATCTCAGTTCTCCGGTTGACTGGTAGTGAATGCCTAATGGCACTAAGGCCACCATTATTTCCACTTTGCGTGCATTAAAGTAATATAAATAAAATAAGACTAAAAAAAATTAAAAGTAAATGATTGCCAGTATCTTAGGCATCTGGTTTATAGATACATACTCTCATTATATAAATAAACGTTAATTAAATGCTAGGAACTCGGGTATCTAACTACAGGACAGCGGCAGAGTCTTCGAGACGGAGATGGGTAACATTTGCGCGAGCAATGTAGCAACAAATCCGAGTCACCTGCTCTTGGCAGGCTTTTCAACTGAATCCAAGGCGACTAATTAGTATTCAGCAGAACTATTCCATAGGTGGCAACAGTACTCTATAAGCGACCGGATGTGTGCTTGGTACAGCTGTTTTGAAGCATCTGTCCCGGTGCGAAGTAACACCTCACCTTGGAAAGGATGTTCAAGCTTCCTGACTGCATTTTTGGCCATGGATTCATTCATGAATCTGCCGAAGTTCGGACTGGACAACAGGTTTATTCCAATTTCCAAGTAGCTGGCGACAGTCGGCTATCGGTATGGATATAACACAGTCACAGGGACTCCGTTTTGTGGAGAATAGACACGCCTGCGTTTTAGAGCGTTCAATTTTATAAGTTTGGCACCACCCAAATCAGAGACAGCCGAAGTGTCAAATCCAAACGACTAATCACAGATTCTCAACAAGACTGGATTCTTTTCCACTGACCCTTGCATTGATCATGATGCATGAAGTACCTATCTACAACTGTGCTGTCATCAGTTCACCTAAAGGTACCTGGAATTAACACATCGTTGATATGCGGCATAAAGAGAATTGCAGACAGTACGGAACCCTGACGCACTCCGGAACTCTATCGCCCAATGTAGGGTAATAAGAACGAATCGAAGGTTTACTAAAAACGTCCGAGATTCAATTGCAAGGGTAATTGGGAAGCCCATAAGAGTGAAGCTTGCCAAAGGTTTGCGTACCAGATATTGTCAAAGGCTTCAGAAAACTTTAAAGACATTGCAAGTGCTTCGCCTTCCTCTTCTGTAGCCACGCTCCATACGTAAAACACATATAAAAGAAGATCAGCCTCGTCGGAGTCCGTACTGGCCAGTGATATTATACTTGTAAACAATAAATGCGCGATCTGCGCCTCCAAACGGTACCCACCGCACTGTTGCTTACAGGCAACAGTGACATCAGTCACCATTTTGAATTCGAGCGAGTACGACGTCATCGAGACGTGACTAGATAGTATCAAAAACGGTGAAATATGTAATTAAAATTTGCAATTCTCGGTTCGAAAATGATCATAAAACTGCTGAGGTTACTTTCCATATGTAAGTTTGCTTGTGCTTGTTTAGATTATTGTAAACAAAAATAAAAATGAAATAAATTTATTTTAAACATCAACGTTGCCAGTAAATCATTTTCATTTACCCATAATATTGGGAATTAAACCTTTTGAAGTTACTTTCGACTTCGTAGTCAAAAGTTATTCTAATCCAAGTTTATTTGTTATAACGTTTTAACGTAAAGTGTAACCGTAAAACTATTAATACGTAATACTATTAAAAATGATATTTTGTTTGTTTCCCAGAATACCTAAAGATCGCACGCGAGGTCAGAGTGTGAAAAAATTATACGACTTTTATGAAGATACTTTGAGAAACAAAACACAAGGCAATTGAGCAACAAGCTAATGATGCACAGTGGCGTTTATAATTTGTAATAAACTATAGTTAGATGTTTGTGTATCAAGTAATTTGTAATACCTACCCTTTTATAAATTTGTTGTAAATAGAAACAGAAACTTTGTCGGAAGATAGTCTTTTTATCACCTTTATCCAATAAATAAAAAATACTAGAAAAGTAATGAATTCCTAAGATTAAAAAGTCATCTCTTCATTTACAATTTATTTGAAAGAACTATGAATTCCAAGCGTGGACCCTTAAGTTCATACATTTTCATGTATATTTCACTCACTCGTTCATTCCATTTCTGATTACTATCTATCTCCACTGTCTCTTTCTACCAGTGAGGCTACAAGAAATTAGGGAAAATTATTTCTAAACCGGTAACACTGGTCGTATCCCTTAATGCACTATGTCTATTTCATTTTGACATAATAAGTTTGATATTAAAAAAAATGAGACAACTATATTTTTCTTTGAAATTTCAATCAGTTTCAAAGCTAGTCTTTAAATTTGCGAAGTGTTCCCTCATTTTAGACAACTGTTTGTAGGACATTGCATCTCTGGTATTATTTATGCTCACTGGTACTGGCGATCACTGAGGAAGTCGAAGTCGAGGAGATGGTTATTAAAAACACGTATCATAATCTTGCAGAATATGGAAGTGCCTGAGACAGGTAAATAGTTAACAGGTCAGCATTGTTTCCTTTATTTTGGCACAGGTTGTACGTTTGACAGCTTCCATGACCTGAGAACAGGAGACAACTCAGGACTATTGTGGAAATTCCATTTCACCTGATAGCTATATTCACGTTTAGACTCCACAGAGTTCTGTGTCTTCCGCAATATGGACCAGCGTGCCGTCAGGCCTCAGCGATATGGTAAAGAAGGACGACAATACAATACAAAATACATAAATTCTTTATTTTACACCAAAAAAGAAAACAAATCAAATATAGTTAATTTAAAAATAAGCGGTAATACAATGGGCGGTCTTATCGCTTTAAGCGATTTCTGCCCGACAGCCTTTGGATGGAAGTAATTCTATAACTCACAGGAAAAAGACGAAGGTGTATGCGGAATTATCAATCAATAGATAGAAAAACGATATATAAATACAAATATACATATATTTATAAATAATGAAACCAATATATATATATATATATATACAATTTCTAAATCATAATTTTAAAACGTAAAAATACCTAAGCAATTCAAGTCACACTAAAGTTAATTTAATTAAAGTTAGTAAAGGTAAAGCGTTCCACAAACGAATAGCCTGAACAGAAAAGGACTTGTCGTAGTGCTGGGAGGTATGCAAGGGCATCTTAAGTTGGAGAATTGAAGATGAGTGCAGAAGTCGGGGGTTGAACTGATGGGCGAATTCAAATCGCTCCTTAAGATAAGGTGGTGTGTGAGGAATGAATAAGATGCTACAAAAAACATTAAGAATATGAGCATTCCGGCGAAGTCTAATTGGTAACCACTTCAGCTCCTTGCGGTAAATGGAAACATGATCAAATTTCCTCAGACCATAAATGAAACGGATGCAAAAGTTTTGGAGACGTTCGAGCTTGTTAAGCTGTTCTTTGGTTAAATCCAGATAGCAGACATCAGCATAATTGAGAATTGGAAGAAGAGTTTGGGCAAGTGCAATTTTCGTGGCAATAGGCAAGAAATTACGTAACCGTCTAAGAGATGGGACAGACGCAAACAATTTGCGACTAGTCTCAGCTTATTGAGGTGCCCAAGATAGCTGCCTGTCAATGAGTATACCCAGATTTTTTTACATTGCCACTAATTTTAGTGTAGGTGTCGTCTATAATAACCTGCGGCAAACGAAACCAATCTATCTTGGATACCATTCTAGAACTCCCAATAACAATCATTTGCGTTTTAGTTGCCTTAAGTTTGAGACCATATCGTTTACTGCACGTCGAAATATGACGGAGATCATTATTGATTTCCTCAATGGCTTCGTGCAGGTTTTCAAGTTGCCGGTGGGTGTATTTGTAAATCATCTGCATGCAGGTGGTAGGATGAGGTAAGACTGCGGGAAATTGAATTAATGAAGATCGAGAAGAGAAGAGGAGATAAAACGCCGCCCTGTGGAACGCCAGCATTGACGTCACACCAAGAAGAGAACGTCTCATCAATGCGAACACGTTGCCGACGCCCATGCAGGTAATTATGAAACCAAGAGATTACCGTTGGAGATATGTTAGGAGTGCGTAAAAGTTCCATCAAAATCAACGTTGTTGAAAGCATTGCTGAAATCAAGTAATAACATCACAGTTAGTTGCAGTTGTAACATTCTATACCTAATGTCATCAATGATTCTAACAAGGGCAATCACAGTGCTGTGTCCTGCTCGGAAGCCGGATTGAAAGGAGTTGAGAAGGTTGTTGCGTATGAGAAAAGGAGTAATTTGGTTATGAACTAGTCGCTCTAGTAGCTTTGATAGAAAGGGAAGTATAGAAATAGGTCGGAAATCGAAAAGTTTTGAAGGGTTAGCTTTCTTGGAGAGAATATACCGGATCACAGGAAGAACCTCATCAAGTATGAGTAAAATCATTTTACGACCAATATGGTTACTGCCAACAGCATTTGACGAAATAGATTCTATGCTCTTCTTAACATCACAATCAATAAATTCTTTTAAAGAAAACGGTGAATGGTCGGCAGTTGGAAGCGAGGAAAGATAATTAAAAAAAAAACAATGCTCAAACAGATTTTTTGAACAGTGGTAGGTATTTTGCGACCAATGGAGTTTCTTAATACCTCACATAGATAAAAAGAACCTCTCAAGATCGAGTAAAAATCAGCTGGACCGTGATATTGGCTCACTATCTGCGTGACCCTCGCTTGCTGTGTAATCTTGAATGGGTTATATCGCTATTCACATCACCTGGTAACATTATGCAAACTGAATTTTATCCATGATCGCCAGAGGTACTAACACCAACATAATGTTTTTAAAATAATATTTTTTTTATTAATTTTTATGTGTTGTGCATCCCATCTAAACTTCAAATTGGAACATTTTGAAATAGAATATTACATGCGACTTGGGAAACATCATTGTCATGATCATAGCTTTAAGTTTCAGTTGTATATATTAACCGTCTATTATGGTTTAAGACATTTATTCTCACTAAGAATTAAACAATTCACTTACATGAGAACACAAAGAAACTTAATATAAATATTTTTAGAAAACGTACTTAGGGACGGTAGTCAGCTAAAAAATTATAAAATTTTACCATCGTACAATTTTACTGACAGACAACACATTCTCAGGTGCAAATGGCTAGCACCACCACAGATGTACTTCCAAACCACGCCCGCAAGCTATACTAGATGTGACATACATATATTAACATAGTTTCCGTATTAGAGTTTTATTTTTAACAAAAATGAAAATTTATTTGTTTTATATGTATATATGTTTACTTATTTATTTATTTTTTACTAGTAAAAGGTGTTTTAATGATTTTTATTATTATTTATTTATTTATTTATTTTTTTTTTTTATTATATAGGTTTTTTTTTTTTTCTTTTTGATAATTTTATTGGAGCTAGTCGATACTACGGCACTTATACGACACTTGGATACTGTCATAAAATGCAGCGTGTTTCACCAAGAAGGTTTTTTTTATAATAATCACGAGACGAGACGAACAAGTTTTTGCGCCTGATGGTAAGCTACACATAACACATAACAGTTGCACTACCACTCAGATCTTTAAATCGCAAAGATCTGAAGGGCACTGCCACTGCGCCCGTCACCCTGAGACATAAGTTAACAAGTCCCATGTGCCTGTAATTTCACCAGCACCCTTGCCCTTCAAAACCGGAACACTGTAATGCTGACATTATTGCTTGGCGACAGAAATAGGTAAGGTGGCAGTACTTCCCTGGACGAACTCTTTCACAAGGAGCTCTACTGCTACTGAAGGTAAAGTCTGAAAAACAACTCAAGGTCTCTTTTCTTTATATGTACGTCATATATGTAACTACAGATGATGTTATTTAAGGCTAAGTTGTTATTTTAACGTAGATAAATAAATCTCTTATTATTTTTATCTATCTTTATTATTATTTTTGTTATTAATAATAATCATTCATAAAAATGTTTTACTTCGACGCTTTACTCAACAAGAGTTGGCAAGTATTTTCTGTCTTTTTTAACTTGAAGTAGCAAAAATAAACTAAAGAAACAACTTACTATTTTAGTTGTATCCTGCATTGACTTACAAATAAATGGTGTCCTGGGTATAATAAAGCCACATGCGTCATAAACGCTTCTATTATATAAAAGTCATAAAAATATATATATAAAAATATATATGTGAAATTACATAACTCTCCTACTCATATGTGAAAAAGTTTAATTTCGTACGCAGAATCCTTACAAGTAAACCTGTCTCCTAAAAGTTGTCATTTTGCAGATGTTGCCTTATTTACACCAAGCAAGTGTGCGAAATGTAATTACCCATAGGAACTGTTGCGAAAAGGTTCTTATTAGCTACTGTATTTTATCAGTACGATAATTTACTACTTAGAAAATGAACAACATTTGTTTTCTATTTCATAAACAGTCTGATTAACTATTTATTCATAAATTTCATCCTCAGAACAGAATTTAAGCGAATCTTTATAACGATATTGTACATAGCATAATGAACTTTATGGTCGATTGTCTAAATGTACAAACTAGATACAAGCCAAAATCTTCCGCGAAATTCTCGCGCATGCTCGAGGGTGCTCGCGCATTCTGTGGAAGGTTTGGCTCGTATCTAGTTTGTACGGCACACAATTGACCATAAAGTTAATTATAATGTACAATATCGTTACAAAAATTCGCTTCCATTCCGTTCGCCACAATATAAATTGAGCCTAAGGCTCTGAGTGGCTCTGCAGCTATGAACAGGCGTCTCGCTTGCCACATTTTTAGAACATAATATTATTAATTTCTTATGTATTGTATTTGGAGGATCTCAAAATGATGAATCCTGAAATAATATAAATCAAGGTTTTCTTTTTCTTCCACCCGTACTATAAATCTTCCAACTCAGGTATCATTGTGCTCTTCCAATCTGAAGAGCACAATGACATCCGTCTACTGTATTCAAACACTCGCTAAAGTAAGGAAGTTTAATAATAATGTATTTTTTATTTAAGTACGTAAGTTACAAAAAAACAACAACATTTTTAGTGATATATGATATTCTATATTAAGACACTTGGGGGTTTATTCAAGACCTCAAGGGTTTATTCAATTCTCACATACGTGAAATCCAAGAAAGTAAGAAAATATTTTTTCTCTGAACACGCACAATAACCACCTAAAAGATTTTCCTCTCGTGTTACAATTTGTATAGTTTACCATCATCTCTATTTTACATTGTAAGGATATTACATCTACTTGTAAACAATATATTATACTCACGGTAAGACGCGTGACTTTGGCTGTCAACTGCAGTATGTGGTAGTGGTCAAGAAAAAAAATTACTTTCTTTTCTGCGTCATTAGCGCTAATTAATTATTTGTTTACTGAGCGTGTGGCTGATGTAAAACCAAATTTTCTTTGGTGATGGAAATCACTACAACAGGTGATGAAACGGTGGCGGATCTAGAACCAAAATCAACGTCAAACATACGACCTTGTATTTTTTTGCAACTGTAATACCGGTAATAATAATAATAATAAATTCATTTATTTAGGTAACATGGACCTAAGGTGTTAGTTACAAAACCACTTAAATCTGATGTTAGTAAATGTACACAAAACAACAAAGACAAAGCACAATATGACACCACTACTTATTTTTAAGTATGTGAATCATTGAACAATGATTCACGTATGGACAGTCGAGCCGGTTCGCGATCATGCTCAGGATGCTGTTGGGGCTGGCCCGAATCCTGCGCGCCAAGCATGTGCATCGTTTACGCATCGTGGTGTAGAAGCAATCTACACGTGCCTCCGTGAACATCCCTGACGCGCTGCAGTACCGCGGCAGTCTCACAGGATCCTGAATGCATTATTGTATTGAACACGTAGACTACTGTACTGTTTCTGAGTGAAACTAACCCACAGGCTGCTTGTGTAGAGTGTCGTACAATAAGCTCTGCACAGTGTAATTTTAGCTTCAGTAGAACAGTATGCAAACCTGCGGGCTAACATATTGGCTCTCACAGACAATGCTCTACGCTCTCGTTTAATATCGGCGTTATCATTGAGGTCTGATGTTACTAAATGCCCTAGATACATAAACTGATCCACTCTCTTCAGTGGGCACCCGTTTAATAGAACAGGTGGAATATTTGGCAGACATTTGTGTTTAACCTTAAATACCATGCATTCACTTTTGGTTGCGTTGTATTTTAAACCATGACTAGCCACATATCTTTCACAAATACTTATCAGTTTCGTTAGACCACAGACAGAAGCGCTCAGCAATACCATGTCGTCTGCGTAGCTAATATTGTTGATACATATGTCGTCAATATAGCAGCCGACACGGGCACCGCTCAGCTTTCCTATAAGTGCGTTTAAGTATAAGTTGAACAGCTTGGGCGAGGATAGCCCCCCCTGTCTGACACCGCATACTAACAGATATGGCTCAGAAAATTTTCCACCCCATCTTACAACATTGACTTGATTGTGGTAATAGTACTTGAAAATATCTATAAGTTCGGCAGGCATACAAACGTCATTTAGCTTCTGCCATAGGATGTCATAACATACCAAGTCAAATGCTTTTGACAGGTCGAGGAAACATGAATAAACAGGTGTATTTCGATCTACATAGTACCTGACAGTTCGCTTCAAACACAGATAAGCACTTTCAGTAGAAAGCCCCGGTCTAAATCCAAACTGGTTATCATATAAATTTAGATACGTGTCTAATTGTGAGTTAAGTAAACTGTCAAGTACTTTAGCGATTATAGTTGCCAGAGAGATTGACCTATAGTTGCATTTATCGCTTATGTCTCCTGTTTATTTTTCACCACTGGCACCACAACGGTCCTCATCATTCCAGAGGGTAGGTATGAATGGCCCATACAAGATGTGTATAACTTCGCAAGCAGTGAAGCTAAATGGGAACCTGCGTTTTGGAGGTGTTCAATACCTAGGCCGTCATGGCCAGGAGATCTACCCCTTGACATGGATTTTATGGCTTTATTAATATCTTCTGCCGAGAATCTAGTACAAAACTCCCGACCATGATTATCACTTCCACCCACACACACCTGTCGCGATGGCCCTAATGGCGATTTTACAGTAAAATAATCCTTGAACATATTAGCTATACATTCATGATCATTGATACCCTCAACACTCACAGGGAGGCCCGAACGGATGCGCAGTTTATTGGTCGTCTTCCAGAAATTACGAAAGTCTCGTTTGTAATGATGCGACGCAATAATATCCATTTTTATCTGTTCTTCTTGTCTGTGGCACCATCGCAAACGAGACTTGAAACCCCTTCTGCTATCGCGCATCTCGCTATAAACACTGCCGGTCATAGGTCCGCCGTACCATAACCACAAACTTAATTTACACTTAGCCTCCCTATGAGCCTCGCTCACATGCCTATTCCACCCTATCACCGGTTTTTTCTTATTAAAACGTTTCTGAGAGTTACTCACAATTGCCGCGTCGCACAGCGCATCAGTTATACATTTATACAGGTTATCAATTAAAGTTCTATGATTCGGATTGTCACATGTACGATCACAAGACTGTAAAATTTCCGAAAAAT
This sequence comes from Hyposmocoma kahamanoa, assembly GCF_003589595.1. Lineage (NCBI taxonomy): Eukaryota > Metazoa > Arthropoda > Insecta > Lepidoptera > Cosmopterigidae > Hyposmocoma > Hyposmocoma kahamanoa. Next base: position 11,123,922 of record NW_020653945.1, read on the forward strand.
CTATTTGTTTCAATTTTTGTTACACTCTGTATTGTATAAAATTATTTGCTCGCGGTTCCTATCTCCCCATATCATTTTATTAGCTTCATTTATATAATTATTACATAAAAATTTTGATTTAATTAAATTTAAATTACTTTTAATAATTAAAGGAAAGTGATCTGACCTGAGTATGTTTACAATCGAGCTGTCAGCTGATTTGGAGCTCACACAGTGGTCCAACCATCGCTTTGATCAGTACGATTCGCTGACATACGTGTAGGTATTTGATAATAAACCTAATCACTCTATATCTGTACAAATCCATTCCCTTTCGTCACAAAAACATAGAGTTCATTATAAAACAGTTTTCCCGGATGGACGTTAAAGTCTCCGAGTATATAAACAGCTTCAGTATCGCAGTTATCGATAATAGCACTCACCGAACTGAGACAATCCGTGAAGTCTGTCAGATTATCAATTGCATCCGTAGGTAAATACACACTAAACACTAGTAGCGATCGTTGACACAAGGATATTTTTATTGCACATACTCGCGGGTTTACACATTGCACTACCGACACATTACGAAATACACTTTTGTTCTACAGCAGTGCGACTCTTCCGTACGGTCGATCGCGCAGCATTCCGGCGGCCGTATCCACTGCCGACGTTCCCGTGCATCCAAAGTTATTGTCAATGCTGCTAAGGAATGACATATCATGCGGCAATAACCACGTTTCTTGTAACGCAATTATGTCACATGTACGACTTAGTTCTCATATATCCTCTATGGATCTTTTCACATTCTTACAATTTAGGCTAACTAGTTTACACACATAATTATTTGCCATTGAATCGATTACTATTTACACCGTACGAATTCGTATCTACATTTCTACGTTTGAAATGTACAAACTGGCGACATAAAATGCCCTCGGGCCACAGTGTATTGTCTAAAAACACTGACAGCTTTCATTCTGACACAAAGAATTTAAACGCGTTGTAATTCTTTTCCTTTAGGGTGGTAATTTTCTCCAATACAATATTCTCTTGTGTTTTATTACGTACATACTCCGTTATACCTCGTTCCGTTGTTTACTTATGAATTTTGGTAATAAAGACCGGTACCATCACATCTGCAGCCCTAAACTTCCCATCAATCTCCTTCGCGCTGCCTGTTTTACCAACAAAACGGTTACTTGTCTTAACTTTTTTCCGTTGTACGGTTTTCCATTCGTTTTCAGTTCTCAGAGCCTCAACATAGGATTTTTTCGTACTGGATGAATTATTTTTAGTCTCTAGGGAAGCGCGGGGAGTTTGTAACAAAAGTCAGCTGTTTGCCAGCCGCCTCACAGGTTAATTCACTGACCCTATTAACCGTCACTGGCTCGGTAATCGCTACGTCCTTAGCATTCTCGCGCATATTTGTTAGGTGCGAAAATTGAGGGTAGTCTCGAGACGCTCGCAAAGTATCTTGTTCGGGCAATGACGAATTAATTATGCACTCGGAATCATTAAGCACTGTCGTGTCTAGATGCGATAGTCCTATAGGACCACTGTCAACACAAGCTCCTCTCTTCATATTAATGTTTATGTCACGGAAGCTACCATGGAATCAGTCCGGAGCTTGCCTTGCTCTTAATATGTCTTCCTTCATTTCTTCGAAGTCATACTTCGTAACAAACTTTGAGTTCATGTCTAGCAGATGCTCTTTCATAAGTACTAAGTCCTTAAGAATCTTCGTGACATCGAGATGGTCGAAAGTTATAGGGGGTAGCTTCTCGAAGTCTTTCGCGAAAAATACTGGCATTACATCCGGGCTAGTGGCCTTGTAAAGTGCTATTATGTCTTCAAGATCTCTATTTTCCTTTCCATGTTGCTTTCGTAAGATCTTACGCTTCTCCGTCGGCAAAGAATCAAAACGTAACGACTTTGACCGTTTGATTTCTTCACTTTTGAACGCAGACACGCACACTCGAATCAAACTATCTTCATCAATTATAGATATTTTATTTTGCACATATGCTAATAACTCATCTACCACGATATTACACTAATTACACTTCACCAATGACGTAGTCATTTTAAATTCGTTAAAAACGCGACTTGTCTCGCGCGGATAACAGTGCGTACTGTACCGTACTGTAACCGGTGAGATCCGATGCGCTCGCGCGACTCCAACCTTTATTTTATGTAACCTTTCATAAAATAAATAAGAAGTAGCAGTGGATACTGTAGAATAAATATGATTGGACGGAAGCCTGTAAATATATAAATATTAATATGGCGAATGCAAAATTTCGATCAATCAAAAATTTGCTCCGATTGACTTGTTTTCGGCCTCGTCGGTCTCTATTGTTTGGACAAAAATTTGGAATATTTGGGCCAAATAGAAATTATAAAATTTATTATAATTTTTGACCCATGAATCGGATTCAGGCTCCCGATGCGACACGTCTGCCTACCCTTTACCATTTTTAATCCACCTTTCGAAATTCACCAATTCACCATCGACCAGTACGCAATCAATTGAGGCCATGAATCGCCCTGTGATATTTATTCAAGTATCAAATATTGTTTATTTATTCATTATATACCCATCTCTAATACTTTCCGAGTGGCAAGGGCTTAAAATTCGTTCGGCAATCAGTTTGTTTATTTGAATTTCGAGTATTTCCCACTTCCAGTTGAAATTGCCTAGGGTATAGGATGCACACCAAAGTACGAACACAAATAAGTCTCATAAACTGCTAGAAATTGATTTAGTTTATCAATTATCTCAGGAACTCACTCGCATAGAACGGCATACGTGCGTACCTCTCCGCCTTATACGGATGTCAAATAAGTAATGGTTACAAAAAGTGAAAATAAAAAGTAAGTTAAATAAAAGTCAACGGAATAAATAATAAATGTGTCGATGATACCATAGTAAGCACATGTAGTTATAATTATACATACAACTTTATTTGTAAGTCAATGCATACAACGATTGGTGAATAACTACAATTTCATGCGGTCGGACTTAGGAACGCACTTCATATTGCTGTTCGCAAAATAAAAACGTTAGGTATTTTCAAAATGAGAGTTAACGAGCATCATTTATCCACAATTCCAACCGTTTCTTAGTTTTACTCAACATAGCCCCACACTAGGGAAACCCTGTGTCGCGGGTGCCATGGACACACACATAGACAACCACAAATTACACCCAAACTCACGAGAGAAATAAATGTATGCCATACAAATATTACTCCTGGCCCGGGAATCGAATTTGGGACCTCTGCGTGGCAGTCCGGCATGGTAACCGTTCGGCCACCGAGGCAGTGCATATATAAAATATGTATTTATGTAATTTAATGTTAATATATTGTTTTTGTGTTATATAATTTTTGTTTTGGTGTGTACGCAAGCCTGTTTATTTTAGCTATTGTGTCCTGTACATATCTGGAGGAAAACATTTCTTTACGAATTAAGCAGAACCTTATATTTGTGTTTTCCTTTTGTTAAATGCGAATCCTATATTAAATTATTTAATCAAATAAGATACACCAAAGTAAAATTATACTGATATCTAAAATAATTAGACATTAATAGATCTTATTACAATATAGAAACGTATGGAATTTGTATAATTCAGTGGTAGAACACGATCTGCCATAGATAACGTATTATTAGATGCCATTTAGATACTATTGAAAATAAGAGTGTAACTAAATTCTGTCCAAATTGACAATCAGTCTCGCAAAACTTTTAGCAATATCGTTAGAAATAAAAGACCGCGACGTACTTTATAAGTTTTTTGTAAAATGTTAATGGGTGAATATCAACAAATGCATTTTATTGTAAATTTTGGTGGCGCAATTTTTTTTTAGATTTTTCAGTGTCCGAGACTCGTTTGCAATAAAATTAAACATTTCATTTATATATCCGTGACCGGGACATAACCATTTCCGTTAATTTCAGAGATATAGGCAATTAAAAATTTTTCTCGACACCAATACTTAGAAACGCCACCAAAACGCTTATCGGTTGCACCAGAATTGAATATTGCCACCAAAGTTGGAATATATATAAAAACAAAGACTATTAAGTAAATTTAATTGTGATAAAAATTTGTTTGCCCCTTTAAAACGACGCACAGTTGGAATTTTCTTCTGCTTTTTCTTTTTAATACCATGTGACGGGACGAACGAGTCATGCGCCTGATGGTAAGCTACACGCTTGTCCATAACAGTGGCAGTGCCAATCAGAGTTTTAAATAAGCAAAGATCTGAGGAGCACTGCCACTGCCCGTCACCCTGAGACGTAAGTTGGCAAGTCCCATGTGCCTGAAACCTCACCAGCACCCTTACCCTTCCAAACCTGACTATGCTAACATTACAGCTTGGCGGCAGAAATAGGTAAGGTGGCAGTACTTCCCTGGATTTTAGGGAATGAGTTCTCTCTCTCTCTTCTCTACGAACGTTTCCTAAAGATAAGTTGTAGAAACCCAAATGTTTACTATGAGAACATACGGTAGGTTTGTCCTGACATTGAGGCTTGATGAGGCATATTTATCATTGACAGCCTGATTTCACCCACTGCTGGGTATAGGCCTCCCGAAGTTTGTGCCATCCATCACGGTCCCGTGATAGCCGCATCCATTGACGCCCCGCGACGCATACTATGTCGTCGACCAACCTTGCAACAAGACGCCTGACGCATCTTTTGCCCATCCTCGCCCACCAATCAGTCGATGTCTTGCTCCACCTATCATCACCTTGCCTAACTAGGTGTCCCGCCCATTCCCATTTGAGTCCCATGATCCGAGTTCCAGCATCCTGGACTTTCGTCCATTGTCGGATATCAACGTTCGGAACTCGGTCTACAAGGCTGATGCCGAGCATAGCGCGCTCCATGGCCCTCTGTGCAACTCTCAACCTGTATTCATAGTGTGTCCATGGCACCCGCGACACAGGGTTTCCCTAGTGCGGGGCTATGTTGAGTGTGTGCGTTATCATTATTATTATTATTATTATATATATAGTCTCCTGTGTGAGCGTCCACGTCTCGTCAAGGTGGGCAGTACACATTGATTAAACAAGCGGGTCTTCAGACACTGTGGAACCTTACCTGATTTAAGGATGTCACCTAACTTGGCTTAACTAAACGCAGACCATCCCAGCTGGATTCTTTTTGAGATCTCTTGAGGCTGATGCTCTTTGCCAAAGGACAGAACATGTCCGAGACCGACGTACTGATCGACTCTTTCCAGCCTCTCATTTCCCACCGTGACAGTGGTATTTGACGGACTGGAGAGATTCGCCATAATCTTCGTCTTGGACATATTCATCCTTAGGCCAACTCTCAAAGAAGTATCATACAGTCGTTCCAGCATCCTTTGGAGATCGTCGAACCTTGCAAATAGCACGAGATCGTCCGCGAATCTTAGGTGAGACAAATGGTGTTACACCATTGATGTTAATGCCGCGGTTATCCCATTTAAGGGTTTTTACGTCGTCCTCAAGTCTTCGCCGGATTGGAACGGGATTGGTTAAATCGTGAACTCGTACCTGCAGAGTGACTGAACGGTAGAGCTCCCGGGGCACATCCACGTAACGGGAATCGATGTGGCAGCGATAAAGAACGTGGAATACGGCCCAATGTTTGAAACTGTCAAAGGCCTTCTCATAATCGACGAAGGCCATGACAAGGGGCCGGTTAAATTCGAGACATTTCCCCATCAGCTGATTAACCGTGTGGATATGGTCGATGGTTGAGAAGCCGCTCCGAAAGCCAGCCTGCTCAATAGGCTGCGCTTTGTCAAGTTCACTGGTAAGCCAGATGGTCAAAATCTTTGTAAATAGTTTTTAAATCTGAGAGAGCAAGCTAATCGGCCGATAATTGCTAAGTTTTGCAATGTCGCCTTTTTTGTGGATGATGGTGACGATGGCATTCTTCCATTGCTCTGGTGTTCGAGCTTCATGAAGAACTTTGTTGAAAAGTTTCACAAGTACTTTTACCACAGGATTTCCTCCTGCTTTGAGTAGTTGGACTGAAACACCATCATCTCATCATTATCAGATGATGGTGTTGATAAGGCACTGAGTACAAATTTAGAATTATTACTTTTTCTTCAAATAACCTGAAGAAAATTCATGTTACTAAGAAAAGGCTTCATATACTAAAGAATGAGCCAGTCTTTTTAAACAATTTCGTAATGTACACGTTAAATTTGAATATTATTACCGGTAGCTTTTAACGCCAGATGATCGAATCAATGTCAGTAATGTCATTCCCAAACGACACTGATTGATCTGTAGTTGTCTTTGAAAATCCTTCAACTCCATCCGGGGCACCCGCGATTATTGCGAGTGTGGCCATGGCAAGGGTGCCCAGGAGTTGAAGGATTATTAAATAGAATTGCAGATCAAAGGGTCATTTGGAAACAACATTACTGATATTGATTCGTTTATCTGGCATTGAAACCTGCCATTGATAACATTAAAATTAAACCTATAGAAAATTACGAAATTGTAGAAAAACACTGGCCCTTTTCCTGGTAACATGAATTTTATTCAGGTTGTAAATAAATTTTATTGAATGTCAAGATGTTTCACCACTATGATATTCAATTATTTTTTATGAAATTACTCCACTAGTTAGTTATAATTGTACCAAGTGTTATTTCTTCAGGTTATTTGGAAAAAAGTAACAACTCTAAATTAGCATTCTGTGTCTTATTTTGCATCAAGCCTCAATGTCTCGATAAACCCACCGTATGTCCTCGTGGTTAACATTTGAGTTTCTACAATTTATCTTCAGAAAACATCCCTGGAGATAGCGTAGTGTATCGTAGTTATTCAACTGCCAATGAAAACAACAATGAACTAAATTTTCGTGTTTGACGTTCTCAACAAAATCATTTAATCAATGATATCACCGTTAATTTAAGTAAAATACAAATTTAAAAGATCGCTAAGGTACAAATAGATCAAAAAGCAATTAAGTAATTTTTGGTTATCTGAAAAATTATGAATAACACTATCTTTCTTAAGTTTATTGGGACAAATAAACCAATACTTTAAAACAATTTTCGAAAGTGAACGTTATATTCAAAAATATCATAACAATTTAAAATTTGGTGGCGTTTTTAAATTAAGGTGGTAACACAAACGCCACCAAAACCACCAAATTTGAGCCACGTAAGATGAAATCTCAAAAAATAAATTACGGGAAAAAAAGTACAAGCTTAAAAATCAAACCGAGACGATTAAATTGTGATAAAATAATGACAAAATTAGTCTCTTAATTTGGTTTCAGAATACGACCTTAGGATAAAACAAAAATTGAGCCCAAATGGAGCCAGGAAAGCTGAATATTTTTTGTCCCACGTGCCACCAAGGGGCATATAATTACTTTTTTGGCGGGAAATGGAACCCAGTGCCCATGTTTTTCGCTGCCAGGTCCTAATACACGACTGAGGCTTGCGCGGGGCAAGAACGTAATGGTTTAAAGTTAAGCTACTTACCAGTTGCAACCAGTTGCATATTTGCCACCAAAACTACAATTTTCGCGTGGACAAAGTTTCATCAAATACCCAGTCTCCCACATACTGGTAAGTCCCATCCCAAATACTTTCAATGATTTTAGTTAGTGCTTCTAATAGTGAATAACATACATGGAATTGTTTTTCTTAAAAGCGTACACATTTTACCAGAACAACTATTTTATACAATGAAACCGAAAGTGGACACACCAGCAAAATTGAAAATCGGGACATTAATATTTTTTATTCATTATTATTGTACAATGAATTTTCTGAAATTCTTGCCCTAAACTCATTTTACGTCTAATTAAACTATAAAAAATAAATCATTAATATTTCTTCACTTTACACCAGGCTGAGGCCTGGACACGCAAAATTTACGCATGAGATATTCACCCTAATCTAGCTAATGTTACGATGCTTTTCAAATAAGCAAATGCCGACGGGCTACAGAAAATTGTAAGCCCGTTAAATAAACATAAGGCTCCAGGCTTAGAATAAACGCTCCAGGCGTGAATTGTACACTTGTACTGGATATGAAGGTAATAACAATAGAATTACCTCCGACATAGCTTATTAACACTTGTGTTTTGACTGCTGAACACCCGGAGTAATTAAATATAGGAATTGTTAGGCCCGTTTTTCAAAAACGTAGCAATTTTTTGTAATGTAAAATCAAGTGACGGGACGAACAAGTAGTCGCACGCCTGATGGTAAGCTACACACCTGTCCATAACAATTGCAGTGCCACTCAAAGCTTTAAATCGCTAAAATCTGAGGGACAGTGCCACTGCGCCCGACACCCTGAGATATAAGTTGACAAGTCCCATGCGCCTATAATTTCACCTGCACCCTTACCCTTCAAAACCGGAACACAGTAATGCCGACATCACTGCTTGACTGCAGAAATACGCACTTGGTATTCATTATTTACTTTTGAACTAGGGGTCACTAAACCGGCACACAACACTCACGATATCCAGCAACTTGTCAGGCGATACTCGATGTCACTGACGTCTTAAGTTGTAATTAAATAAAATACGTAATTAAGTCCCGATTTTTTTAAATCAAATGATATATGTAAATCGTGAAGGTTTCACTAATTTGTTCGCATAAGGTTGGTCTTGTACTTAATGCTAATAAAACGAAACGTTAGATACGTTTTGTTTTATTGGCATTAAATACACGCGAGCTTATGTCACAATACTAAATCAAGTCAAGAACTTAAACTTTGCACACGAACACCAGTGTCCAATCTCAATAAATGAACGTGCTCATAGATAAAACAAGTGGATAGGCTAACGTATCTTTACAACAGATAATCATATAAAATAAGACTGAACATATTGATACTTATTGTGACAACCTGAAAGCAATTCTTGTAATTTTTTTATTATAAATAATAAAATACACCTTACCCTATATAACGTGACTGTATACACTCAGCGGTACGGAATCTTGGCCAAACACAAATTTCGCGATTGCAAAAGTTTTAAGTGTTTCTAATATTTTAGTTATATTTGTAAGATTACTAACACTATTGGACCTTAAAAAAATGTGTTGTCTGAATAAATAATTATATTATATACTAACTTATTAATAAGTATTTCTCACGATCCTTTCATGTACAAAAAATGTTTACCCTTATTTTAAGAGGTTATTTTCATCCATTATTTTTGTGTGTACTGTCACTCAATTTTTAAGTTATCGCAATAATCAAACGTGCCCAAATTTCCATCCGATGAACAGTATGAACTACTGCCTAACTTCTTAAAGTTACCTTGATAGAATTTGTGGAAAGCCCCTAAAAATATTAAAAACTGACCCCTAAAATTAAACTAAAGTATACGTTCAAGAGCGAGGCAAATGTGACACAATTTTATGCCGTTTGCGGTGAGTGGGAAAATAAGGCGATAAATAAATACAATAATAATTATTTACCTTTTATTTCAAACTAAAGTTAACTATTTATTAACAATTTTCTTATTAACTATGTTACTAACAATGAAATTTAATTAATTATTTAATTCCTTATTACATGAGGCTATTTGGAACGTATGTGTCACACATTCTAGTATTTTACTATGAGGCAATCTACCCGCTCCAGAATGGTGTTCAGAAGACCGCTGGTGCTGTCCTGCACACCCTGCATCACTGAAGCTACCCGCTTGCGCAGGATAGTCTGAAAATTATCAACGCGCACCTCAGCAAACATACGGTACAGATAATCGGGGTAACCCCGACACCATTATTATATCGTATTCGTAGGTCATCCGTCTGCGAGTACACTTGGTCCACAGGTTGCACGTATAAGAAGGTTCGGCAGTATACCTGGAACAAGGTTGTTTCGACTTCTATTTTACAACGTGCAAACCTGCGCGCCAGCATGTTGCTTCCCACCGATAATACCATAACCATAAGCTCCCTCTGTATGTCCAGGTCGTCAGAGAGGACGCGTTGACCCAGTGCCCTAAGCATATAATAAACTGATGATACAGGTTTATACGTAAATCCTAAAGAAATAAAATAAATCCTTAAGGCGGGTCACCGGAGAAGAAGCGGAAAAAACTGTTTTGCTATACAAATGGTTTAGGTAGTTACTATTAAAAAATACGTCTTATAAAAAATATATGATACACCTAAGGATATTATAAACTCTGGAACCGAGTCGATCTCGTACTGTACGGTTTCAGAGGAGCTTTCTCACACGTTTAATTAGGTTGTGGAATGAACTCCCTGTCGGGGTATTCCCGCAGGAATAACAGCAAGGAGTCCTTCAAAAGGGGTTTGAGAAGGGTCCTAAAGGGTTGGCAACGCACTCGTGACGCCCCTGGTGTTGCGGGCGTACATAGTAGACCTGTGTCGGTCGATCATGACCCATGCGTAATGTGATCGCTTCAAATGATTCGATCATATGTACGATATTTTAGCGGGTATATGGCGTATAAAAGTGTCAAATTACACAATTAGCTTTTATTCTTTCCTGCTGATGTGTAATGCGTCTATAGTTAAATGTGTCATTGATAAACCACACTTAGGACACTAAAATTTCTTTCTAGGAAAAGTAATGGTGTTACAAAACAAAAATACATAACAAAAAAGTTATGAGCATTCAAAATAAATAAATTAGTAATTTATTATTAATTAATATTTTAATATTGGTATTAACTTACAAAATTACCATGTAATGGACACTATGCCACGGAGCAATTAGGATGAATGATTGATAGACTCATTGATTCGATAACCCTTCTTTATTTTTTTTTAAATTTGCTTGACTTTTTGGTTCGATCGAACGAAAGTTCTATCGAACAAATGTTCGGCCCAAACGAACAGTGAGAAGGCGAACCGTGTCGTGAGTGGAGACTTCATGTGAGAGTGAACGAAACAACAATAACATTGTAAATTGTTGAGTAATCTCTAAAATTATTACGATAAAGTTGAATATTGCGCGCATGACCCATGAAACTCTAAAATGATCGGGTTATTTAGAAGCTAGTAACCGGGTTATCGGGTCACAGGTGCTGTTCGAATCATTTTGATTCGATCGAACACGATCGAGACACATCTAGTTCATAGGCGAAGGTGACCGCTTTCCATCAGGCGGGCCGTATGCTTGTTTGCTGCCTACATAATATAAAAAAATCATCTAATGAACATGCTAATTCGCTACATGATAGGATGTACGCGGCGTACGGGCGTACAGTACGCCCGTTGCCCCGTCATCAGTCGCTATCGGGCGCTTGTCAACTTCGGATCTATGTCAAATTTTCTCCACCTGTTCTTGTTTTATTCATTTTTATTTTAAGCGCGCAGTTTACGGGGCGCGAGGGGCGACCTCTCACGCCTAACCTCCAAAAATCTAGGCTCACGTTGATATACCTCGCCTTAAATCCTTTATTAACGACTCTCATGCACACTACAATAACTCACAGCGCCACGAAGGCTCGCTGTGTTCACTACACATACATTTACTTTTATACAAAAGGAGTGGTGAACGTAAAAACTTATTTAAGTTCTTGTTGCACTGTAAACTTTTATAGCTCCTGCGAGTAATGTAATTGTAAAATTATGTGTTCAGCTCTTTTATGCCGTGGAACAGCGCAGCTTGTGTAGTGAAAGCGCAACTGCTTTTGCTCTAACATATCGATGTTGCATCTCTTTGTCTGCGTTTTTATAAGGCTGTGATTCCATCAAACACTACCGATTGATTACCTGTATGTTACAGGTAACCTAAATTGCGGTTTCCCTGTATTCAAAGTTAAATTGTTACATCACGAAAGGTTACCATAGCTTAAGGTACCTTAAATTGTAAACGTGCACTGAATACCGAAATTCATGGTAGCTACTATGAATGTAAAGGGTTAAAACTCCAAGTTTAGTCATCACTGTATGATATCCAACGGTGATGCCGATACCTAAACGTCTTTACTTACAACTTACGTCAGACGTATTACAGATTAGGTGCCTTGCAAAATATTGTACATGCCTAAACTTTTAAATGTTATAAATAGGCATACATTTTTCCAATGCCTAGTCCCATATCTTTCTACATAAATTTTGTTCATAGTGCCCCTCCCTCTTGGTTATACGGGGAGGGCACTATGACCTGTGCGAGCCAATGCCTAAATATACAAGAAGACAAAGTGTGTTAAATTTGAATTACCTAATGTAAAATCGACTAGCCCATTCATAGAAATAAATGGATAAAAATTAGACCTTGTTAATAAAGCTGTCTTTTTGGGAGTGACCTTATTAGATAGTAAACTTCAATGATTTCCACATATATTTTGCTTGGCCAGCAGATTAAGCTCTGCTGCATACGCAGTCCGTAGAATACGTGAACTTACCGATGTTGCTACTGGTAGTTTACTTTAGTTACTTCTATAGTATAATGTCCTACGGGATTCTCATGTGGGGTAAAGTGGCAGGTATACAAACCATATTTGTGTTGCAAAAACGAGCGATTCGTTCTGTGTACCGTATTATTTATTTTTTTATAAAAAATAAGTGCACATTTGACCTCCATCTTACCTGATGCAAAGTGACGGTGAGGTCGAGGATGTAGCATGCACACCTAAATAATACCTATTCACTCTCGCCTTGAAAAGGTCCAAGTTATAGCGTTCGGGGAATAAGTCTGCAGGCAGGGAATTCCACTCCCCAGACGCTCGCCATACAAACGCTTCGTGCGAATCCGGGGAATATCCACAACATAGGGTTGGAACCCCCGCCGACGTCTAGTCTCCTGATAATGGAAGGGGAAGGCGGAATCAAATTATGCAATTCCATCGCACACTCCCCGTGATAAATCCTGTAGAATACCGATAAACTGGCTTTGGCTGCAGAGCCTTGAACCAATCAAAATCGTTACGTTCAAGTAGTAGGTAAAAGAGCGTAAAGTTTGAATTGCACACAAGCTAAAAAGTGGCGATATCGGTACCCGATCTTACATAGCGTCATTACGTATCTCCCGTTTTTTCCATAGATATAGGAAACTCTACGGCGGTGTTCAAGGCTCTGCAGCTTCGCCTCTACTAGTTCCGAGTCACCTATAAGCCTCTTAGCACGCTTGTCTATTGAATCCAAGGTGGCCAGTTGGAATTTAGCAGAGCCATCCCATAAGTGGCAGCAGTACTCCATACACGATCGGACTTGTGATAGGTACAGCTGAACCAACTGTCCCGGTGTGAAGTATCGCCTCGCCTTGGAAAGAATGCCAAGCTTCTTGGCTGCATTTTTGGCTACGGATTCAATGTAACTACCGAAGTTCAGATTGGACGACAGGTCCATTCCAAGTAGGTGAAGACGGTCGGCTATCGGTACGGATATATCACGAAAAGTCGGAGTCAGGTGAAAGGGACTCCGTTTAGTGGAGAAAAGACACGCCTGTGTTTTGGTAGCATTAAACTTGACAAGATTGGCATCGCCCCAATCGGAGACTGCTTTAAGTGCCAAATTCAAACGACTAACCATGGACTCTCGACAAAAATGGATTTCTTCTCCACTGACCCTTGCATTGGTGATGTACCTGTCCATAACTGTGCTGTCATCAGCATACCCAAAGGTACCTGGAGTCAACATATCGTTTATATGCAGCAGAAAGAGGGTTGTGGACAGTATAGAACCCTCCGGCATCTATCGCCCTATGTTCGGAAGAGTAACCTTCTAAGACCACTCGAATCGAACGTTCACTCAAGAAATCCTAATCCAATTTCAAGGGTCAGTGGGAAGCGCATAAGAGGGAAGCTTGCTTATAAGGCTTGCATGCCAGACTCTGTCAAAGGCCTTAGAAATGTCTAGAGACACTGCAATGGCATCGCCATTCATCTTCTATAGCCTCGCACCATAAGTGAGAGGCATACACAAAAAGATCCCCAGTAGATCGCCCTCTTCGGAATCCGTATTGGCTATCACTGAGGAGATCGTTGTATTCAAAGTACGACAGGAGACGGTTCTTAAGTACACGTTACATAGTCTTGCAGAGTATGCAAGTGACTGAGATAGGTCTATAGTTGACAGGGCTAGCTCTGCTTCCTTTTTAGGTACTGGTTGCACATTTGCAAGCTTCCACAACCTGGGAACCACACCAGTCTCAAGCGAAAGGCGATACAGGCGTGTGAAAATAGGAGACAACTCTGACGCACAGTTACACAGGACCATTGCTGGAATTCCATCTGGCCCGCTAGCTTTATACACGTCTAGACTTCGCAGAGTTCTGAGTACCTCTTTTTGGCGTGTGCGAACTGGCGCCATAGTGCGTCCAGTCAGAGGTAAAGAAGGTGGCAGGTATCCTGCGGCATCCAGTCCCGAACTCTCTGCAAAGTGTGAGGCGAAGAGATTCGCCTTCTCTTCCGAAGTATGGGCCAGCGAGCCGTCTGGCCTCAGCAGACATGGAAATGAGTGAAGGCTTTCTTCAGATTCCGAGTATTTGGAGTTTTGCGTAGTCGAGCGTCTGCCCAAGCTTGGTACGCAGATTGTTTTTGTGCTTCAACACGACTACAGTCAGCGTTAAAGCATGGACGAGTTTGGGGTCCATTGGGTACATCGAAGTATGGTATATAATACGCCATGCCCAATCGTAAGACCTCAACTACAGCATCAGCAAAAAAATGTATAAAAAAAATGGCGCATTTCGTCCCAATCTGCTAACCTGTATCGCCACACCCTTCTCGTACTACTGGGGCACTGATCAGGTGGGCAGTATAGAGATACCCAGTGGTACATCCACAAACACCGAGTATCTGTCTGGATCAGTTGTTAGCAGTAGGTCCAAGCAATTAGCCGAATGAGACTCTACGTCGGGTATCCTTGTGGCGCCACTGACAAGCTGGGACAAGCTCAGCGATAACGCAAGTTTTCGCGTCTCTCTCCCAGCATGATCGGTCATCTGGTATGGGAACAACCATTCTTGAAGGTGTGCATGACTGGTTGCGCCGCTGGATACCTGAGCTGAGCCTCATCACACGTCTCGCTCAGATGTTGGAACAGCTTGGTTGTCTTTTAATCTCCGCTGTGCGAGCGGTAGACACAGCGGTGTACTATTTGGGTAACTCCTGTGTCAACCAGAAGCCACAAAATAGAAAAACTCGGTGCTCCAAGGTTCTTGAGACGCTTGACACAGATGTCATCACGAACGTACACACAGACTCTGGCACGAGGTAGGAACGTGTACTCCAGAGTATGCCCTGGGTAGTTGAGGTACGCCGTGGCAGTCGGACAGCAGCTGCGGTTTATCGGTTTCCAGGTGGTAGTGGACCGCTTCGATATTTGAGTGCAGCCCTCTGATGTTGGTGAGGTGCATTTTTAATGGGAGGACATGCAACCGCTGTGAAAAATGTATTCCTTTTTGTGACTAATAATTTTAAATAAAAATAGGTTGCCCTGGTTGCGCCAGACGTACAGGAAAGGAATAGTACGTCGTGCGGGGAGGCTCCTTACGTGCACTCCAAAAATTATAAATATATAAAATCAATTGGGCATGTTTATTTTATTTCAGATGCAGTTTTTACGGAGCAAGAGACTTGTGAATTTAGTTATTCAAAATGATTCTGCGGCAACTAAGACTGTTACTGATGTGTTTAGTAGTAGTAGAAACTCCTGGTCGTAGTATTGATATAGATCCAAGTAATCGTTCGTCCATCACTATTCTATAAGATAAACTCGGTATTCTTGATAAAAAAACCGGATTCTTAATTTTTAGAAAATATTCATGCCAAGAATCACCCACACATTTTAGACGAAAAAACTGGGGAATTGTTTCCAGTAAATGATCACAACACGTGGAGCCTTTCATCTCAATCTAATTTTTCAATAAGTGTAAGCGAATATGACCCGTGTATGTCAGACTCACAGACATATAACGAAAAGAGCACGAAAAGGTCAAGGAAATAAATAAAATTGGACTAGGAACAGACTAAAACCTAAGAGAATGCGCAGACAAAAATATTCATCATTTAAAAGAAAGAAAAATGAAGGCACTGTAGGAACGGAAATAAGAAAAGCAAGAACTTTACAATCCAGATGTCATTCTGAAATATGTGCAAGAAAATTTGGTAATCAATGCAACGAAATTGCAGAAGCAGAGAGAAAGAACTTGTTTGATGCTTTTTGGTCTCAGACATGGGAAGAAAAAAAAGCGTATGTGATTGCAATGATATCGCTTAGGCAAGTAAAAGCGCCAACTGCCGGGACGAGGTCTCGACGAACAAACACCCTGCACAAAATATAATGATTTACAAGATTTGAAACGTACGATTCCTGCAGACTATCATAGTTTTTATAATGATTTGCCTCACGAGTGATGGACTCTATTACGAACTTAATTATCGCACCTAATTTATTTCAATGTTTATCTGTATTAGCTACGTAATAAATATTAAGTTACATTAACAAAATCTGTTGTTTAATTTAATTATTAAATCAAGAAATTACAGTTAATTGTGGTAATTTGAAAGCAGCAAACACGCAACAAAAGTAACTGAAATTAGCAGATACCACAATTCAGCAAACTCGTATCTTAAAAATTGCGTTTTAGATACCAAAATTACAAGCTGATTTCACACAACTACATGTATAACTTTTACCGATTCTTAAAATATTACATCCAAATTAAAATCCTCAATGTGTAATAAAAAATACTTTAAAGTTTTCCTTCTCCTGAACAATCACTCATTTTAGATACGAGTTTGAGAAAGTAAGGCGACGCTGTGGAATAAATGATTATTTGACTTCGACAAAAATTTAGAGTAGTACACTATACATATAAACTGTTAATTACCAATTAGATTTAGAACATCATCACTCCATAACAGCAATAACCCTATCAAAGTCCGTCTAGCGATTTTATATGATGTTGGAACACGTAGACGTAGAAAAAAAAACTTTCATACGGCTGTCATAAATAGTCTGCTAGCCAATTCCCTTTCGACTGACCAACCTGTCAGGTCACATTACGTTGAAGATTTCGAAATTTTGAACCAAACCATTAGAATTATAATCTCGTATGCCTCGTTGGTGATTGAAAAGTAACCGTCTCGTCAACATTATTGATAATGTTGACTTATGGGATGCCTCTGCTAAATACCAACTGACCACATTGGCTCAATCGACAAACGTGTCAAGAGACTTATAGGTGACTCGGAATTAGGTAAAGGCGAAGCTGCAGAGCTTGAATACCGCCATAAAGTTGCCTGCTTGTCCCATTCTACAGGATACATCATGGAGAGTGTGCGATGGAATAAAATTGCACAATTTGATTTCGCCTTCCCCTTTCCATCGTCGGGGGACTAGGCGTAGCCTGTGGTTCCATCCCTATGCTATGGATATTCCAAGGATTCGCACGAAGCGTTTCGCTTCCACATCTGTAGGGCGAACGGTTATGGAGTGGAAAGGTGCAGACTTGTCTTGGACCTCACGAATTTTTCTATGTGCTTGCGTCGTGTCTTTGTACTTGGTCTTTCAACTACTTTTTAGTCTTAGCGCCATCTATGAGAAATCTATTGTAGATTTATCACATCAGATTTATCAGGTCCGTTGGTTCGTTCCGTGGCTTAGTTGGTATAGCGTCTGGCATGGTATGCAAGAAGACGCCGGTTCGAATCCGACCGGATCGAAGGAATTTTTTCTGAGTGTTCGATCTTTGTATTAATAATTATAACAAAACTAGTGGAGTAATTTCACAAAAAAAATAGTTGAATATCAATTCAATAAAAATTTAATTAATACAGTGAATAGCGACGTCTCTCGCCAGGACTGGTAGCTGTAAAGGTACTAACTGGGTGATAAATCTGCAATAGATTTCTCATAGATGGCGCTACGACTAAAAAGTCGTTGAAAGACCAAGTACAAAGACACGACGCAAGCACATAGAAAAATTCGTGAGGTCCGTTGTTTCGTTCCGTGGCTTAGTTGGTATAGCGTCTGACACGGTATGCAAGAAGACGTCGGTTCGAATCCGACCGGATCGAAGGAATTTTTTCTGAGTGTTCGATCTTTGTATTAATAATTATAACAAAACTAGTGGAGTAACTTCACAAAAAAATAATTGAATATCAATTCAATAAAAATTTAATTAGAGACTAGTATTTTCTCAGATATTATGAATTTATCATTAATTACTATTTTGTTAAAAAATGCATTTATAATTATATATGTATTGTACGAGAACTTGCCTAGGTGCGTCATCTGACAAGAAAT
>NW_020653945.1:11147129-11147675 GCF_003589595.1 Hyposmocoma kahamanoa
CCTGTGTCAATCTCTGCTGACGTATTGTATTACTGGATGGGGTGGGGCGACTAAAACAAATTTCCTGAAATTAGAACGGATACAAAGGGCTATACTAAAAACGGGGTGGAAACTACCTTTCCTGTATCCCAATACTAGCCTTTACAAAAATTGTGAAGTTATTTCCGTTCGCCAACTATTTATTGTGCATACAGTTTTGAGGGCACACTCCCTGGTCGAATATAATCCAGATTTTGTGAGTAATAAACGCCGCAAGCACTTTGTTTTTGCACCCTTATCCGCTAATAGCAGCTTCACACAGCTATTCTTTTGTTTCCAGGGTGGTTATTTATATAACAAATTAAACTTTACATTACATATTTACAAATTAAGTAAATACGATTGTAAAAACATTATATCTAATTGGTTGCTAAAGATCGATTACTCTGAAACAGAAAATCTTATTATCGATTACTCAGAAAACACACACACACACACACACACACACACACACACACACACACACACACACACACACACACACACACACACACACACACACACACA
>NW_020653945.1:11147685-11186597 GCF_003589595.1 Hyposmocoma kahamanoa
ACACACACACACACACACACACACACACACACACACACACACACACAACACAAACACAAACACGCAAACACAAACAACACAAGATACATTTTTTTTTTAAACCATTACTAAACAACATTGAACTATACCATATACAACTCATCACTAATGTATGTTGATTTGTTTTTATTAAGACTAGTCTGTGAGGGTGAGGGCCCGGTGAGCTGTAATAGAGGTCTAGTTGCCTAATTGTAATTTCTGCTCCTTTGTGTTGAGATAATAAATAAATTATTATTATTATATTATTACTTTAACAAGCATTACAATGTATACCATAAATACAATAATAAGAAGAACGTTTATCTACCGAAATAGGT
Source organism: Hyposmocoma kahamanoa (assembly GCF_003589595.1). Taxonomy (NCBI): domain Eukaryota; kingdom Metazoa; phylum Arthropoda; class Insecta; order Lepidoptera; family Cosmopterigidae; genus Hyposmocoma; species Hyposmocoma kahamanoa. Next base: position 11,148,042 of record NW_020653945.1, read on the forward strand.
AGGTACATATTATTAGATTCATTTTATTTATTTATTTTGATCTATACACCAAATCATTTTATTAACTATTGGAACATTGAAGCCTTCATGTTGATACTTGGTACGTTGTATTAATTTGAAGATAAGTATAAAGTTATTCGTTAATAACAGTGACATCTTCCTTAATATAGGTTTCAATGAACCATCTAATGCAATCTGTATTAGAACGCCAGCAACATTCGGACATCAATTTAATGAGCGATTCGCCGTAGCGTTGGATTTGCAATAAGCATTCAATTGGAGAGTGATGTGATTGGACGAAAAATTGAAATGTTACCAGCGCGCCCGCATTCTATTTCATGTTCGTGTTTCAAACTGGATGGGAAGAGAGACGTGGAAATATCGGTATTACATTGGCCAGTAACGTTATATCTACCAATACTATGCTGCAATGCGGAGCCTGCGGAACATCACGACTCGTTTTTATTAGTGAAATTATATTCTCCTAACGTTGGGACTACTTAAAATGTATTTACTGCAAACCAAAGAATACTTAAATAAACGGTACCTTATTTGGGTATAAAAGAAAATTATTTAAATTCGAGTGAAGATGTTTTTATTCCAGTATTTATCAGCTGTCTATGACATACCTACATAACACGGTACAACACTTTTAGAATATCGTAAAATAGATAATATCATCGAGTATATAACCAGAAGTAGAGACGAAATGTCATTTAATTTGTTTGAAAACTATTCTGCCATATCATTACTGTGACAACTGCGCTCCGATTGGCTAGCCCGAGTTCGAAACAATTGACGGGTGTCGTCAATGGGTGTCGTCAACTGGTTCACTTCAAATCGACCAGTTAAATTGAGCTTTGCTATAATGGACGAAAATTGCACAATTACATATTTAATATTCAATTACCGATGAAATGTGATTCCGTTTGTTTTGTAATTAGATGTTTTGTTGCTTTTCCCACACCACCGAATAGAACAGCACGGCATTGTTATAGAGATTGATATGAGATATTATCTTTATTACAATAAATACAGAATATTTTTTTGGAATATACGGAGACGTACACACAGGTCAGTAGTTGGTCTGTCTATATTTCAGTGCAAACGAGAGTTGATATTTATAAGAGCTGTATCGCTAATGTGTTACCAGGAATATATGACCCTTATTTCGTCTCTATTTCTGGTTATATACTGGATGGATAATATTTATTCCAGCGCCACAACACTAAAATAAGAATAAATAAAATTAAAATTAAAATTAAAAATAACCATTTAAAATCACACAATCAATAAAACAATCAATTCGTCGGGGATAGTGCAAATCCGCGTATCTAGTATTGGTAAAAGGCGCGTATGGCTAAACCAAATTTTACAAGAGAATGATTGAGAGTCATTATTTTGTTATTTCAATAGCTATGACTTTCAGTTTTGCACAGTAAGCATTAATTTGTTGTTTACGCACTGATAACAACAGATTCCCGTAAATCGTGCTTATTTGGTTAGCACGACAGTTACGTGTAGGCATTTGATTTGGCCACTAATTTACCGAAATGGAAACTTATAATCCAATACTTTACAAATATGTATACGTAACATCTGAAATTTCATTTAAATGAATAATGAATTGGCTGCTCCTTAGATCGCGAAATCTTGTAGAGTGGAAACTGAAGGCTTTGTGCCTTTGAACAATAGACACGTCTTACAGTATCATGAACAATATTCAAATTACTGAAACTCGCCATATCATTATATAGTGTGTGTGCGTATATACGCCTTAGTAATTTATAAATTGTACAGATAATTGCCGGGTAATTTCTGAGAAGCCGTTTATTACAAAAGAATACACCACATTCCGAAGAAGTTCGCAAAAGTATGATTCTCTACTGCTCACAAGGGAGGGCTCTAAGTAATCTATCGCTTGTCCGTGGAAAACATATATAATTCATCAACTTCGTACAAACCTGATATTAAGTAGGTTTTACTAGGTATGTTTAAATGCGTACGAACGCCCGCCTTATCTTTTACAGACATATTTTTTTAAATATTTAGCTTACATAATAAATGAGCTTCCAAGAATTTACAACATATTTTTGTACAGCTTCACGGGAACCAAATTATTTTCCTTGTAGATCTCTAAATTACTAATTGCAGACATTGTGAGTTTGGAGGGAGACACAAGCTTCAATCTGCATCCCCTGTAATATGATTTGTGAGGCAGTATGCGGCCTGCCGTTACGACGTCTAGTCGTAGAAGTCCAGGTGAAAATCAGGTACCTGTGGTTGTGGTGCGGACTTTGTCATAATTTCCCGCATTTCTTCACAATAAGAATGAACTGTCCTACATAAGGGTGAAGTGGCATGAAAGAGCCAGGTTTTGAAAGAGCCACTTGCAACATTTCCATAGTTTCGGATCGAAAAACATTTGAATATTGACTTTTCATCGAAACCAACCTTAAGGGTACACAAAATATAAAAAGCAACGGATACCATTGCATCGAGTCAAAGTTTTCGGCACCAAAAAAATAAGTATTTTGCTTCAAATAATTTGTTTTTTGGAATTTTAATATAAACAAATAAGGTACATAGATTGTAGAATGGGTTTGTGAATGTCTTTTGCCATACAGTTACGCAAAAACAGAGTTCCAAATGTTTCGATATTGTTATTTTTAATGGTTATATTATTTTAAGAAGAAGTTGAGAAAAAGTCGAGCGCATGGGCCTTGAAAGAGCTGCCTCTTTCTTATCCCGCTCTTTCATAACTCTCTTATTAAATTATAAAAATATAATATATTCATAAATACATATATGCGATTTCATATTTAACAAAATTATTTGCTTCAGAAATTGCATTATGGAGAAGTCTGGTCCAAAACAACGAAAAAGACTCGAAAACTCGAAAATTGAGGAAGCAATCAGTGAAGTTTTGAAAAAAATCTCCCTAAAAAGACTGAAAGAATCATTATCTCAAATTTAAACAAATAGTATTAGTTAGGTTTTCAAGCGCTTGAAGGCCAAGTGAGCAATATTGTTTGATTTAAGTAAAGTTTTATTAATGTTATTTTTGATTAGAGATATTTTTCGTTATTTTGTTTAGTTTTCGAGATTGTTATTATTAAAGGATGATCTGCTACTAATAAATATGACTGAGAAATATGTTAGGTTAAAATTAACTTTTATTAGGACGACATAAAATGACTGTAAGAATTAAGAATTTGTTAAAAATGTTGCTTAATTTTTAATGAGAATTTGTTAGAAATGTCTTTGTGTTTTTAATATAGTGCAATAATTGTTAATTTGAATAACTTACACTAAATCTAAAAAGTCGTATGGACTGGCCCTTTCAAATTGTTATGAAAGAGCCGAAAGACTAGTTGTATTTTTTAAATGGATATTTCACTTATAGCGTTATTGCCTTTTAGTTTTTTCGTATAAAAATATATAGTTCAATAAATATGAACAATTATTTCAAAAACAAATCTTCTTATTTATTTAATTGAAACTGTGTTTTTTTTTGCTTCATTCAGTAAACTGACTTTTTCATGCCACTTCTTCCCTACTTGTACTCGATTTAAGGAAGGAGCAGGTACAAATAATTTTCATTTCAAGTTTGCTTGTCGCCAGACGTCAACCTTGGTGTTGTGTGTCATTACGGATTACCACAAAGGTTCCCTTGTTCATTACAAGTCAACAAATGGTCAGAAACACGTTCATCTCTGTGTCGATTCGTCAAGACAGAGCAACCTTAGACGCACATTGCCTATATTAGTTCAGACAATTCGTGTGTTACCCAGTTTTGTAGCTTTTTATTTCTTTACTTCAATAAATTTAAAGATTTGTATAAGAGTCAGTCATGTGGGTATCGTTACATCAATCCATATTGCAAATTTACCGTGAATCAGCTTTAAAAGATTTCTTTTTGTTCTGTCTTCACACAAACTTTCAAGAATAGAAATAATAAACATCTACGAGTGGCGCACTATAAGTTTCCGGAATGAATAAGTAAAAAATATTATAAATGGTCAGAAATGAATTTATTGTTTCTCGAAATATTCTCCGTTAGCGTTAATTCACTTTTTCATACGAATGAACCGTATTTGAAAACATTTATGCCACTCCTCCGTGACAATCCCTGAAATATATTTTTCATACCCTTAAACAGCCTCTTCAGGTGATGGAAATCGTTGACCGCGTGACTAGTTCTTAATTTTTGGAAATAAATAAAAGTCACATGGTGCCAGGTCGGGACTGTACGCGGGATAGCTCATAAGGTCAACGTTGTTCACCTTCAAAAACTCATTTGACTGTCTGGCCGTGTGAGAACTGGCATTATCGTGGTGCAAGATGATACGGCGTTTACGGTTATTTTTACGGAGTTTGTCAATAACTTCCGGCAACACTATTCACGTTACAACGAGTTTCCAAAGCAACAGTAGCCACGTGTCCACTTTTATTATAAAAAAGAAGCAATCATCCGCTTAGAGACACTTTGCACGCGCGCCACTTTGGTTGGTTTCGGCTCATCTCGAAAGACCCATACGCTTGATTGCCGCTTTGTTTTGGGATCGTAACCATAAATCCATGTTTCATCACCTGTTACTATTCCCCACACCAAATTTGACGCCGCTTCGTTGAATCTGGCATTGCACCAAGTGATGCGATCCGTTTTTTGAGCCTCAATCAAATTGTGTGGGATCCACCGAGAGCACAGCTTTTTCACACCCAAATATTTGTGTGGTATTGATTGTATTTGACTCATGCCTATGCCTAAAGATGCCCAAATCTCATGGTATTTCACATGCCTGTCTGTTTTGATCATACGGCGCACAGCATCGATGTTTTTGTTGTTCACAGCAATGGACGGGCGACCATCACGAAATTGGTCACTGAGATTCACACGACCGCGTTTGAATTCTGCAAACCAGCTATAAATAGTCGTCTTGCATGGTGCTTCATCTTCAAAAGCAGTTTGAAGCCAACCGAAGCTGTTGAATTACACTTAAATTCGTAGAAAATTATACTACGAAAATTTTCACGAGTTAAATCCACGGTGACGTAGACAATCAATTTCTAAAATGACGCCACAATGTAAAAACAAGTGACAGTCCGATGAAACAAACTGTATTCTACAGCCAAAGAGTTCCATTTTCAAATATTGTAATTACTTTTTCAATATTGTTTATGTAAGTGGCCAGTTCCGGAAATTTATAGTGCGCCCTATGTATTAATAGCAAAAAAAACTACTGACAAAGGTTTATATTTACAGCATTGCATTGTGTAGTAGTGAGATGTGGACAGTGTAGAAAATTATTTGATATGTTGTGCTGGAGAAGAATGGAAGGTATCAGTTGAACACAAACCAATAAGAATGTATTAAGAATAGTGCAGGAAAATAGAAGTTTATTAAAGGCAATAGAGAACGGAAAGGGAAAGATATTTTGAGCAGTACCTACGTCTAACGACAGTTTTCTTAAAAGCATTATGATAGGGACATTGCAGGAAAGTGCGTGTGAGATTTAGATAAAGTTATTTAGATCAGTTAAAGGAAAAAGTTAATGTCGTTTCTTGTAAGGAACCTAGCCTGGCTCGTAAGTAATAAGAAAATAAAGATTTTATTTTTAAAAAGATTCCTATTTCAATCAAACATTAAAAAAAACTTTATTTCATTTCAAAATTCCAACGGCAATTTCACTTGTAACTCTAAAATCAAATTTAAAGTCTGAAATCAAAGCAGATACACTTTTACACAATTTCCAAGCGCTTCAGAGATTTATCCCCAAAAATAAAACGGAACAAATTCCCAACCTTGTCATAACAATTTAGTGCGCATTAGCAACTGCAAATCAAACTCAGTGTCACGCTGAGGCCGTCCTAATTCAATGATCACGGTTACGTCACACGGAGCCGAGCAGACCGACAAGACTAATAGAATCAGTCAATGATCGCTATTCGAGCACACTACTCACGGCTAATGAGATTAACCGCTTGTATGACACCTTAATACGTTATTTTCGGACCTACCCTGATTTGGTAGATGCCGTGATGGAATCATACTTAAATTCATACACCACGATCACTTATAAACAGTACTGAAGCAATAACTAGGAATCGGAACAGATAGAGTTTTTTTACCTAAACTTCGAGAAACATAGACAGAAAATGGAGACTGCCTTTCTACAATATTTTTTTAGGTTCTGGACCTGTTCGGGATTCGGGAAATCACTTAAGTACATTAAAAATCGACGTAATTGGGAACAGACAGGTACACTATATTTATCTTTACTTTGCGACACAGTGGGTCGTATCAGGGATATTGCGGACATTGGACTTTTTTCACGATACCTCTCTAAAAAATGGCAATCGAGAGATCTTGTCCTAATTAAATATTGTCAAATCACATTTTGCCATAAATCTAACAGTTTAGTACGAAAAAAATAAAATGTGTATCTTTTGTATGGGACCGTACCTTTAGTGCCCCTTCGTTATAAAATCTTAGTCGAGCCAGTCGAGCGAGCGTATTATTAGACCTATCTTCTATAGATTTGCACACTAAACGCGCGCCCAAACCTGCCTATTCACTACTTACATTGCACATTTTCTGACGCGTATGTGTCCACATACGCGTCAGATAACTTATCAGTTATAGTATAGTAGATAACTTATCAGTTGTCAGTTAACTCATCATCATCATCATGTAACTTCAGATGCCTCCTCAAGTGCTTGTCTAGCAAACTGTCCAGTACCTTCCCAATGATAGTAGCCAAGGATATAGGTGTATAGTTTTTAAGGCAAGAAATGTCTCCGGTCCTGTTCTTCACTACAGGCACTACAACTGTTTTCATAAGTTCCTGGGGCAAGTATGAGTGGCTGACGCACAGCGTGAAAAACAGGGCGAGTACACTGTGTAGGTTTTCACTACCGTACTTCAAATGCTCCACACTGAGCGAGTCGTGACCCGGCGACCTGCCGCGTGTCAGGCCCCCAATGGCGGCTGCAACTTCTTTCGCAGAAAAATGTATGTACATTTTTCTGCGAAAGAAGTTCAGCCGCATGTGCGGCTGCCCGTTTACTTCCCCATCAAGGAACTGACCCACCGCTGGCCCCAGAGGTGACTTTAACTCAAAATGAGTTTTAAATAATTCCGCAATCTGGACAGGCTCGCACACACCCTCAATACTGACAGGTAAGCTCGACTTCGGGCTTAGCGTATTTGTTTTTATTGTCTTGGCACCATTTAAGTTTTGACTTAAATAGGTTCCTAAACTCCTGCATTCTTTTATATAAAAGGAGCAGGCCCGTATCTAGGTTTGCCACTGTACGCCCACTCTAAAAAATAAAGTCGTGCCTCTCTGTGATACACAGCAACATATTTATTCCATCCGATTACTCGTGGTTTTTTATTTGATATGTGCTTATATTTAACTTTATTACTCTGTATTGCTGCTTTTGACAGAATATCTATAATTAATCCATATATATCATCTAACATTTTTCTATGCTGTACATTGTTACACATCTTGTCACTACACCTATTTAATTCAGGAGGAAAATTTACAACTTTAAAATTATTAAAACAATAATTTGTATATAATTCGATCTGCCTCTCATCTCTCTCCCCCCATACAATTTCACTTTTTTTATTAAAATTTGTTGCAATTTTAGGCCTAAGGATGTTTCGGTTACATTTTAATATCACGGGATAGTGATCCGACCAGGATACGTCATATTTTACATGCACATCCTCTACTGAACTTCGTACGGCTTCCGACACTACACAGTGATCAATCCAACTTCTAGTCCCATCTATGTCACTCTGGAATGTATACGTATCTGATGTTTCACCCAACCAGTCCAAATCAACACACCTAAAGTTATGATCTACGCAAAAATTACGCAGTTCATCACCAAATCTTTTTCTCATATTCGCCCAGAGTCTCCAAGTCCCCCAGAACAAACACAGAGTCGACACTACTTTCTTCCACAATGGCATGAATTTCACCTAAGCACTCAGAAAATTCAACTAGATTATCTAACGAACCACTGACGTCAGTAGGCATGTATACTGTAAATAACAGAAACGATCTGTCAGCTATCTGCACCTTTATGGCCGCCAAACGATCACTACTGCACACAATAAGTGACACATTATTAAATACACTCTTGCGCCATAAAATCGCACCCAAATACGGACGCCCCCGCAGTACACCTTTCGACGTATCCACAGCTGATTTTCCTGTAAATGCAAAATCAGGGCTGATTGTACCTAATATGGGTATATCGTGAGGCAATAACCAAGTCTCTTGAAGGCAGACAAAATCAGCTGATTGGCATAACAATCTCACACTATCAATCGCTTTAGTTACTGATTTACAGTTGTATGTACAAAATGTAGTGTTATATAGTGATGCATTATTGTTATCCATTATTTTTAATACCATTTTCATTTCTAATCAATTCTTTCTGTTCGTTCTGTTCGTCTTTTCTAATGTAAACAAAACATAACATAAATATTTTTTTATTAAAACATAAATTATAACACAAATAGGTATAGTTAGTTATAAATATGTAAATATAGTTCAGTTTTTGAGATATCAGTTTTAAGTATCTTGATTTTACGCGTAATTAGTAAAATGTAACGTAATTGACGAAATATATTAATTTGATATTAGTATCTTTGTGCTAAATTGTCGGAGAGCGTAATTATATAATATTACAAGATGAATATTTAGAAAAGTCATCGTTGCGAGTACAAAAATTAAACCAAACCAAGTTTTGTTATGTGTCTGGACAGTACATTATCGAGTCACAAGGAATAAAAGTGTCCGAATAATCGACACTGTGACGTGAACGCAGTTACTACAACAATTGCAAGATGACCTCGGTGCGTGGCTCAACGACTTGCACTGTGGGTGTTGAATGAGATGGTTCCATGTTCCATTCTCGGTAGGACCAATTTGGGGAACTAACTTTTCTAAATTGGTTATGGTTTGGGTGTTCTGGGTGTTTAGAGTCAAATCCGGTGGTCTGGTATTCATAGTATACAGGTAACACCCGTAACCAGGTCATTGGTATAGTTATCTAGAACAATATTGCTATTTAATGCAATATAGGCTTTTTAGGTAATCAGAGTAATCACAAAGTCAAAAATGTGGCACCCATAGTGACTAATTTGTTATATATGTATACCCAAAAAAGATGGAATGCTGAATGTCGTTAGAAATCCATTTTTTCTATACCCTATTATCTTAGTTACCTTCGAATCTTGGAAACTGTTAGTAATAAACAGAAAAAGAGATTTCTCGAGGATCTAAAAAGGCTGAGGCATGGAGGCATTGGGATATAGCTTAATTTGGTGATTACTGCTAGCGTCTAAAGCGAGAAAATTCCTCGTAATACAAAAGCAAAAGATAAAAAATAAATCTTTGAATTTATTTCGTGGACAATATTTGTTTTTAACTTTATATTTAGTAATTTATGCTGCAATATATCAATTACCATTTATATCGTAGGTATTTTCTTAAAAAAACATTATGAACTAGAATACGAATACGAGTATAGGTACTGAGTGTTTACCTTTTACTTATTTTACTAATAGCCGTACTTTAAAAAATACATGTTACATAAAAAATATATATGTATTCTCATTACACGAGAAGTATAAATAAAGAAATAGGTACGGATATTTGAAAAGGGTACTTTCTTATTTACAATGTAGTGATTAATCTAGTATGTCCATACGTTGGTGAATATTTTGAACTAAATTATCTCTATAATAATAATAATCATTTCGATTTCAAATAATAAATATCTATGAACCTCTCTATAAATATCCGTTGTGTCCATTATGGATATGTAATTTCCCTATCGGAAACCTCGCGGTTATGCGGTGTGCCGTGTGTCACACCGCGCCGCCCCGCCGCGCTCGTGTTATCATCAAAGGAAGGTGATGCCAAAAAATAAGTAATGTTTATTTACCTTCTGTTTAACAACGTACTTGATAGGTAATTTATTACAAATTACATTAATTTACCATTTACAAAAAAAATTTGCGTGAAAGCGCGTTGTATAGTGACTTGGTGAGTAATATATTATTAGGGTGAATATCAACCAAACAAATTTAAATTTTGGTGGCGAAACTTTTATTTTTATTTTTCAGTATTCGAGACTCATTTGCAATGAAATGAAACATTTCGTTTATATGTATATATTGACAGGGACATAACCATTTTCATTACTTTCAGTGATATTAGCAATTCAAAATTTTTGTTGCCACCAAAACGCTATCAGTTACACTAGAATTGTACATTGCCACCAAAGTTGGAATATATGCAAAAACAAACACAACTAACTTAATCAAGTATTTTATTTTTAAGTGTAATGAAATCACAATGTTAACGTCGCCTTTTACCTTATAATAAATAGTCTTCTGTGTATCTGCACACATTAATAACGTGCACACTCATAGCCCCGCAGTAGGGAAACTCAGCATTGCGAGTGCTATGGACACACGCATAGAAAATTTAGATAGATTGAGATCGGATCATGTTTTGAATTTGAATTTGAATAAGAAAGTTATAAAAATATTAGAAAATTCTCTAGATCCTTTTTTGAAATACTGTGGCAATATGAAAAGTCAGTATAATACGACTACAGCAATTAAGGAAAATCTAACGGAAACAGAATGTTTGGTACATATAGATTTTGGGGCCACCAGACCACAGCTTACACTTCACACCGCGGTGACATATCATCAAAGCACTCGAAATTAAAGTGTCATAGTACAATCGTTTTGCACCGTTAGCATGGCTCTCTAAGACATGATGCCTCTGCGGTCTGCGCTCATAAAGTTCCAATACTGACTGAAATTGAGAACATAAATCCAAATATAAATACTCTGCACATAGTATCAGACTCGCCATCTGCTCAGTACAGAAACAAAAAGGGTTTGAGAAGGGTCCTAAATGGTTGGCAACGCGCTCATGACGCCCTGGTGTTGCAGGCGTCCATAAGCGTCGGTGACCGCTTTCCATCAGGCGGGACGTATGCTTTGCGTTACTGACATAGATTCGTTTATCTGGCTTCAAAAGCTGCCAGTAATAATATTCAAATTAAACGTGTAGAAAATGAAATTATTTTTCCCCAATTTAAATTGAGTATATTTGTTTTTTCAAACAAATCAACGTTTCGGGCCCTTTACAGGGGGCCTACCACAACGTCTTAAAACAATATTACTTTAACCTTACATTGACTTTACGTACCATAACGCGCTTAAAGTAAGCTTATTGTAATGTTAAAACTATGATGTTTTATTGTCAGCTTTGTAACTATTCATCCACTCAGTTCGTACTATGACGCGACTTTAACATTAACGTAATATTGCTCTTATGTCAAATTTAGCAATTTTAAAACAATTACACGGATGCAATCGAAACAATATTATTTTCAGTTTTATTCTCTTAATATTTATTTGTAATTATTAAAAGTTACGTTGAACTTATTTATTCACATATATCTCTTCAATATTTTGTTTATTTTTTATTTAATAGCACATGGGAAATAATTTCTCGTTAAATAAAAATACGCGATGTTTATTTCGTAAAATTATGACAGCGCCTTCCATATGCTCCTTGGCGAAACTGACAGTTGACTCTGGGCTATAGTTCCGAATCAACAACGTGACTATCAAGACTCAGCTTGTTTTATTTATTTTTCTTCATGAAAATGTGGAATAATTATTGAAAACAAAGTAATTTTAATAGTTTTTATTATTACATACTTTTCTTTTTACAACAGTCAAAATTCTCTGAATGTAAATAAATAACATAAAGTATTTAAACATTATACTACGATAAGACGATTCGGAACATAAAAAAAGAAAGAGATGGTGTTATATAGTTTACATAGCGTTATCTCGTTCCTATTTTTAGTAAGGAATAGACAATATTGGGATATTATTCGTTCTTTCAATCACTTTTGTAAGAATACATTACTTGGTTGACAGGTTCGTCATGGTACGAATATGTGTAATATTATAATAAGCTTACTATAAGCTTACATTGAAATAAGATTGTTTTTGGAAAGGTTATGGTAGGCCCCCAGGTCCCAACGCGCGACTAAGGCCTGTGCGGGGTAAGAATGTAACGGTTTTTAGTTAAACAACTGACCAGTAGCAACCATCTGAATATTTGCCACCAAAACTACACTTTTCGCTTGGACACAATTTTATCATGTATCTAATTTCCCACAAACTGGTAATTACAATACTTTCAATGTTTTAGTTAATGCGTCTATTAGTGAAGTGGTGAATACCAATGCACGCAATTGTTTTTCATAAAAGCGTACACATTTTACTAGAACGACTATTTTATGCAATGAAACTGAATGTGGACACACCAACAAAATTGAAAATCGGGACATTTCTTATTAATTATTATTGTATAATAAATATTCTGAAATTCTTGTCCTAAACTCATTTTACGTCTAATTAAACTATAAAATATAAATCATGAATATTTCTTCACAGGACACTCAGCCTGTACGCGCCAAATATACGCAGGAGATATTCACCCATTAAGTAAGTTCAAGTAGATTTAATTAGTTATCTACAAGATTACAGGAAATCATAAACAACAAAACACAAAAAAAAAATCAAAAAGCCACAAAACCTTTTTGGATATGTCAATGTGGTCCATTTATGAAATGATATTAGAAGACTATTTATACTTAATTAGAAATAATTTATTTTGACTCGGTTGTGTGGAATAATACAATCAGTACTTACAATCGCATATGCATGGAAGCTCAATATTTTAAATAATTCAATTGCGTTGTAGTTCCTTAAACTACATCAAAATTGTTTTCCGTTCTAAAGCAACTAGAGCAGCGTCGATTAGATGCATTATATGTATATGACGAATGTGTTAACGGAGGATTTTCTCTATATAATAATATTAAAACAACATGACTTAAGCCAAATCTATAACATATGTATAAAAGGAATGTAAACAATTATAAAATATTTACCAACAAGTTGAAATTCAATCACATGACAGGTCGTTTACTTTTACGTCGTGTACTTTAATTATAAAAAAAAATTTTAGACACATTTAATCCTGCTATAAATGAAGTTTATCATAATCAATATTATTTTCAGTCATTATAATTTGTTAATTTACGTTTAAATTTAATATTTATCTCACAAATGCTATACATAACGAAATACACACATCAAAAGTGTCTAGGGATCAAGTGAATATTTTTGAAATAAAAATTATTTAAGCAATATTTACCAAATCCAGTCTTCCAGGACGACTTCTTACTTTAATGCTTATGTTTTATTTAACCGCTTACCCCTATATTTAATTAAAATAAAGTAAAATTGATGTTTTTGCAAATTGTGGGAAAAAACTCAAATTAACGGCGTCAATTAAATGACAAAAAAATGGCGAAAATGATGATTTTGCTCATTTTTATTGTAAAGATAAGAATATTAATAATCTGTATTTCCACCATTAACACGAATCACACAATTACAGCGATTTGGCATGCTTAAGATGAGTTCATCAAAATCACTTTGAGGAATGGCCGCCCATGTGTTTTGTAACAAGTCAAAATATTGTTGTAGAGTATGTACGGTATGCATACTCGGCACAGCTCTTCTTTGAAGCATATCCCATGCGTGCTCAATTGGATTGAGGTCTGGCGATTGAGCAAGCCACGGCAGAACGTTGATACGAGCTTCGGCAAGAATGCGTGTTACGACTCTAGCCGTGTGTGGACGTGCGTTGTCATGCATTAGTTGAAATGAATCACCCAACTGGCCTCGCAAAGGGATGATAACATCTGAAACCATCCTCTCTGCGTAAACTTGAGCATTGAGGTTACCCCTGATCCAAATGAGATCGGTTCTTCCGCCGATCCAATTATTGTTCCCCCACCATATGGATGAACTTCCTGACAATATCTCAAACGTTCAAGACGTCCAGATGTTCTCCAAACTCGAGTACGTCTTGTATCCGGTCTCATACCGAAGCGGGATTCATCCGAAAAGCACACATAGCGCCAGTCTTCTTCCTCCCAGTTTCTGTGTTCGCGAGTCCATCGTAAACGGGTCCTGCGATTGCAGGGTGCAATATCCACATATTGCCACTACTCTGTACTACAGAGTACCACTACTCTGAGCGGCCTTCGGGATCGCAGACCCACTTCACGTAAACGATTTCGGATTGTTTGATCGCTTATTAGCAAGCCTGAGGAGCTGTGGGGCCTCGTAACCAACATCATGGCGGTCATGGTACGATTCCGTCGAGCAGTATTTTGGATATACCGGTCCTGTCTGCGAGTTGTGATGCGAGATCGTCCTCCATGTCGCTCGGCCACGCTGCCCGTCATGCGATAGCGCGTCCAGAGGCGACTTATGACGCTCTGTGTAGTGTTAAGAGTGAAAGCCACAGCACGTTGCCTGGAACCAGCTTCCAACATTCCGACGGCTCGCATCATCACTTCTCGGGTTAAATGATGTCGTCTCTCCATAATAATGTAAATTGTTTCGGTTCCGATGCAGATATTGTAATGATTTTGTCAAAACGCTGTAACTCATTTTTATACAAAACCACTTTGACAATCGATTTTCTTCTTATTATCGAATTTTAAACAATATTCCTTATTTAAATGTTAAAACTCACTAAAAAGTATCAATAGCGATACAAAAAAGTTAATATAATTAACCCTAATTGCAGCAATACTCTTAAACGTACTTGATCCCTAGACACTTTTGATGTGTGTATTTTAGTCATTCCTATATTTAAAAAAAAAACTGTATGTCGTATCTGTAAATGTTCTCACTATTGAAAATAGCCTCCATTAATCGGAAACTAGCACTCGGGATGCAAATAGCTCAATTCTCAACCGTCTCTCTTCCGAATGCTCGACCTGGCAGTAACTAGTATACATCTTCTCAAACAAATACACATCCCACTGAACTCATCACCTCGCAAAATAAACCATTAAGAAAGTTTCTACGGTCTCATAGTAAGCACTACTAAACTTGTTTGAGCTCAGTGTAGTTTAACAGAAAAGAAATAATCGAATACTTAATTTAATAAAATGAAATGGTACGTTATTTTAAAACACAAGTGCAGTTTTGAAGGTGAATTTAAACTCTGAATATGAATGATTTTGTTGTAGTTCCTTTTCGCCACAACTAATTAAAATACAGACATATATTATCGCCGCATAACCGAGTATCAATATTTTTGCACAACATAAAATGTGTTTAAAAGAGCCCGTTAATGGTTTATTGCATATGTGGTAATGTCATATTTTCATGCTATTAAATAAAACTAGTGCGTTCAAAATTCAACGTTACTGTAACCGTAGAGCTCCTTGTGAAAGAATTCGTCCAAGGAAGTAAGGCCACCTTACCCATTTCTGCCGCCAAGCAGTAATCTGCATGACCGTGTTCCGGTTTGGAAGGGTAAGGGTGCTGGCGAAATTACAGGCACATAAGACTTGTCAACTTATGTCTCAGGGTGATGGGCACAATGGCAGTGCACCTCAGATCTTTGCGATTTAAAGCTCTGAATGGCACTGCAACTGTTATGAACAGGCGTGTATGTCACCATCAGGCACAAGACCTTTCCGTCCCGTCACTTTATGTTATGAATAAATAAAAAATATTGCAGAAATGTTTTCATCTATTTTTAACAATTTTTAATTATTACCATTATTATTAATGTGCACGTTATTAATGTAATACTGACTAAATAATTTAATATGACCATGTGAAAAGCAATTTTTTGCATGACTTTCTTATTTATGGCGAAACATGTTTGTACTCACTATGTTATCCTATACTATATACTTTGTTATCTTGACTACCATGTTTGTAGCAAATAAATGATTTGATGTGATTTGAACTAATTACACTTGTAAAATAAGTATGCAAAGTACCGTCAGCAAATTTTGATATTCCTCGTAGAATGTCGAACAGATTTTATTTAACATGTATCTTGTGGGAATTGTGCCAGGTATTGGAAAGTAATTTTAATTTACTTTTGTATTCGCCCATTTTTTTAACGCTCCAATCATCCGCAGATATTTCGTTAGGGTATATTGTGTTCGAGTGACAAGTTATTGTAATAAGTCCGAGGGAATAAGAGCTAATACTATCTCGATACTAGTTTTCCTGTACCTCCTTTGTACGACGTTATCGCGAAATTATTTAACCCTCACCCTTTCACTGGGACAAAGGAGCCCGTCGCTACTTTATCTACTGCAGAGGGATCTTTGGGTTGGCATTTTTACGGGGTACTGAAAATGGGGAGATTCGGCGAAATTACTAAAATCCGTAATTTCTTATTTTGTAACTTATGTTCGTACATAAGGTGAATAGTAATTACACTGACTTAAATAAGGACTCTACCTATATACAAAAGCTTTTAAACATAAATAAATAATACAAATAACAACGCACACACTCATCACACATTCCCTAATGCGAGGAAACCCTGTACCGCGGGTGCCAGGGACACACACATATGTAAACAACTATTTACACCCAAACTCACGAGATAAACAAATCTAGGCCATACAAATATTTCTCCCGACCCGGGAATCGACACGAACACGGGACCTCTGCGTGGCAGTTCAGCATGGTAAACGTTCGGCCACTGAGGCAATTAAAATCTTTTAGTTAAACCTTTGCTAACATCGATAAATATAATAAAGATACTCTATAGTGTTAGAGACGTTAAACAAATACATACAATAGTACAATGATTGACGTAAGAATGTGACGACGGCGGCGTTTCCGCGGTTGTGACATGGAGGTGTGATTTTCGGGACTGAATTTCCAGATTGTGCTGAAATTTGTTTAGGTTGGCTGCGCGCCGCTGATAATAAGGGGCCCGGCTTTTCCGTCCACCGCACCCCGGTTTATTTAGGGGCTTACGTATTCTGCGGGCTATACTAATATCGTTCCTTTAATTGCCTTTACTGCGTTTAAACAGTTTGAAAACGGTATAGCAATAACCTTATCGTTTAGTTGATCTGGTAAAGTTGTAAAAGCCAGCATGCTTTCTTTTGTAGGTTACTGTTCATTTAAAATTCCACAAAACCTTGCGTTTTCATATCCAGATAACCGAAAAACTTCTATCAAGGTTGAACTTTGCTGATATAGAAAGTTATAAACGGTACAATAACATTGTTTGAGTAAACTTCCGTGTTTGATATGAAATCACTATGTGGGGCGCCGCGCAGTGCTATGTAATATTATAACGTATCACATACACCTATCACAGTAGGATATAAACGTTCTTCAAATGTAATATAGATAAAAAACTTAATCCTTAAATTATTCTTTTTAGCGTCATATTGCTTTTCCGAAGCAAGCAAATTGTCTTAGTTATTTACTATATAAGTGACTTTTCTTCGAATCTATCAATACAGCCCAATTAAAAAACGCTGTATATCGCTAAGAATAATATGCATACATTATAAGATTTTATGAATATTTTTATCCTAGTGCGACTTTAGTTTATTTATGACAGTTTGCTTCAGATTTACCCATAAATGGATTTTTTTTCGTGGAAATACTTTTAATATAGTTAAATTTTGTCGAGCGTAAGATTTAACTCCTTGTGTAACTCTACATTACATCTCAATGAAAGTTTCAACAAAATGGGGCCTCCCAATTTTAGCTTTTAATACAAGTAGAAATAATTATTTAGGAAAGCAGGTTCTAAGTAATTGTACTAATACATTAATACATTTTCAAAAATATGAATATAAAAGAACACTACCTAACTTTAGTGTGACTTGAACTGCTTAAGTATTTTTATGTTTTAAAATTATGTGTTTAAAAATTTTATTTTTATAGGTGTAGGAATATAAAGTAGTTCATGATATTCATATATATGTATTGGTTTTATTATTAATAGATATATGTATATTTGTATTTATTTATCGTTTTTCTATCTATTGATTAGTAATTCTTCATACACCGCCGTCTTTTTCCTGTAACTTATGGAATTACTTCCATCCAAAGGTTGTCTGGCGGAAATCGCTTAAAGCAATAAAACCGCCCATTGTATTACCGCTTATTTTTAATTTAATTGTACTCGATTTATTTTTTCTTTTCTTTTTTTTGGTGTACAATAAAGAATTTTTGTATTGTATTGTATTGTAATACAATAAATTGATACTAACATGAAAGTGTAAAAATGTTAAAAATTATTATTGATATACGTGTAAAAGTACCAGTGTCCGTATACCTATCCGTGCTACTATTACTTTGTGTTAGTGCGATCTTTGTATCAATAACAATAACAAACTAGCGGAGCCCGTTACGTAACACGCCACCCGTAATTTGGGTTAAGCACAATGATTCAAAGCGGTTGCAACATTACTTCGAAGCATGGATTGCAACAAATCAAAGGCACGAGGCGCATGGTCAGCGTAACGTGCGATGGTGAGACCAGCACAGCGCGACTCCGTGGGAATGAAAACACTTTGGTTCCAACATCGAACATTGTCGCATCTCGTTTTAGTTTTAGAGCTATTTTATATTCCTTTGCATTTTGTCAAACCGTTGACTTATTAAATTTAGTAAAAAGTATTCCGGTTTTTTTTTTTAGCTTCGGCTGTAGCTTTCGTAACTGGCGCAGTCGGTAGGATACTCGCGGGCCGGTTCGCGAGTTGTTAGACAATATTGAAAGTAAAGTAGACTCAACTGTCAGACTTTGAAAATAGACTTGAGAAAATTACGAATACACTGATTAATATAAACTAATTAACTACAAATTAATTATCTCTCGACCAAGTTAGAAAACGTCTTAAATCAATTGAAATCTCTATAGCCCATACGTGCAAAAAGAGGTCTAATTAATGGTTTAGGATCTATAATAAAAAGCATTGAAATCTCGATTATCTGGATGCTGTTAAGTATAGTAAAGCGATAGAAGCATTAGAAACCAACCAAAATAACATAGTTTCAGAATACAACACTCATGTCAGCCTTAGCAAGGAATGGATGAACGAACATAGTAAAATACTGTCTCAAATAGTCCAAAACCAACAAAAGATTAATACCACTTTGCAATTAATACTAGATCACGAAGTCGATAAAGATTACAATCTTATTAAGTTCGCAGTTTGGTCAAATGCTTATTATAATTACTGAAAACATCGAAAACTTATTAAACAAGTTAAATCGAATCGAGACTAGTTTGGCATTTATGAGGTCTTCAAGTACTCTATGATTGATATACACGTATTAAAGCAAATGATAGGAAAGTTAAGATCAATTTATGGTAATGAACAAGTTTTAGATATAGAATTAAAAGAATATTTTAATAGGAAATGAAACTATTTTTCCGGATTTAAATCGCGTATATTTGTTTTTTCAAACAAACCGACGTTTCGGGTCCTTTACAGGTCCCATGGTCACGGTTGACTGATGATTTAAATCAAAAAAATAGTTTCATTTCCTATGTGTAACAATCACGAAAATCTAAGAACTCGATAGAATATTTTAATGTTATAAAACCGGGATCCTATTATGCAGATAAACGAATTATATTAGTTTTTAAGATTCCTATTGTCTCAGCCAGTAGCTACACACTCTATAAACTTACCATTGCCCCTAACAAGCACCACCAAATCCTTATTCCCCCACATCCGCTAATAGCAACAGCCGTGGATACTTTTGTGTACATTGAGGCAGAATGCCCGAAGGTAGACAAGCAATTATTTTGCATGGAGAACACCGATCGCCGAATTCGCACAGACTCAGACTGCATCCATGAGCTTATATTACGACAATGGGAAAATCATGCAAGCCAGTACAAGTCAACCTACTAAACAAAGCAATGGAACAGCTAGACGACCGGAATTATGTATTGACCTTTCCGCAACCTACAAGAGTCCAATTAAAATGTGGCAGAGGCGACTATGACCAATTACATGGCAGTTATTTGGCTACTATACCAATTAATTGTCTCCTACGCACACCTCAGTTCACAACAGTTAACGATAACGATGAAGTAGCGGGGCAACCATTGAAGATCATGGCGCTACAGAACCTCATGAATACGACGTCGAAAGCGACAGCACATCTTACTCTAAACTCAACAAATTTAAAGAAACTACATAACATTCAAGATAAAATTACTATTATGCCACCACTTTACGCAGCAGCAATACAAGATGTATCAATATACCACACTACTGACGATGAAAACACTTTGGTTCCAACATCGAACATTGTCACATCTCGTTTTAGTTTTAGAGATATTTTATATTCCTTTACATTTTGTCAAACCAACCATTGACTTATAAAATATTCTGGTTTTTTTTAGTCCTTCGGCTGTAGCTTTCGTAACTAGCCTTTAAACAAAAATATATGAAATATCAATGTAGTAAAACATCGTGATATTCATTACAGATAAATATTGTAACATTAAACATGGTTAACTACTAATTTTATCGAAAACTCAAACTTGTCCAAAAACTTTACCATACCAAATATTTTTTTCCATAAAGGTACTTAAGTAAATTTCCCCATTTCTGATAACGTTCCAATTTCAGTTCAAATTTCCATATACTGTCCCAAAAAAAAAAACACTATAAATGTTGGTTTCTATTGCTTGGTGTCGGTGGAAAGTCGAACTTTGCATTGGTTTGAAATTAAATCAGTGAATTTTACTACATCTTCAGATAGTAATTATTATAACGTATATCCTCACATTGATGCATTAAAGAATTAAAAGAGTACAATGACATCGTTGCTTGCCGCTGAGTGACATTATTAATATCTTTCGGGCAATTGCAAATTTGAGTAGTAGTGATAATACGAGTATTTAAAAAACAAGGTAATCGCATTCAGCCACACGTCAAAATAAACTTATTGTTACTTTTGTACACTACAAGGCCACATAGATACCTATGTGGCCGGTATCGAGGTTGTAGAGTTGCGCTATGACTACAGGTTAGCAATTAAACTACTTTTTTTTCAGATCTATATCGCGTATATTCGCTTTTTCAAACGAACCAATTTCGGGCCCTTTGCAGGTCCCAAGCTTAAAACTAGCTTGATTTAGATCCGAGAAAAATAGTTTCATTTCCAACACGTGGGTATGGATTCCGGAAAGCGCTAAAACAACCTGGTAACACGAAATAGTTCCACTTACTCACCAAAACTTGTTAGTAATGTGATGAAGGTATAAAAAAAGTAGTGATAGAATGTACCCAAACTATTTTGTCCCGATTGAATAAAGAAGGTGTCCCAAGTAAAATGCCAACTGATATCAATAAAAAGTACAGAACAAATCCTTAAAACTTCTACCGTTAAAGGAAGGGTTTAGTTCAGATTGAAATTATTGAAGCACTGCTGTCTTTACTTATCGATCGCAATAACATTAGCAATACATTTACATAATGGATGATTTCGATTCTGGAAATTTCCAAGTCAGCATTCCATCTGCCGTCGTCGTCGCACTTTAATAAAGAGAAATGCTTACACAAATGGGGCAAATTGTACTACTTTTAATATTTTTTGAAAGATACAAGTTTCCTTCAGAAAATGTTAAGGGTTCGAGTTGATTGTTCTGAAATTAATACCGTTAACGATAATGAATAATTAAAACTGATGAAAGATATTAGATAAAATATTAGTCCATTATAACGTCGAAACGCGGTTATGAAATTCGTTTATTATTATGCTTTATTTATGGTCATTTTTTATTGTAGTACACAATATATACCTCTATATTCGTAAAATTAACTTTTTTTCATATAAGGGCAAAATGTTTGCAAAAACCTCGCCTACGAATTTTTATTAAAACACCCAGTTCTCTCTTTTTTTTCCAGCTCTTTTACGAGTGCTCCATAAAATTCATACTCATATTTGTCACACAAAACATATTTTCTACGAAGCATGACATGTATCTACCGAGTGAGTTAGCAAATTTTAGTTTTTGCTTCCTCACACATGGTTAAAACGAGCCTAAAAACTTCTCTAAAAACAATAAGAACCTTACAAAAAAAACCATTATTAACAACGTAGATAAAGTTGTTCGAAACTGCTATTCTTCTTATTTTCATATTTCTTTTAACATATTTTCTTTATGAAGTGACTCTGCCTAATAAGTATGCTATAGTATATATACTATACCAAAAACATTTATATATACTTTTAGAAATATCTACATATTTCCACATACAACTATTGCTATGGAAAGTTAAGCATTATTGTAATGCATTTTGGTAAACATTTAATAGGTTTTTCTTATCGTTGGGTACAGTTTCTTCATAGCATAATTATGTACATTGTAGCGGACTGTATCAAAGTATCAATGGTTTCGGGTGGGTGCTAACGATGAATGAGCAAGGCCAAATCAAATGTAAGTACTTATAGTTTATTGATTTAATACATAAACACGTACAGCTTATCAAACCAAAATAGAAAACAATAGTAAAGAAAAGGCGCCAAAACAATCAAATTTAAATGTAGAATTTAAATATAAAACAAACTTAAAAATCTATAAAATATATTATACAAAAGAGATTGGTAGCGACTGCTGCGATCGGTACATACATTATGAGCAGTAGATTGAGCCTACGAATGAGTAGTAGATTTTAATCAATATGACGATTTCAAGTGTAATTTGCTTACGTATAAAATAAAGATTATTTGACTTTGAGTTTAAAATATGTAATATGCAGCCAGGAAGCTTGGCATCCTTTCCAAAATGAGGCGTTACTTTATACCGGGATAGTTACTAAAACTGTACCAAGCACAAGTTTGGTCGTGTATGGAGTACTGGTGAAACCTATGTCATGGACCTGCTAAAGACCACAAACAACTGGCCAACTTGAATTCCACTGAGAAACGTGCCGCCAAGAGGCATAGCTGACTCGGAGTCAACATTTGTGTAAAAAAATACTGTACTTTGTACCCTATGTTTGTGGCTAATCGTGATTTATTCTCTAGAAACCGGTTTAAATATTATTATCATTATTGTGCAAACTAAGTTTAATCACATGCGCACATACAAACAGGATAAATTTTTTTTTTTTTTCACAGGTATTTTTTTGTTGTTTTTTGTTGATTAGTAGCTTAAAAATTTGGAAGCGGTTCCGTAGCTAACAAGAAGCGTTTTTTTTAAGAAAAATAATAATGAGTAAGTACAATAAAATGCTGCACCTTTGCCACGTGTTGTACTAAATGCAAAGTAAAATTATCTTAGGTATCATTAGGTATATCATTAGGTACCATAGCTTTCATCGTTTTGGTAATAATTATACTAACTAGCGAATTTCTATTTTATTATTTCTTCGGAAACCTCAACAGTGTTGTTGGCAGTCGAACATGGAAAATTATCAAACTAAATGGTATTAAAATATGTTTGCTTAAACAACACGTTTTTCATCGAAATCATCAGATTTTTTACTAAATTGTACTGGGCAATGTTGCAATGGATTTCATGAACTTACTGGATACAACCATGATACAACATTGTCTATGGTTAGGTTTGTCACAATCAAGTTTCTTTTAATTATTAAAACAAAGATCGAACACTCAGAAAAAATTCCTTCGATCCGGTCGGATTCGAACCGTCGTCTTCTTGCATACCGTGCCAGACGCTATACCAACTAAGCCACGGAACGAACCAACGGACCTCACGAATTTTTCTATGTGCTTGCGTCGTGTCTTTGTACTTGGTCTTTCAACGACTTTTTAGTCATAGCGCCATCTATGAGAAATCTATTGCAGATTTATCACCCAGTTAGTACCTTTACAGCTACCAGTCCTGGCGAGAGATGTCGCTATTCATTGTATTAATTAAATTTTTATTGAATTGATATTCAAGGTGATAATAAGGCGAAAAATATTTAAGTTGCTGTATGAAAAATATATATTAATATGTCTAATAATATTATTACGTAAAATAAACTAAATAATTACTTAAAATATGTAATTATTGTTTTACGTAAATTTGCGTAGCGTCGCGAGCGCACACCCTCGCATCAAGAAAGGTAATGTTATAAGTAAACAATAAAAATGTTGCATGGCCACGTTATTGAACGTAATATGAAAGAAAGAAGGCGTAAACGACAGATAAGTAAAACCTCATTTTACTTGAAAACTATCACATTAAAAAATCCTTTTTACAGTCTGTAAGTACCATAATTATCTACCGAATTAAATAAAAGTTCACTAACAATTATTTCTACATTCGGCGATTTATAAGTTACCTGAATCTGTTTCAGGAAGGCCATCTGTGAAAAATAAATTAGTAATGACAAATTTCACCAATCGTGTTTTGTTTTTATCACGTTATTAACCTTCTAATAATTTTGCTTTTACCGTTACTAAAAAAAGTTGTTTCAGACGCATACAAAAAAACTATATCCTCGGAAGCTCAGATTACGTTGTAATCCGAGCTCGGAAGAATGTCAATCACTACTTTTGATTCTTGGACTATCGTTCACATCGACGCTTGAAGTTGAAGTCTCAACTGTATGTAGTTAATGCGCGAAGTTGATTACGACTTCACGCATTACTGTAAACATGCAGTCAATCTGTTAGCAGCCTACCTCGAAAATACATAAGTAACGCATAAAAAGCAGGTTTTAGACATAACAACACTAACTATCCATCGCAGCTGATATAAACCAAATAACATTGCTACACTTTATCTAGAACTAATTATTGCATTTTAAACACTACTTTTACGTTTTTGAGATCTAAATTTGCCAAAGCTAATGAATCCGCCCAAAATTATTTACTAAAAACGACAACAAAATGCTTTAAGCAAAATATATACGGTAAAAAATCCGTGGTCGCTGCAGAAAAAAGTACTTGGTAAACTACCTATTCGTCGCCATGAGAACATATTATTATTTAGTCATTTCTAGAGAATATCTGGAGAAATATCACCAGAGTTGTTTTTCTTTTTCTTTTCTTTAATATATAATGGACACGCGCTTAGCCACAATCTCACCTGATGTTAAGCCACGATGTAACCGACGATGGGACGCGTTTGACTAAAAAAATGCCTATTCACTTGAATAGCCCCTGTTGTGTAAATGAAAGACGATCTGGATGACAACTGACTTTTGATTAATATTTTCTAAGAATACCCACAACATCTTCCCCTTAACCAACTTAGAGATATACCTTATGTAACACTCCTTAAAAGCTAACCCAGCACCAACATGTTAAAAGTTGCTATAAATAAATTTTAATTAAGTACATATAACTTCCTCCTTCCATAAGGAGAGAAAGGAAATTAGTACATAAAAAGTAGAACACAAAACAGAGATGATACCTACTGATAACGCAAACTAATCACTATTTTCTAAACGTAATCATGGGAGAGTGAGATTCCACAACTGTATCATCTAGCGAGCCTGCTGAAGGTAGTGATCATCATCAAGTGATGCGTAATTTTCATCATAATCGACATAATGTGCTTCAGTGTTTTGTTTAAAGCTTTGCGATTGTGAGTTTTCATGTTCACATTTTATTAATTGCCTTCTATTACGACGATAAATGCTCCGTTTATTCCTAATAATATATGATCTAGGAGCAGTGCTTTCTGATAGAATTTGTCCTTTTACTCTGCTATTTCTATCAATAACACTATCTCCCTTGATTCTTTACAATGATGATCAGCAGTGCAGCTTCGTTCTTTGTTGCCTATTAATCAGCTCTTGATGTTGATCGGCCGACACTGGTGTTAGTCGCAGCAAGCCAGGATGCATCGGCAACCGCAGCGCAACATACGGCCCATCAGCATTTGTGCCGGAGAACTCAAGTTCTCACGAGGTGTATTGCGATAACTTAATAAATTTAAATAAAGATCAGAATTACTTTTTATTGATTTCTTTAAAATATTCTTAATAGTTTGAACTGCACGCTCACTTTTGCCGTTTGCTTATGCATAATTTGGCAAAGACGTAAGAAGCAAACTTTTTTAAATCCCTACTAGTAAATTGAGTATCATTGTCGCTAATTATTTTTTCTGGTATCCCATATCTAGCAAAATTCTCCTTTAAGGACTGTATAACAGTTGAACTTGTAATGTTATTTAATTTTGAAATCTCAACAAAACCTGAATAATAATCTACGATAATAAAGTAGTATTTCTTTGAATATTCAAAAATATCAGTGCCAAGTTGGCTACATGGCAAATTTGGTATAGGGATTGGCATTAATGGTTCCCTACTGGGAGCACTTGAGTACTCCTGGCAAGCTGAGCAACGTTTTACATATAATTCAATCTCCTTATTAATACCCGGCCAAAATAGCACCTATCGAGCGCGCTTCTTCCACCGGTCTATGCCGAGTTGACCATCATGAATGATGCCAAGCATATCCTGTCGCATGGAATATGGTATTAATACTAAACTGTTTTTGAATATTACACCATCTACAGCAAATAATTCATCTTTCATTGACCAATAACTTCTTAATTCTCCTGGAACTTCATATTTGTTTGTGGGCTACCCCTCCTGGTTCAAATAATCTAACAAATTCACTAGTACTTTATCGTTTCGTGTTTCCACTTTAACAATATTTAATTTATTCTTTGACATGTTAATATTATCAAGTAAAAGATTTATTTGATAAGCAAACCCTTTACTTATTGTTTCTTTCTCATCGTATTTATCCGATAGAGGCGCACGCGACAAAGTGTCTGCTAAGTACATTAATTTACCTGGCTTATATGTAACTGACAAATCGAGACTCTGCAAGCCCAGAAACATCCGTTGTAAACGAACTGGGACTGCAAAGGCTTTTTAAATAAGCTTTCTAAGCGTTTATGATCTGTTTCGACCACCACGTCACTTTTGCCATAAATGTACTGCCGAAACCTATCACAAGCAAACACTATTGCGAGCATTTCCTTTTCCACCCGAGCGTACCTGAGTGCCGGTGAGCGTGAGCGAGGCGTACTCCACGGGGCGGCCGGCCTACAGCAGCACCGCTCTGAGAACGACGCTGCTCGCGTCCACCGGCAACACGACCGGCTGCCGAACGTCGTACAGAGCCAGCACCGGGGCCGTACTCAGAAGTTTTTTTTTAAATTATCTATCGCTTCCTGGTGGACTGAATCCCAGACCCAACAAGAACTTTTCTTTAAAAATTTGTCAATGGATTAGTATGCTCGGAATAGTTCGGTATGTATTTAGAACGATAATTAGTTGCTCCTAGAAACCATTCTACACTCTTTTTAACACACGGAGGCGGCATATCAATGATCGCTTTCACTTTTGAGCAATCTGGTTTCATGCCATTTCTATTAAGAACATGTCCTAAATAAGTAACTTCCTCAACACATATTTTGCATTTTTGTTTATTGAACTTTAAATTATCACTTCTAGCTCTTTCCAACAGGGCACTCAGCCGTTTGTCGTGTTCCTGTTTAGTTCGTCTCCAGCAAATAATATCATCTATAAAGGATTCTACCCCCTCCACATTTTCTAGTAATTGTTTAACTCTGGCATGAAAACTTCGGACGCACAATTCAAACCGAATGGCAGTCTCGTAAATTGGTAACGCCCAAATAGGGTGCCGAAAGTACACAAGTCGGCACTCGCGTCATTCAGCTTCACCGCCTAAAATCCTGAATTGGCATTTAATACCGAAAAATAACACGCGCCGTGTAATTTAGAGGTCAATTCTGTGAGCGTTGGAAGCTGGAAATGCGCGCGTCGAATAGCACAATTTAACGGACGGGGATCAAGACAGATTCGTAAATTATCATTCTTCTTAGCAACTATTACCATCGCGTTAATCCAAGGCGTGGGGTGAGTGACCTTTCTTAGCACGCCCAACTCCGTCATTCTATTTAACTCGGTGTGCAACTTTTTACGCAGAGCGATCGCCACCGTACGCGGGGCACTGACCACCGGCGGTACACTAGGATCAACAACAATATTGTATTCGCCCGGTAAACACCCTAAACCTTCAAAAATGTCTTGGTAGTCATTTAAATTTACACTGTGTACCCGACGTATTAATCCTATTTCAGAACATGCTTGTCTGCCCAGTACACTTTCACAAACCATATCTGCAATTCCAAATTTCAAACAATACTGACGGTTTTTGTGCCACCAATTTAAATCGCATGTACCTACCTTTTATTGGTATGACGTCACCGTTATAAGACTGTGGTTTAATATTATGCTTCTGTTGTATATACTCTTCATTGAACCCTAATTTTTTAAGCCTCGGATATGACAGGACATTAATATAGGCTCCCGTATCTAATTTGAAGGTTTCGGGGTCTCCACTACAGATTATAGTCTCATACCACTTATTGGCAGACTGTTTTACAAATGAAATATTTTCTACGACAGAAACATAAAATAACTCACAGTCATCCTCGGAATTGTCCGTGTTTTCGCCCTGAACACCGATGTCGTACACCTTTTTTTATACTGTGGAGTGCGTTACACATTCTTGCATAATGCCCATAGTTTTGACACACATAACACTTGACACTTATAGCAGGACACATACCTGATAAGCACTGCATACCACAACCGTGACACTGCGCCCGCGAAAGGCGAGAGCGGTTGGCGACGGGCGGCGCCAGCGGCGGGAGCAGTGCCGGGCCCCGGGCCAGGCCGCGGCCGTGCGCACGCCCGGGCCAGGCCGCGGCCGTGCGCACGCCCGCGCCATCCGCCCTGCTGGCCGGGCTGCCCTTGTGCACAGCATCCACCTGCGCGGTCGTCGACCCGCGCGCCTCCAGGCATCGACTGCCATCCGATGACACCTCGTCCGCCTCACATATCTTGATAGCCTTATCCAGACTTAAATCATCTATACGCAGCAATCAATCGCGTACCACTCCACTTCTTATGCCACAAACTATACGGTCGCGAATCAATGATTCCTCCAACATTGTAAATTCACATTTTGTGCTCAGTAGTTTCAACGCAACTACATATTGGCTTATTGTTTCTCCTTCTTCTTGATTGCGCGTGAAAAAATTGTAACGTGCTAGCGTAACATTCCATCTGACTCCAAAATATTCGTCAAATTTTTGAAGTAACGCTTTGACGTCATCACTATCACTTTCACTTTCGAATGTAAATATTTGGTAAACATCAAATCCGCCCGGCCCTATCAAATTAATAAATAAACTCGACTGCACAGTCGATTCCTCCTTGTGCACCCCTGATGCCTTAAGGAATAATGCAAACTGCGTCTTCCATTTTCGCCATGCGTCAGCCCGGCTGACGGGGCTGCCATCCAAACTCAGTTCCGACTGTGGTCTCGCATGTTCTATAATAATATATAAACTGTATTTGATCTTTCACAACCACGAAACACTTTTTTGCACCAAACTAATGCCGAATTACGCAATAATTTAATTTATTCAACCACCGCTGCCACCATGTTGTGTAAATGAAAGACGAACTGGATGACAACTGACTTTTTAATAATATTTTCTAAGAATACCCACAACACATTGCACTTTTCGGGAAATACAGATAAAAGTAGAGCATTCCATTCCTTTGCCGTACGCATCAGAAAGAAGGAAGCAAAGCGCTTTGTGCGAATAGGTGGAAAATCAACGACATAAGAATAGAGTGCTCCAGACCTTCTAGTCGACCGAAGGAGGAACGGTGAGGGTGGGACTAAATTGAAAAGTTCCTACGCACACTCCCCGAAATGTATCCGATAGAACACCGACAAGCAGGCTACTTTTCTGCGATGGTCGAGATTTTGTAGCTTCGACTCCACAGGAGAATTATTGTGTGTGTTGTTTTCTCGAAAAAGTAATTACCCCCAGAATTTTTTAGATTGATAGAAACTAGATGGCGGTCTCTAAATTTTATAGACATCATCACCTTACAACCTGACCAGAAATCATTACAAATTGGATTACGGCGTCCACGATCTCACTCTCTTATTCGTTCAAAATATTTTTTTTACGGAACGCTAAACGAACTTAGTAGTAACAAACACAAGGACTACTGAGTATGTCAGTAAATAATTGGTGAAGCAAACGCGTCGCGCATATTCAGACTTTCATGTGATTTCACAACATGTGGGCGTATGTGTGGTGGTGTATAGGGTTGTTCGTTGTCACAATCGTTCTCCGAAAACTGTTATCCGTCAAACCAAGTAAAGTCAAATTCCACTTCAAGTTCATTTTAGGTTACTTTCTTACGTTTTTGATTGCATTAGTAGTTTGGCCACTAATGTTGTTAAGGCCAAAAGACGTGAAGAACGCAAAGTGAGTATTTTATTGTAAGTAGAAGGACAGGTGGCCCAAAGGTTTAACCAACCGCCTCTCAAGCAGAGGCCGTGAGTTCGAATCCGGGCTCGCATCTCTGAGTTTCTCGGATATTCTGTGGGAAAGTTAATTTAATTTTATATTTACGGAAAGCTTTTCGGTGAAAGAAATGATCGTGACGAAACCTGCACGTCAAAGAAGGGTCACAACCCTCGGAAAACGTGTGAAGTTCACAATTCTTATTGGGCCGGCGTGGCCAGTGGCGGATTTGCCCTAAGGCCCAGACCACTACCGCGTCTGTCTGTCTGTCTGATCGCGATAAACTCAAAAACTACACAACAATGACGGAGCAAAGATAAGACGATCTTGCTTTGCTTATTAACATAGAAGCTGATTTTTTAATGAAATTGGATTGTGAGAATTTAACCAATGACTTTGCTGCGCTTAAGTGCAGACGATTCTTGTAACACGTTGTAAAACACTTATTATATCTACTTTTGTATGAGCATGAATCCATAGTTAAATAAATAAAACCTAAAACCGTTTTAAATGTTTTATTTAAATCTAAAACCTCCGAAAATGTTAAAAACTAGCAGTTATTATAGTTAACTAAATTTCTGAAACGATTTCGATAAAATATAAATGTAAAAGTGGGAATAAAGTAAATTCATTATGTAGTCTACCAGTTTATGATGAGTGCTGAGAAAGGGGCTGCTGGTACTGTCTACTTGGCCTGGGGCCTAGGGCGGTCGAGAATGCTAATCCGCCACTGAACGTGGCAGACTATGGCCTCAGCCCTCACCTGAGCGGAGACCCGTACCCAGCAATGGGACGTATAAATGCGTTGATGATGAGAAAGGACAAGTTCGTAGAATAAAAGTTTGTGGCTTCATACCGTCGACAGGTTAATAAATACCAATGACAATTTTTAAATTACTACTTAAACATACATTTATGACAAGCCAAATACATTCCACTGGTGTAGGTAGGTATATTTACCTGAAATTGGTTATTTATGTAAAATAACCAATTTCAGGTAAATATACCTACCTACTCTACTCTAATATTTAAGTGCTCGTATAATCAGTAGAAATTACATATACTTACTTAATACACTTTCCAGGGCAACTGCGCAGATAGCAAAACATATAACCAAGTTAATTAACGTACGATGGGAGTTGCGGAATGGACAAATTTTGTCCGAAGACAGGGGCGCTATTATAGTGTCCAATCATCAGTACTCACTGGATATCTTGGGTAAGGAAATCATTCAAACCTTTTTCCTATCCACTACACTTAACATTTGTTTTCATTCATTGTCCGCTTCTTTTTACGCCCTCATAAAGTTCTTTTGTATCCCTCCTATTCTTTATCATCTACGTACACTCCCGGCATATACTCGATGACTCCCGGACACATAATTCGTCCTGCATTTTTATTATTAAGGTGAAGTGAAACCCGAAAACGCTTTGACTTATTTTAACCACAAGGAAAATTTGTTTTTCGGACGATAAAAAAAATACGAATTCAACTTTTTTTTTTATTGATAATGAAAAGAGAAGATACGGGTAGTGAACTTGTGGCCCCAAACACGATTGACTAAACTCATTGACGTATCAAACTAAACTCACTCGATAAAAAATCACAAAGTTTCGCAAAATTCTCATTCACTGCGTTCATCTAAAGAAAAATCAGCGTCATTCGATTGTAATTACTGATATTTCAATTAAATTTTCCTTCCTGAATTCCTTTATAAATACCTTAGGGCGCGTTCCCACTATGTCGTCACGGTTTATTATCGTTTGACGACTGTCGTGTCTAGCCTGTTCCCATATCACGACTATTTGTCGTGGACGATTTTTTATCGTTAAACGACTGTCGTGCCTAGCTGTTCCCACTAGATCGTGACGGCAATTTATCGTTTCATAACAGTCTCCTTGTCGTTTGCACGACAGAATCGTTTGATGCGCTGCAGTCGCTTGTATGGTCTTTTGGAAGCGCAACGCCACTGCAAAGCGAGCAGAGGGCGCGGGGTACGAGAGGGGAGGGCAGGGACCAGAATACGTGCGGACAGCGATAAATAAAACGTGACGACAATAGGAGCTGCGACAATCAGTCGTCACGTTTTTATCGTGACGTTTTTTTATCGTCGGACGACTGTCGTTCTAGCTGTTCCCACTGTGACGACAGTTTGTCGTTGTAACAATAAAAAATCGTGAACAACAGTTAATCGTGTCGTGCTGTATATGAACAACTTCATTTAAATATACAAGCCACGACACTGTAAAGTGCACGACAATCTGTCGTCACGACATAGTGGGAACGCGCCCTTAGCGGAATATGCGATCATTTGAAAGTAAGCGAGAACTTTACTTCTATAAAGCATTTAAATGTTTAAACCTCTCCGCGTCTACCTCGCAAAACTTACTCAACCAAGATACCACTTCGCCTCAAAGAGCTAAAATACGAAAATATTGTTCTCATCGAAAAATGTTTTCCCCGGTTTCAAAAATTCAAATTTTCGACAATGAGTTATGGAAATGAGTTTAAGTATCAGTTTCGTATTAGTATCAGCTTAATTTTCGAATCGGTAAAACTGCATAATAGTTTAGTAGTTAGTGGGAACTAGAGCCCTATCGCTTACAAGGGGTATCCAGTTGAATAAAACTAGCGAACTATATTACACTTATTGTATTAAAGAAAAAGTAGGTACTCGCGCGCACAAATCGTTCCGCCGTCGTTCCGAATCGCAGTGCCCAAAGCGCGCGCGGCGAGAATCGCGAATTCCGTATTCGCGTGACCCCCCAACACCCCGCGTGCCCCTTGCAGATGTAATATATGTAAATAATTACATAAACGTAATTATTTTATTTTATTTTATTATTTATATTATTTTATTATTATATGTAATGTAATAATATAATGTAATGTAATGTAATATATATATATATATATATATATATATATATATATATATATATATATATATATTACATAAACGTAATTAATGAAAAAAGATAATGTATTTATCGAGTTCTTAGGTTTTCGCAATTGTTACACATAAAATATGAACTATTATTCCGGATTTAAATCGCGTATATTTGTTTTTTCAAACAAACCGACGAGGTATTTATTGAGGTATTTATTTATATAGGTATATACTTATACATGTTTTCGCATGTAGATGTCTTATAAGGGGATAACAAGTGATGTGAATATTTTGTTCAAATCATCAAGTTTTCTAGGAGATGAAAAATGAAAAAGTTCAAATCAATTTTTTAATTATTCTTATAGCTTCCCCCTCTTTTTGACAATTAAGTATTTTAGTACAAATTCAAACTTATAGAATTATAGCCAATCCGCCCTAAACATACATATGTTCACTCCGTACATCAACGACTTATATACTTAAATCAAGTCATCGTCTTTTATGGTTTACTCATGCATTTTCATATAGCACTTTGACGTTATGCATTAAATGAATATCTTGTTTTAGGTATGTTTAACATTTGGCACGTTGTAGATAAACTAGCGGCAGTTGCTAAAAAGGAAATATTTTACATTGGCCCTATTGGACTAACTGCTTACTTTGCTGGGACGGTGTTCATAGACAGAAAAAACGCGAAAAATGCTTATAAACAACTGAAAATCACCACTGAAGTCATGGTCAGGAAAAAGGTAATGAAGATTCATTTCCTCTACATTCTGATATATGTGTCTGTCATTGTTAAAGTGGTCCATATTTAAAGAATCATATTTTTTTGCTTAATGGTATCACATTTCATCATATCTTTCATTATAAACAAATTATTATACCTTCGATTTGAAATAAACATTGAAAAATTAAACGCACTGAATGCACATGAAAATTAACAACAATTCTCTTGTGGAGTCGAAGCTACAAAATCTCGATCATCGCAGAAAAGTAGCCTGCTTGTCGATTTTCTATCGGATACATTAATAATAATATAATAACGCACACACTCAACATAGCCCCGCACTAGGGAAACCCTGTGTCGCGGGTGCCATGGACACACACATAGACAACCACAAATTACACCCAAACTCACGAGAGAAATAATTGTAGGCCATACAACTATTTCTCCCGGCCCGGGAATCGAACCTGGGACTTCTGCGTGGCAGTCCGGCATGGTATCCGTTCGGCTACGGAGGCATTTCGGGGAGTGTACGCAGGAACTTTTCAATTTAGTTCCACTCTCACCGTTTCTCCTTCGGTCGACTAGAAGGTCCAGAACACTCCATCCTTACGTCGTTGATATACCACCTATTCGCACTAGGCGCTTTGCTTCCTCCTTTCTGATGAGTACGGCAAAGTGATGGAATACTATACGTTTCCCGAAAAGTGCAATTTGGGGCTATTCAAGGCTAGAGTGAATAGGCATTTTTAGGCAGACGCATATCATCGTCGGTCACATCGTCGCTTAACTTCAGGTGAGATTGTGGCCAAGCGTGTGTCTATTATATTTTTTTTAAATTAACACTTGTATTATTTTCCTACTCATTAATTTGCAAAAATATCGTTATTTCAAAATTTAATTGCAAAGAGATAATTCACTTTTACATTGATTGATACATATGGGTAACAGTAATTAGATAAGTAGGTACCTCTAGAGATAAGACATAATTAACTAAACCTAAAGAGTTTATTCTTCCGCTAATTCTAGATATTTATAGCTTCCGTATTTACATGCACAGCAGTTAAACCGTTTGTGCGCAGTGAGTACTTATTTAGCCTACTAATAAAACTGTAAGCGTACAACTTCTGTTTATCTAACCTTATTTAAGTGAGTTAATGCCAACTTACGCCTTCCTAGCGTACGCGAAGTCATAACTGATAGTATACACAGAAACAGCTTTAAATCGGCGGCCCTACCAAATAAACGTGTAAAGGAAACATTGCAAATTTACAGGAGCGATTAAAAACTTAAAAAATAATATTACTCATTGGATATACTTAAATACAATGTATGACCAAATTAAAGGTAACAAAACATTATATCTTATTTTAAAATTTGAAACACAAAAATATTGATAGTTTATGAGAAATAAATAAAAATACCTTTAAATTTTTTTTCTAGTAAAAATTACTTTGGCGGCTGTTTGTTTGTAGTGTTTACACTATTACGAGTTTTCGTGGGAAAAGTTATATTTTCTTTAAAATGTAACATAATAATACTCTGTTTTACTATGAATAATAAGATTTATCAATGCGAATATTATATAGTTACATGGTTATTTGAGAAGTTTAAATTTGCATTACAGTTTTAAAGATTGTTAAAGATTCCCATGAACAATATTACAAAGTTAGTTTGTTATAAACATGCATGAGTAGATAGTGTGCAAAATACATACCTATTTGCAATATTCGTGAGAGATTGTTAAATTTATTTTCCGTAGACTAAACATTGGAGTATCGAATACTTATAAAATTAATTTGAAACCAAATTTGAAAAAAAGATTATGAGGTGTATTTTAAGCGGGAAAATCCAAAAATACAATAAAAAAAAAATAACCGTAAAAGCTTTTACGCGTTTATTCGGTGGGGCCGTCGAAATGAGGTTGCAGTATGGACACGCTATGAACTGCGGAAGCTATCACTAAACAAACGCAACTAAAGCAAATTCATGTTATCTCTCTCAATATTACCAAATTCTGATGTACTTATCTAAACTTTGTTACAGACGAAGTTGTGGCTGTTTCCCGAGGGAACAAGAAACAGGAATAAGACAGGGCTGTTACCTTTCAAGAAAGGAGCTTTCACTGTAGCTTTGAGCGCGCAAGTACCCATCATTCCAGTCGTATTCTCGCCGTACTACTTCATAAATGAACAGAAATCCATTTTTAACGAAGGTGGTAATCTTTCAATCTTTATCCATTACAATCTAATACATTTACGATTCGAGATGTTCGTATAAATAGGATTATTGCGATGAATCCCATTTTAATTGAATGAAAATCTCGCACACATCTCATTCTCCTATAAACTAAAAAATTATATATATAAGATCCAAATAAAAGTAATGAAATATTTCGACTGCCCCAGAGCAGAAACTAGTAAGTGCGTTAGGTAAGATTTTACAGGAGAGCCAAAAAACACAAATCAACGTTGCCTTTTTTGTGTGTGTGTGTTGAGTGTGTGCCTTTGAACAATTTTCCTTTACAACTCAAATATTACATACATATTTTAGTTGATTTTCATTATTGCACAAGAAAATTTAGAATAAAATTTGGTTTCGTTTGAAAATTTAAATTAATAAAACAACTACATAACATTTTCAGTAAAGTTATTACCCCCAAATATACAGGATTATACTTTTTTACCTCGAGTACATTTTTATGTACCCGAAGTGGGTCCCATTTTCTTCCATACACAGATTAGTCTATGGAAATATAATAAGTGTAGCCATCTGCAAAGTGTTGTGGTGGATGCTGATAATAACATTTTGTACCTTTAGCCTTAACTCTTCTACACTCTCCTAAAACTTTATGTACGTATTTTTTTTACATAGCACCATAAAAAATATCCAGAAACTTAAGATCTGGAGATATTGCAGGCCATCTAATTGACTCGTTTGTACCTGTCCAGATATTTAAGTTATTATTACGGTAATATTATTTCGATATATTATTAATGTTATTTCGATTTATAAATACGATAATAGTGGATATTCTGCTATTATGAGACGGAATACATGCCTGATAAAATACGTTATTTCGCTCCTAGTCATGTAGAAGGTTTAATTAAAAAATTATGTCATGTTTTTAATTCTTAAAAATGAACAGTTTAGGTAAGGTTTAATAAAAATACAGCTAACATTCATCTTTTTTTCTAAATGTCCAGTAAATTGTAGGATTTAGAAGTAGTCACTGCAATTTGGTGAGTAATTACTACGTAGCACATATTCTTCCGTGGTAATTACTAAAGGAGTGGGATTCCGTTAAAAAAAAATATTTTCAAAACATTTGTTCCTTACTAGGTTTTGCTCTAGGGCAGCCGATTTATCTTTTTTTTTTTAATTTACGCATTTCGTAAGCTTACTACTCAAATAAATAAGTGTAGTAAATTAGTATAAGTAATTTGGGCTACACCGTAAATTATACACACTTTGTTGAAAATTTTAGTACCTACCTCACCCAAAGGTCTTTACCGTAAAGTGTGTGATTTCTTCGGTTAGAAATACGAGTGCATATAAACAAACATATAAATATACATGATTAGGCATTACTAACTTTCGTACTTTTACAGGTCATATCATAATCAAGTGTCTAAATCCGATTCCAACAACGGGATTAACAATGGATGACCTACCGAAACTCATGAATCGTGTTCACGAATTAATGGATATTGAGTTTAAGAAACTTTCAAAAGAGGTCCTTGATCCTTTACCCCCGGAGTATCCTCTTGCAAGTTTTTTGAGAAAAATGCAATAAAATATTTTATCTACACACATAATCATAAACTCTCTATGTGTTCATATACCTACAGCAAATTACGACCAGCATTACAGATAAACTGTTTTGTTAGAACAAATTACCTATCTGTGAAAATGTTATTATTGCTTCTTAACATCGAATTCGATATTATTATTACATTCAAATTTCGAACATCTCTGATTTTTATTTTTATTTTTATTAAGGCTTTGGCAAAGCCATCAGCCTAAACATGAAGTTTAAATATGTTTCCGGAAATATGGCCGCCACAAAGAGGATAGGCAATTTGAGGCGGCGTGCTTGGATTGACTCGGGATTCCTTAAAACGGGCCGATACGGGTATTTTAGTTCGAGATTCATATAATTTCGCGTTTTAATCTTCGATTAAGGCACAATAGCACTATCCTATTCCACTTTAAACTAGATTTCACAAAATAATTGAAAGTCAAAATAAAAACGACACTTTTCCGTCCAAAAGGTGCAGAGCGAATCCGAACATATCTGAAAAACAAAACAATTTGATTTGACCTCAATTCTAATATCAATCGAGATGAAGTTTTATTCGAAATGAAATGTCAATAGCATACAATTTTGACAATTTCACACGTTACTTAATATCGAACAATATGATAGTTGGGGCCGATTCTATGAATAAAAATAAAAACTACGATTGTGTGACATGCGTGAGAAAAATTTTTATTTGCCGCCATTTAACAATTGTAGCATGCGGTTCCTCAATACATCACAGACAGTTTATAACATGTGTATAGATAAAGCAGTGTATGTAACTGTACATAATTAGGCATTAAAACACTCGTGAGATGTTTTTATGAAATAATATATATAC
>NW_020653945.1:11186997-11223448 GCF_003589595.1 Hyposmocoma kahamanoa
AATACGACTCTCAGAGCTTTAATTCAGAAAGATCTGAGGGGCACTGCCACTGCGCCCGTCACCCTGAGACATAAGTTGACAAGTCCCATGTGCCTGAAATTTCACTAGCACCCCTACCCTTCAAAACTGGACCACAGTAATGCTGACATTACTGCTTGACGGCAGAAAAAGTCCGTGAAAGGGGTTCATCCAAAAATATATAAAAATACTTTGCAGCTGCCTAAACGTTGATGTTTTTGGTCAGTATTAACCGACAACATACATTACGTAGGTATATAATAATATACAGGCAAATGTTCGCGGTGAGGGAGCGCCCAGCAAATTGTTTAATAAGATAAGTAAGTTGTTCAATTTATAATTTTTTTTTGTAAATTATTCCAAAGCAAAGAAATGAAAACTTATTGAAAAATAATGTGATTTGTTTGGAAACTACTCAGAATATTTTTTCAGTTGCAATCAAGCAGGTGAAACTGATATCGTGGTCAAAGTATAGACATTGAACGTCATATCAGTTTCCACTACCAACCGACCACACGATCAAAGTATACATACCCCTATAAAGTGTGTATCTAATAATAGCAGCGTTGTTATAAACTAAGAAAATTACAAAAACATTAGCAATGAGTTAGCCGATGATACTCTGTGAAGTTTTGATTAAAATTTATTTTCTAGTGTAAGTACAGGGTCATCAAGAGCACATCGAGCTTGACACTGAAGGTTTAAATCCAACTCTATGCCGGTTACGATAAGAACGGTCCAAAGTACAAAGTGTCAAATTTGACGTGCTCTTGACTGTACAAACTTTTTTATTACAAAACCATAATCAACTTATAGCTTAGACTATGGAAACCAAAGGACATGTTATAATGACATATATAAATCAGAAGTTATATGTATATGATGCATTTAGACGTTGAAAACATAAACATTTTATTGTCTTTGTTTAACTACAGCGTGCTGTCGTAAGCCAATAGAGAAAGCAATGACAATGCCGTATTGCAATGACAAGACGAGATCGTGCGTTTAGGAAATACAAGCGCGACCGATGTGAGGAAAATGGGCTCTGTTTTAAAGCTGCAAGAAATAGGTGTAATCAAATGGTAGGAGCAGCCAAACGTAAACATATTTATGGAAATATTTTACATTCTTCCCCCGTTAACACCTGGAAATTCCAAAAATCCTTTGGTATAGGTAAACCGCAAAGTTCGTACAATATAACTTCTTCCTTCTCCTTAAATGAGCTGAATACTCACTTTGCCAAAACTGCAACTTTAGACACCAACACCAAACAACAAAGTATTGCATTTATTAGAGCACTGCCCAGAATTTCAAATTCTGTTTTTATTTTCACCTCAGTAACTGAAGATGAGGTCAATTAAATCTAATGCTGTTGGGCACGATGACGTAAGTAGAATTATGGTTATATGTATTTTAGAATGTATACTCCCTATTATCACGCACGTAGTTAATTTCTCGATGACGACTGGGGCTTTTCCTTCTCTGTGGCGAAATGCTCATGTAATCCCTCTTCCAAAAGTTACTAACCCCAGTCTCCTCAAGCATTACCGTCCCATCTCAATTCTTCCTTTTCTTTCTAAAGTCTTAGAGGCTATCGTTCACAAACAATTGTCTGTCTATGTTTACTCAAACAATATCCTTTCTCCATTTCAATCAGGTTTTCGACCAGGTCATAGTACTTCTACTGCATTGCTAAAGATTGTTGAGGATGTAAGGAGGGGCATGGACTGTACTCTACTTACTGTGCTGGTTCTAATTGACTTCTCCAATGCATTCAACGTCGTGGATCATGACCTTCTCCTTGCTACCTTAGACCACCTAAACATCTCTTCAACGGCAGCTCAATGGTTCTCTTCTTATCTCCGCGATCGCCAACAAGCGATTCGTATTGATCGCTCGTTCTCAGAATGGTGTAAACTCACTTCCGGGGTACCTCACTTCCGGGGTAGAGGTGTGTAGCCGGTGGGATGAGCAGCGCCGCACTCTGACGGGGACTGTAGGGCAGGACCTCTCACTGCCGAGCGTGGTTGCCGCCATGCTCGATAGCGAGGAGTCCTGGGTGGCGATGGCCTCCTTTTGCGCAGAGGTTATGTCGCAAAAGGAGGCCGCGGAGCGGGTGCGCGAGGAGGCGGCGGACGCGCACCCGCTCCGGCGCAGACGTACGGGGAGAAGGCGAAGGCAGTTCGCTGCTCGCCTGATCCCCTAGTGAGACCAGCGGGCTCTGGACAGGGAGTCCGGAGCCTACATCGCGCGGCCTCACTCGTCTGGGGGGCGGGTCGGAGGACAACCGACTCGCGAGAGGGAAACCCGGAGGGGTTTTAGAGGGGTAGGCCCTCCAGTCTGGAGGGAGAGACCCCACATAACCCCTGAGTCTCCCTGGGCTCAGGGGTATCCATAAAGATTTCCACCCCGTCAAAAAAAAAAGGCGGAATTCTCTCTCCTCTCTTGTTTTCTATTTTCATAAATCTGATTACGTCCAGCATCAAATGTTCTTACCACCTGTATGCCGACGACTTGCAGCTTTATACCGAGGTTAATGTCGGTGGCATAAGTGATGCAATTGTATTAATTAATGATGACCTTCATCGCGTCTCGGTTTGGTCCCAAAGGTTTGGTATCAATGTCAACCCTTCCAAGTGTCAAGCCATCATCCTTGGAAGCTCACGCCTTTTTTCGTCTTGTGATCTGTCGTGCATGCCACCAATAATGTTTGAGAACGTAGTGATTCCTCTGTCAAATCAGGTAAAGAACCTGGGGCTTATTATTGACACAGGCCTTACGTAGGATTCCCAGGTGTCTGACGTTTAGAGCTCTATACAGGTTTAAGAACTTTCTTCCAATTAAAACCAAAACTCTCCTTGTTCAAGCTCTAGTGTTGCCTGTGATTGATTATGGTGACGTGTATTACAGTAACATCTCTCAAGTCTTTTTGAATAGATTAGATCGTCTTTTTAACAACTGCATTAGGTTTATTTTTGGTCTGCGGAAGTAAGATCACATCTCTGCTTTTCGTCGTCAACTAAATTGGCTTCCCATCCGTGAAGGCAGGTCCTTAAGAATTTTAACCACACTTTTCTCCATCTTGTTCGATCCGGCTGCACCTGATTATCTTAAATGTTAATTTCAAAACGCTCGGCCGGGTTGCGAATTTCGATCTTCTTGTAGCCTTAGGCTTTCTATTCCTTCTCATCGCACTGATTTTTTGTTTAATTCTTTTACCTTTCATGCAATTCGTCTTTGGAACGAGCTCCCGCTCCATGTAAGACAAGCTCATACCAAATTATCTTTCAAGCGCATGTTGCGCAAGCATCTGTTTGACAATTGTCAAAATTAAGACACTGTATAATGTTGCTTTGGGTACATATATCATATTATTTATTATTATAATATATATATGTAAGTTTATTATGTATGTATAATAAGTATGTTTATAGTATGTTATTTATTTAATTTTATACCATACAAATTATCGATTAGTTTTCTAGTATATTGTTCTTCTTGTTTAAGTGTAGCACCAACCTATTGTATTTTTTTTTTCTGTTTGGCCCAATGGTTGACTGGTAGAGAATGCCTTATGGCATTAAGTCCGCCATTTGTACTTCAGTGTATTGTACATTAAAGTTTAAATAAATAAATAAATAAAGCACTGCATTGATTTATATCAAACACGGGAATCGAAAATGCGTAACGTCATCTTAAATGTCAACTGGCCTCATTTTGGCATTTTTGTAGTACCGTTTGATAACCGTTTCCGGTTGTCGAAGGGAAGTAAATCAAATGTCAAAACGAATGCTCGGCCAAATATTTTAGTGAATTATTCGCATGAATTGTAATGCAACCATTGATCCACCAATGAATAGACGTCGAGTTCGCGCTAAAAAGTGTCCGCACCTATAGGGCGTTAATATCGCATACAGAGCGTCAATCGCGCCACAGTCGCGTTGATTTTAACCTTAATTTTTAAATTATTTTTTATTACTATCATTCTATCTTTATATATAGACTAATCCATCCTCTAAGGCAATAACTAACAAAATATTGTTGTACTCGTTTTACGGCTTGAGATTACCTATCAGAAGTCAGAAAATATATTTGCCCGAAATAACGTTAGCTCGAATTTTCATAATGTCAAATGTATTTTTTTAGGAAGATTACAAAACAAAAGCTAATTTTGTGTTTGTGAAAAGCATCAAAATTGCTCGAAAGCGTAACGGTTTTATTATAAAACGGTTTTCGGAATTACGGATATTTGAGTTTACGTTTAGTTTGAATATCGGTACATTACTTATAGTACACGCTTATTTTCACATTTGTAGTAATATTTGTATGAATGTATCTGCCCAACTCTTTATTATTTCTTTAAGTGAATTTGTACAAAATTCAACATAATAATATATATAAAAATTAATTAATATTTACGATTATTACTATTGACTACTCCATTACACTTGTGTTCAAGTAATTTTCAGTCGAAGCTAAATTGAAAAAAATGCACCATGCAT
This sequence comes from Hyposmocoma kahamanoa, assembly GCF_003589595.1. Taxonomy (NCBI): domain Eukaryota; kingdom Metazoa; phylum Arthropoda; class Insecta; order Lepidoptera; family Cosmopterigidae; genus Hyposmocoma; species Hyposmocoma kahamanoa. The sequence continues at coordinate 11,191,518 of NW_020653945.1, forward strand.
TTTGTTTCGTTTCCAGTAGAAGCTGATATGGCGTTTTTGGGCCCTTAAATTGTTACAAGCAAAATTAGGCAGTAATGCAATGACGTTACAATTTGAACTAAATGTTTTAGTTTTTTATATTTCGTTTCGTGTCACCACGTTTGTGTAGGTTAACTTTGGAAATTTTTTGGTGATTTTTGTATTGGACCCGACGTCCATTTGTTAGTAGGTCAATGAATGAAACGGACAAAAATATTGATAGTGAGAACAATTAAGTATTGATTAAAATGCATCACTGCGGCATTTAGAGGTGCGGCAGTAGAAAAGGCGGAAATCAACCGAATGTTACATTACATCGGCAAGTGTTATTTTTTTGTCTATAAATCATACAATAGCCCAAATATCTCATGTAATTAGACTCATTTAAGTAGTTTATTAATAAGTCTTACCGAATTTTGCTTTGGATACTTTAGATTGCCTGTTTGTTTTTTTTTTTTTTATTGCGACTCGGCAAAATGACTGCACCACGCCTGATGGAAAGTGCAAATACAGTCCAGAGATGAGAGTAACGGATGGAAAACACAAATATCTTCACTCCGTCACTATCATTTTGCCGGTCTGGCCAAATGCTTCTTCACACTACGTTTGAAGGACCCGATGTTATAGAGGGGAGGGAATACATGCGCCGGGAGTTGGTTCCACAATTTGATGGTTCGGCATAAAAACAAATTGCCAAACTTTTTAGTGCGGGACGGTATTGAACTGACCGTCCAACTGTGGCAACGCAGTCCGGCGGTCGTTACAGGTGGTCGTTATTATTAGTGGTTGTTAGTATATTTTGATGATTGCTGATAAGGATTATTTTGAGATAGTGTTGTTCTTGTAAGCAGACATATTATCGATATTCTGTTATTAAAATAATTCACTACGACGTTTTTGTTATTTCATTATTATTACTTTTAAAGTTTACCTACAAATGAAAAAAGAAAAAAAGAACGGTTGGAAATTATAGGACTGCCGAACATAAACATTGGATCAAATATCATCTTCGTTTGTTCGCTCCATTTTGAAGAGTCAAATTTTAATAGAACTTTAAATGTAACTAGATTACATGATAATGCAATTCCATCGTTACATTTATTGGTAAATACCTTTATATTTCATTTTGATTAAAATGGTCCATTACTTGCCTAGTAATAATAACATAGTATTCATACTTTGATTACAGTAAACTTTACAAATTTGCAAACATAAAAAACAGTTTCAACATTCAAGCCATACATTTGCATGTATCGACAATCAATCATTATCAACGACAAACAAATCAATATCGATTGACTTATTTATGATTATGGTACAACACTAAATCCGCCATATGTGTGGTATATATGGATTCGCTCTGGACCTTTTGGAGGGAAAAGTGTCGTTTTTATTTTGACTTTCAATTATTTTGTGAAATCTAGTTTAAAGTGGAATAGGATAGTGCTATTGTGCCTTAATCGAAGATTAAAACGCGAAATTATACGAAACTCGAACTAAAATACCCGTATCGGCCCGTTTTAAGGAATCCCGAGTCAATCCAATCACGCCGCCTCAAATTGCCTATCCTCTGTGTGGCGGCCATGTTTACAGAAACATATTTAAACTTCATGTTTAGGCTGATGGCTTTGCCAAAGCCTTAATAAATAAAAAAAATATATATGTGTGGTATAATTTTGGTTTAGGTAGGTACGTTTATTTGGTAGATAGGGCAGCTCGTTTCCTTTATTTTTTTGTTACCGTTTTAATGTTACCGTTGTTGCCGTTATGGACACACCAAAATGCAGTGTAGATCCAAACCCCGTTGCCTAAAATGTGGTGAAGACCATACTGCTGAAACCTGCTCAGTACATGTAGATTATGCTTCTTGTTTGTTGCCTATGTTCTGGATTCCATTTTGCAAATAGCAAATCCTGTCCTGAATTTACCCGTCAAAAAGAAATTAAGGTGTCCATGGCCCAAAGTAGTATATCATATTCCGAAGCATCAAAACATCACCCTCCAATTTCAAGATCTTTTGCTGATGCAGTTCGCTCCTCCCACCAAAAATCTAATGATAGTAGGCTGAACAATAACTACACAGTTTCAGCAGAGGCTCATTCAACTAATAAATCTTATAAAAAAACAGTGTTTGTTCAACCACGGTCCCCTCCTAAAGTAGCGGGTGGGTATAATCGTGCTGCACATGATTCATTTGCAAAAGATTACAACATACCTTTAGCTTTCCCTAATGGTTCAGCACTTAAAGCCTCTTCTGATACTATTTCACAGACACCTATCTCGGACATTATCATAGCCATTGTAAATTTCTTGACTAAATCAAATATGATTCAGACTAAATTTGAACCGTCCTACGTTGCCAATGTTATTGAAAATTCTGTTTTAATTCGTCCTCAATATTGACCCAGTAATTCTACAGTGGAACTGTAGAAGTGCCTCCAGTGAAAAAATCTGACATTTTTTATTTAATAAATGCACTTCATCCCTTTATGCTTTGTCTTTCAGAAACATGGTTGAAACCTGGCTATCCTTTCAAAGTAACTGGTTATTCCACCCTTAGAAAAGACAGATCTGATGGGTATGGCGGTGTCGCCATAATCATTAAAAATTCTCTAACTTACCAACTCTTACAATTACCCACTTTAAGTGATGGCATAGATGCTATAGCAATAATTGTAAATGGTATATGTTTCGTATCTATTTACATTCCACGTCCTTCAACAGCTTTATTTAATGAAGTCAACAATTTATTTTCAGTTTTACCAAAACCTTTTTAGCATTAGGCGATTTTAACTGTCATCATCAATCATGGGGAAGCTCTTCATGTAATAGTTTTGGAGACTTAGTGTTAGATATACTTGACTCTCAAAATCTCTGTATTTTGAATAATGGCGCTCCTACGCGTCTCACAGGTCCAGGTGAAGGACTAAGTGCGCCTGATCTCTCTGTATCCACGCCTGATTTAGCATCCTCGCTCTCATGGCATGTTCATACTTCTTCCTGTGGTAGTGACCACATTCCTATTATAATTTCATTTCCTTTTATTCGCCATAATGCCTACGCAAAAACCCAGTCCCCGCATAAAGTATAGATTTCCTCATGACTGGACTGTATTTTCTCAGCGAGTTGAAAATAGAACTTCTTCACTTCCATCTGTTTCTACTCATGAGGAATCTCATTGTTCAGATTATCTTCTTAAAATGCTTCTTGAAATTGCAGATGAATAGTTTCCCATTAAAAAAGGTTATCCAGATAGACTTCCATTGCCTCCTTGGTGGGATTGTGAATGCACTGAGGCTATCAAGAGAAGGAAGGAAGCTGAAAGAATTTATGGTCAGTGCATGACTTCTGAAAATTTTGAAATTTATTCACAAGTCGCACGTAACACCCGTAAGCTTTTAAAAAAAAAGAAATTTGATGGATGGAAGAAGTTCTGTGAATCTATATCTCCTGACGTTAGTCCCGTCTTTGTCTGGGAAAAAATTAGAAGGTTTCGAAGCGCATTTAATTCTTCATCAACTCCCAATTTTCCATCTGAATTAGCAAATCAATTTTTGGATAAGTTGGCTCCAGCTTCAGCTCCTAGTTTAATGACTTGCTCTGTTCCTTCTTTTTCCTCCGGAGACCACCCTGTCCTTAATTCTCCCTTTTCTCTAAACGAATTGAAAGGTGTACTTTCTCTCGTTAAGGACTCATCTCCAGGTGAAGACGGCATCCCATATTCATTTTTCAGTAGCGACAGGACCCTTAAATACTTTTTGGATATAGTAAACTCAGTTATGTTGTCAGGTAATATCCCTAAATCATGGAAATATCAATCTATAGTACCAATCTTAAAACCTGGCAAGTTAGCGTCGGATGCTTCCTCTTTTCGTCCTATAGCTCTTTCATCCGTACTTTTAAAGTTAGCTGAACACTTGGTTAAAAACCGTTTGGAATGGTTTGTTGAAAGCAATGGTTTGTTGGCGTCAAGCCAATTTGGATTTAGAAAAGGTAAAAGCACATTTAATAATATTAGTATATTTGTGATGGATATCCGTTTGGCTTTTACAAATAATGAATCTCTTTTATCAGCTTTTTTGGATATCAGTGCAGCATATGATAATGTCTTAATTTCTCTGCTTCAAAAGAAATTATATGATGTACGAATTCCCGTAATGTTATCTTCTTTTATCATAAATATGTTGTCTGAAAGATATATCAATTTACATCTTCAGGATGGCGCTAAGTTAACTCGTTATGTATGGAAAGGTCTTCCGCAAGGGTCTGTTCTGAGCCCTATTCTTTATAATATATATACATATGACTTAGAGTCCTCACTTAATAATACTGTTAAAATTCTTCAATACGCTGACCATCTTTTGCTGTACAATGTAAACGGTTGTGTTCAAAAAGCATCTTACTCAATGACACAGTCTCTTCAACATTTGAAACATTGGCTAGATACAAATGGCCTTGAACTTTCCATTCCCAAAAGCACTGTTGTCTTATTTTCTAGAAAACGTAATCCACCAATACCTAATGTGGTTTATAATAATATTCCTCTTTCCTTTGTAACTCAAACTAAATTCTTGGGGGTTATTTTAGATTCCAAGCTTACTGGTATTCCACACTCAGATTACATCGTAGCTAAATGTGAGAAAAACCTGAATATTATCAAATGTTTAACGGATGTTTGGTGGGGAGCACATTATTTTTGTTTAAAATTATTATATAATTCACTTATTAGGAGTCTTTTTGATTATGCATCTTTTATTCTTGACCCATGTTACTCATCGGCATTTAAAAAATTGATAGAGTGCAATCTAAAGCTTTAAGAATTATTCTGGGAGCAATGAAGTCGAGTCCCATCAATGCGTTGCAAGTGGAGTGTGTGGAACCTCCTCTTCAATTGAGACGCCAATACTTATCCGATAAATATCTGCTCCGTTGCGTGCAATTTACAAAATATCCTCTTTTGTTACGACTTCGTCGCCTCTCAACTGACGCATCAACATCTCCTTATTGGACTCATAAGTCTCTTCCTTGTCTGGTTATTAGTTTCCGTAAGAGTTTGTCTTTGCAAACTCCAATTCATAACTCCTTTTGTTTGCCTCTTTTCTCTACTAAATACGAAGCTTATCTCTGGACCTCCGTTTGTCTTTAGGTATCAATAAGAATTCTATTCAAAACTCCCATACTTTCAATTTCATTAGGACAGGGACTTCCAATCGTGGCACTGCATTTTTAGTGATGCTTCTAAGCATGGCAGCGACAGTGTTGTTGGCGTTGGTGTGTATCATCAACAATATAATAATAACAACGCACACACTCAACGCACACACTCAACATAGCCCCGCACTAGGGAAACCCTGTGTCGCGGGTGCCATGGACACATACATAGACAAACACAAATTACACCCAAACTCACGAGAGAAATAAATGTAGGCCATACAAATATTTCTCCCGGCCCGGGAATCGAACCCAGGACCTCTGCGTGTCAGTCCGGCATGGTAACCGTTCGGCCACGAAGGCAGTTAGTTAATATAACATTGTTCAAAAAATTAAATTGCCTCCAGAAACTTCTGTTTTTACTGGAGAGTGTTTCGGTTTATACAAGGCAGTCGAGTACGTTCTCTTAGCTAAGCTAAGAAATACTGTAATTTTTTCCGACTCTATGAGTGCTCTTCATGCACTGTCTAGATTTCCTTTTAAAACGCGAATGCTTTGCCCAATAATACTCGAAATTAGAAATTTGTTGTTAGCTTGCTCTTCGAAAGGCTTGTCTGTAGTTTTCTCCTGGATACCGAGTCATTCCGGTATTCATGGAAATGATCGTGCTGATCAGCTCGCAAATGATGCTGCTGTTGACGGGGACACGGCGTACTATAAAAATTATAATCACGATTTGGCAACCCTTCCTATACATTTCCTTAGACATGATTGGGGTGTGATGTGGTCTGAAAGCAGTAAATTAAAAGGTAAATCTTATGCTTACATTCAACCTTCTATTCCTGTAAAACCATGGTTTTCGTCACTTAAATTTAATAGATTAACTACATCTGTTTTGATTCGTATGCGGTTGGGTCATGTTTGTACTCCTGCACACCTTGCGAAATTGAACATCGTTAATAGTGATTTATGCGAATGTGGCAAAGTTGGAGATTTTCAAACTGCCCTAAATATGATTATTCCTTACTCTTCCAAAACCTTATCCAATCAGGTATACCTCTTCCTACGTCCATTTCGGTACTGTTATCATGTAATGATTCACATATTTATAAGTATTTATGTAACTTTATTGTAGAAAACAATATAAAAATTTAGACAGTTCCTATATCATTAATATTATATTATTATTATTATTTATTGTCTGTTCTACAAATTTCCTAACATGAAATTCCTCTCCCGATCCGTTTTTTTCCTAAATCCGTTTCCAAAATTCCTTAACATACGAAAAGGTTTCCCTGTTTTTAAATGAAGTTAAATTATCTTGTCATTGGCTTCAACGCTGACCGCGAAAGGCCAAAAAAGAAGAAAAAAAAAAACATTCGACCAAATTAAAAGACAACGTCAAATATGAAGCTTCACTCGCATCATGCATCTTTTAATTTGGTCGAGTATTACCTATTTGACAGTTATTTTTTCGGACGGACGCTTAGACTATGGAAACTTTTTTTCCATCCTCTAAGGACGGACGTCGGACGGAGAAAGTAGACATCTGACACTGGCCCAAGCCTAGTGGCCGCCATAAAGGAAATAGAAATCACAGATAACTGTAGACAAGTATAGAAATACAAATAGACTTCAAAGCAAGGGTGTGTGAGGTTAGAGATGTTAGAGCTCGATTTTAATATTGATGGCAACGACTTATCGTATTTTTTTAAATGAAATCAATTTAATTAGACAAAATATTGAACAAAAATATCAGTGCCAATTTGCTATTTTAAAATAACTCTCTACGTTCGTGGATTTCCACTACACCCGTTTTGTTGGTAGGTCTATGCCTATTTATAAAACATTCGTTTTAGAAAGCCCGCCAAAAGAAAGTCAGCCATATAATCATTGGCCGCAAGAATTAAATCACGACTCTAGCGGTGTGACTATACTTTATAATACCACAGATTACAGAATGTAATACTAATGTTCGTAATTTAACAAAATCCAGGATTTGAAAATTATATTGTAGATAGAATATCACAAGTATGTACGAACAAAATTTATAATAGGCCTATAGTTTACTTCCATTTTACTAACTTCACACAGGAACGATGATGCCATTGACCTATGATGATCTTAGACGATGGAAAAGCCTATGATGCTTAATTTTTTTAAAGTAACTGTCACCTTTTAGTTGTTATTATGTGAGCAAAAATGGTCACACAACGATTGTATTTATTGTTTGATTTAATTTTTTATTGCGGGATTTCTCACTGTTTTAGTGTTAATTTAATTATTTATATGAATTGTTGTATCTATATTATATATCAATAGTGAAAATAAGTGCAGTATTTGATATCAAGATGTGGGACAAATTAATATACGGTTTCATCATTATTATAACCGCTTATATCTTCAAACAATTATTGTCCGAGCAGCCAAATTTTATTAAATTTAAGTCAAAATTTTTACTTTTCTATATCTGGACTTCATTAACGGCTATAATACTACTACCGTTCTTTGTATTCAATCCGAAAAACGTAAAGAACTCTTTGTAAGTACCTAACACTGCATAATGTTGTGAATACTATGTGATAGGCTTATTTAATATAGTAAACATTAATAAAACACTATTGGTGCTTGCAAGTTGTAATAATTTTATCATTTATTTATTTCCAATCAATGGTATTGATCTTATAATAGATACATACAGAAGTTGAAATGACAATGTGTTTGACCATTGTGAGAGAGCGGAATCTGTACTAGGATACCCTGTGTATTCGGACCCCCCACTCAATCTATCAATCTGGTCTAAATTTTTAACCAAACATGTTTTGTTTTATCATCTAGGTTTGCCTCTCAGATAGTAAAACATGTAACAAAGGTGATAGAAGTGAAATGGTCCTTGAGGAATGGTAAATACTTAGCTGAAGATCGTGGAGCGGTCGTTGTATCTAATCATCAGTCCTCTATTGATGTCCTTGGTGAGTCAATTGATTTTTTTATACAGGCCATAGAATATGGCAAGATGAATTTTATGCAACCCATCAAAGACAATACCTGCAACATAAAATAAACAAAGAGGAAAAGGGAGATCTTTGCTATTCTAACTCTGTAGCAGCAATGTCAGATATCACTCTATTGTTGAAATGTTCCAATTTTAAATCTGAAGTTCACTGGCCTGTGCAGGGGAGTAGAAGTTCTGCTTTTAGTTTTAATTACATCAGGACGTAAATATTTAAAACAGTCATAAAACTTAAAACATGCTTACATCTTTTCTACATAATACTGATGATATGTAGTTGCGAAAAGCATAGAAGATCAATTAACTAAAGTATAATATCTTTCTTTGTGTGTATAAAATGTACTTGCCCAAAACGGTAGGGCTTTTGTTTTCTCCAATATGTTTTATTGTTGTTTCCAAACACAAAAATAATTTATACTAAAGTACCTTTTTCATTGTCTTTATTCAAAAAACATTTTTTGTTTCTTTAAAATCATAAAAATTCCACTTTGCATTACACAAATCTCTCGCAATGCTGCTCTATGCAGACTTATATAAAAATTATGTTTAAATTGACCCACTGCTGAGGTGTATCTTATTGTACAGAATGTACATTCTCCAGAAAACAGGAGACTAAAAAAATTTTTTGCTTTCAAAAATAGTTTCATTTCCTGAAACTATTTTTCAGGATTTAAATCGTGTATATTTGTTTTTTCAAACAAACTGTTTTTTAGTTTATTCTAATTTCTATTAATAATTAATAATAATTTAATTTAATAAAAATTCTTAATGTAGCGTAAATTGGAATGTTTTCTTTGTAAAATTAAAAATAAGATACCTCCACCCCTACGCGAATGGAGATCCCTTTTGAGCCTGAAAATGCATCTAAAGAGGAATATGCTGGTGGATCAAAAGTGAGTGCTTTTATGAAACGCAAAATAAAGGGAAAAATAAGACTGTGCGATGTCTATGGAATGTCTATAGAAACTATTTTTTTAAATAATTGTATAGAATTGAGATAATTTAATTAATAATTTAAGATAATTCATAATTTTAGATTTATTAATATTATTATTGGTTTATTGTCATTGTTATTATTATTTCATTTTATTATTATTATTGTTATTATTATTATTATTAGATAAATAATATTTGATGTTTGTTTGCGATTTGTGTGTGTGATCGACAATGTAGAGCTGCCATTGTCGGGTCGAGCTGAAAATCAGGGCTGAAATCACTACAAAGTGATTTCAGCATTTCCCTGAGCTGGTGTCCGTCACACACATATTTGAATTTTTTTTTATTTTATATTAATTTTTTTAAATAATTCTTTAATTTAGTAAATCGCGTAATTATACATTGTTTATCCTCTTTTCTGTAAATTATTATTTATAAAGTTTTTTTTATTATTATTATGTGTGTGAAAATAAATGGTTTAAATGGTTTAAATTAATAACTATTAGGACTAATAGGATGGTTTGCATTTATATTAGACATAACTGGTTGAAGACTGTACCACCTCAGTCAACCGTGACCATGGGACCAGTAAAGGGACCGAAACATCGGTTTGTTTGAAAAAACAAATATACGCGACTTAAATCCTAAAAAATAGTTTCATTTCCTATGTGTAACAATCGCGAAAACCTAAGAATTCACTTACTTCCCTTTACATAAGATGTATGTTTATGTAATATGTACCTGATACTTCTTGCCACATAATATCTTCTGTTAACAATAACAACTACTCACTTAATGATTCCAGGCATGTTTAACATCTGGCATGTGGCAAACAAAGTTGCAGCTATAGCAAGGAAGGAAATATTTTATGTATGGCCATTTGGTTTGGCTGCTTATCTAGCTGGAGTGGTGTTCATTGACAGGAATAACTCTAAAGATGCATACAGGCAGCTAAAAGCTACTTCAGAAATAATGATTAAAAATAAGGTATGTACTAAGACTATTTACTGTAAATTTTATATTAAATCTGAGTTGCCAGTTAATTTTCGTTCTTTCTTTGAGAGCTGACTAATGTTGCTTTTTATTTATGTATATAACAAACTCTTACTTTATTTTATAAAATGGTTTACTAAAAATGCAAAATTTTACATAATGGCACACTTATACGTTATTAAATACTAGCTGATGCCTGTGACGTCGTCTGCGTAAGTATTTCGAGTAGCCGACCATAGTATACTAATTTTCAGAGTTTTATAGGTTCTCAATACAAACTTTCATTCCCTGTTTCACCCCCTTTAAGACTTATTTTTATGACACAAAGTATGTCACCTATGTTCTTCTCCTATGTCCCATCTATCTGTATATCAGAATTCATCAATATTGGTTCATTTCGGGCGAATTCCCTGGGTAAAAGGGAAATCGCCCAAAACGAATTTTAAACGAGTGTTTTGTGCTTATACATTATCCTACGGGGATACAGCCGTGACGCATTAAAAAGACCCTCAGGATAATCCTAAACCTGCGCCATGGGGTCAGTTGCTAACATTTTCTCATAAAATAGCACATGCTTGCCCTTTGATACTGATGTATTCTTGGAACAGCAATATTTGTAGGAAAAAATAGAATTCTATTTGAACATATTACAAGTGAATGTAAACAAAATAAGCAGGTACTTCCCTCGTTTAAAGTTACAGTTCAATAGTAAAATATAATAAGATCCCAGGTTATATAATAACACATCAGAAAGATTTAAAAGTTTTCTGTAATAAATAAGGTCGCTCAGTGCTATTACACAACACAAAAATTTTTAAACAAAAGGTCCCTGAGCCCTGAAGAAGCCCTGATTGTTACATAGTACCAATCATTAGTATATAAGTAAATTTTTCATTCATTTTATAAAGATATTTTATTATTTAAAACAATTTAAAATTTTTGTTGTTAAATTTATAATTACATTTATATTTTTGTTTATAGCTGTCCCCTATATTAACTATACCCTAACAAGATAGATGTGATGTAAATTTTATTTATGCAATTTACACAATTGCTAACAAATAAATACTGAAAAAAATATATGAATTATGTTGCAGACAAAAATCTGGGTGTTCCCGGAAGGAACAAGAAACAAAGATTTCACTAAATTGCTGCCATTCAAGAAAGGAGCATTCAATATAGCTGTAGCTGCTCAAGTTCCAATCATACCTGTTGTGTTTTCACCATACTACTTCATCAACAGAAAGAAATGCATCTTCAACAAGGGTAACATTAAATGTTTGCAAATTGAACTTATAACAAAATAAGTAAATTTTACTATCTTATCACAATTTGTACTACCACCTTATCAGGGGCCTTACTCTCAGTAGTTATGGCTGTTTTCCCACTATTCATGACCTACGAAACTACTCACGAAGTCAGTCAACGGAAAGACGAGCCCGTTCGAGACTGTCAAAACGCGATGTCATTATGTTCTTAGTTCTCGCCCCGACCGACACTCAAGTCTGTAGGTCATCCACAGTGGGGAAACGGCCTCGAGAGCAGGGCCAGATACTTTCATACATATCGACACTGGAAAGACAAAACACTGGAAAGAAATATAATAAAATACAGAGCGATTTAAAGTTTTGAATTTTTTTTTCTAGAAAAAAAATCCTAACTCTAATTTATTTATTATATGAAAAGCTGAAATTGTCTAGTTTTCCAAATAACAAAAAAATTAAGGTTATAATTTAATTTTCTTAAAAAAAAATATTTTAAATTGCTCTGCTGTAATATTTTCCAAATGCACATTAGACGTTTTACCTTCCCAGGGTCTATATGATCCTTATATGTATACTTTGTGCCAGAATCCCAAATAAATGTAATCAATAGAGTACAGTAATAAACTTTATACTCTTTTAGGACATGCCATAATCCAGTGTTTGGAACCAATACCAACAACCGGACTGACAATGGAAGACGTTCCCGAACTCATAATACGCGTGCGGAATATTATGGATATGGTGTACAAGGAGTTATCTAAGGAGGTGTTAAGCGCCCTACCAGCTAACTATCCCCTGTGCACCACCGATTGAACTCACGCGCGAACGGTGCGTTAAACAAGCAATATGGATCTCGTGCTCTATGTAAGCCAAAGCTAAGATCACTGAATTTATTTTTGAGATTACTTCATTACTAACAATTCAATTTATAGTCCACTCTAAGAGTCGTATTCTAGAAATCTACTCAATGCTCAAGTCAGGATTGCACTGGAAATACGACCCTAATGGCAGGTATTTGAATATGATTTCGAGTGCTTTAAACCATACTCAAATCCTGACTTGAGCATTGAATAGAGTTCTAGAATACGACCCTAAGTGCGTTAAGGTCCTTTTCCACCGGCGAGGCGAGGCGAGACAAGGATTTGTATGACAAATTTCAATTTCCTCCTAGCCCATCTTTGGTGGAAATGTTCTGGATTGACGAGGATGGGCAAGGCGAGAATTGAAATATTTGTTTATGTAATATTGAAACGTGTTATTGCCTACATAGAGTATTATACTCTTTAACGGAAACACGTTATCTCACGAGTGCCCGCATTAATATCAATTGCGAGATTGTGAGGTACGTACTATTTGAGATTTAAAATAAGATAGTTTCATTGATTGATTGACTGATTCTTATTCCGTTGACATATTTAATAATAATAATTTACGGGACATGCTACTTCAGTCGCGTATTTATCGCTAGATGAACTAAACAGCACGGAATCTTCACTATTCCCAAAGAAAGCGCGAGCTATTAATGGCAATTTTGAGATTTCTATTCTCGTGAGTCATCTCGTCACGCCTCGCCGGTGGTAAACTGATATTATACATAATGCAAACTACTAACAACCTCGCAGGTCTATATTACTAACATTATAAACAAGCACATTTCTTCCACGACTTTTCATACAAAAACAAATATTTAAATAGGTCGCTCTGAATGGTGGTAACTCTGTGCGGTAGCAAAAGAAAGCACACATCTCGGGTTCTTAAGATTTCGTGATTGTTACACATAGGAAATGAAACTATTTTTCCAGATTTAATAAAATTTTTAATAAAATATATATATATATATATATATATATATATATATACATATATGGATAAAACAAAATACATAAAATAAAATAATTTGTGAAACATAAGTTAGCGTAAATTGGAATATGTCTGCGTAAAATTAAAAATAAGGAATTTTATTAATAACTTTGTTTCATTTCCTAAAAGCAAACATCACTAAAATTATGTTTATGGGTGACAGCACGCGAGAGGCGTTGATAAAAAACAAACCTAAAAGTGTCCGATAGTACAACAAAAACTCAAAAAAGTTTTAATTTTTTTTTAAGTTCACGAGTTCAGTTTTGAATGTCACGATGATTGACCACCATGATATGCAATTATTTTTGTGTAATTACTTCCCTGGTTTGTAATAATTATTAATACAAAGATTGAACACTGAAGAAAAAATCCTTCAATCTGGGTGAATTCATCAGCAGAATTTTTTCTTAGTGTTAAATTTTTGTATTGATAACATTGACCTACCAAATTAATAATTATAACACAAAAGTTTATTTTTGGTAAATTTATTAAGTTTTGTAAAACATCATGTAACATAGTGGTTGTTCATGGTGTTATTAATATAGTCCTACGAGGTTGTTAGTATTTTACAAATAACCCTTCATGTGACACTTACTGCGATATTATAAAACAAAGCGGATCCAAAACATTTGTTGCTCTAGCAAAATGTTTCCAGTGATTGCAGTTTTTAATTACATTAGTGTATACACTCTTTATAATATTTTTTTGACCCGTTACTATGGCTAAGAGTTTACAGTTATGGAAATTAGAAGTAGTAATCAGTAATCAACCAATGTAAGTTACCATTATTGTATAGACCAATACCATAACAAGAGAAGTATGGTAACTGCGTACAAAGTAACAACGCGGCTTGTATGTGTGCACGACCGCGTAAAGACGCACACATTCGCATAATAATGAAAGACGCATTGGGATGACTAGTGTTACACGACGCGAATGCATCGCGAGATTATGTGATTGTGTGCGTTCGTACACGGCACATACAAGCCGCACTTTCTACGTTTGTATGAAGTTACCGTACTTGTCTTATTATACTGTGCTAATACACACTCAGAATTGGAAAATATAATTTTAATGATGTATAATTAGACGTTTCATACTTTCATATATTATGTAGTGTACTAAGTGTTCATGCTCATTTTCGTGTAGTGTAATGTGATTTTGTAATAATCGAGCTAGAACTACGAAGTAAAACTCGTATAAATGTCATATATGTATATGTAGATGAAATAAGAATCAAATTTTGTAAAACTTTGTATTTTGTATATTGTGTGACGTTTTTAAAGTAGAGTGCAATAATAACGACGTTATATTAAGTTATTATTTACGAGAGCTTGATAAGAGCCCTGAAAGGGTCCTATTTTTTTATTATTCGTCTACGTTTTCATTCCTAGTAATGCTAAGATTTTTTTATTACTGTTATTTAGTCTTGAATCATTAATGTGATCAATTCAAAAAATGTTTTGAACAACAACAGCAATAGTTTGCTTGTCGTATCTATAGAGTGAATTTAACGCGAATATTTAATTTAAGTAAAATATTTTATTTGAAAATATTATTTAATATTGATACAGGACCGGCACCAGCACAAAGAATGTAAGGGAACTGCGCAAACTTTTTTGAGTTTAATTAATCCCTTCGCGTATTTTTTGTCGTGACTCAAATAAATTACAAATAAAAACATTTCTGGCATCGGCATAAAGAATCGTAAGGCAATTGCGCAAACTTTTTTTAGTTTAATTAATCCCTTCGCGTATTTCTTGTCGTGACTCAAAAAAAATACAAATAAAAACATTTCTGGCATCGTCATAAACAATCGTAAGGCAATTACGCAAACTTTTTTTAGTTCAATTCGCGTATTGTTTGTCGTGCCTCTGAAAACTTTTTTAGTTAAATTAATCCCTTCGCGTATTTTTTCTCGTGCGCCTAGAAAACTACAAATAAAAACATTTCTGGCACCACCGCCACAAAGAATAGTAAGGCAATTGCGCAAATTGTTTTGACTCAAATTAATCATTTCGCATATTTCTATGCGTGCCTCTTAACAAATAAAAAATATTCAATATTGATACAGATACAGCAATGGCACCGCTACAAAGTATTATAAGGCAATTGCAGAAACGTTTTTTGTTCAATTACTCCTTCACGTATTTCTTGCCGTGCCTCTAATTTTGCAACAGCAGAAATTTCAGTTACGTATCTTCATGATAACTAGTAAGTCATAGTTTTTAGTTATATCGTACCAGTATTTCGCATTTCACTTTCGAGGCTTCAATGTCTAATATAGTAAATTTTTTCAGGGTATTCTTACTGTGAGTTCCTGCAGGGTACAGACTATTTACATTTCCAGTTCGTTAATAATAGGAAAAATCCGAGTATTGACCTATCGTTTAGTCTGCAGTCTGCGGGTGCTCAGAGCGAATTGGACCTTCTAAGATCGACGTCTAGTGTTCGAGATATGTGCCATGTAATCGCATATAATGTCATTCCATATTACATCCTTATGGAAAACGAAGTAGTGGTCGGATGAACAGAAAATGAAGTTTACATGACCAAAGATTTTTTTAAGCTAATTTATATTTTATAAATACTTATACTACAACTTTTATATGCAGTTTATTACTCTACAGTCATTCGTTTTAAGAACATTGCCATAATGAAATAGTGCCAAGAGCATGTCAAGCTTGAGACTTTGCTACTTTGAACCGTTCTTATCGCAAGCGGCATAGAGTTGGATTTAAATCTCAGGCTGCTAACAGATGGACTGTATGTCTGTAGTTAACGCGTGCAGTCGAGGCTTCAACTGCTTACACTCGAAATTTCAACTGCTTACTGTCGAAATTTCAACTGCTTGCGTCGGCTGCAGTCGACGTGAACGATGGTTCAAGAATCAAAAACAACAATTGACATTCTTAAGACAATGTATGATTAGTTTTGTGGTGTGTGAAATAATAGTGAGGGTTTGATCAAAACAATAGTTAAACAAAAACAGGATTGTTGAAATTTTTCTCGAAGAATTTATTTCACAGGAGATAGCAGAGCTGTATTTATTTTAAATTTCTTATCAAGAGTGTTAATTTGAATGCATTACTTTAAGAATAGGTAAAAGCCAGTGTGTGAATATGAAGGCAATATGATGTGAAACCAGCCTGCGGAGTTGCATTTCAGTAATTTTGTGCTTTAAGATACGAGTTTGAGAAAGTAAGGCGACATTTTGCCACATTTTTTTTATCAGCATCTTTGTTTACACTTTTGATCCCAAATTCCATCGCAGATATACAGTCGAGAATTATGAACGTGAATTTGTTTACAAAATGAAATTTCCATTTCTTTCTTTCGACAGTTATATGTTTATTTCCTTAGTAAAAAGTGAAATCAGCATTTGAAATCATAAATGATCTAAACACAGTGATTAGCCGTATCGGTCCTTCCAATTCGACATCAACTTTTATAAAAAATAAATAAAATATTTATAAAATTAATTCGAACAACAAAATGCTACGTCAATGTCGTACCATGTGTTTGTTTTAGAGTGGTTACACACGGCGACTTTTTGCATCGATGTAATCGCCTATAAATCCCAAGTTTGTATCGATGCAGTCGCGCGCTTGCATCGCGTTTGCATCGCTGTGTAAAAAATCTAGCGTGTGTGTAAAAGTAGACGATCAGCGACTGCATCGCGTTTGCATCGCTGTGTAAAAAATCTAGCGTGAGTGTAAAGTAGACGATCAGCGACTGCATCGCGTTTGCATCGCTGTGTAAAAAATCCAGCGTGTGTGCAAAAGTAGACGATCAGCGACTGCATCGCGTTTGCATCGCTGGTACAAAATCCAGCGTGTGTGTAAAAGTAGACGATCAATGACTGCATCGCGTTTGCATCACTGTGTAAAAAATCCAGCGTGTGTGTAAAAGTAGACGATCAACGACTGCATCGCGTTTGCATCGCTGTGTAAAAAATCTAGCGTGTGTGTAAAAGTAGACGATCAGCGACTGCATCGTGTTTGCATCGCTGTGTAAAAAAATCTAGCGTGTGTGTAAAAGTAGACGATCAGCGACTGCATCGCTGTGTAAAAAATCCAGCGTGTGTGTAAAAGTAGACGATCAGTGACTGCATCGCTGTGTAAAAAATCCAGCATGAGTGTAAAAGTAGACGATCAGCGGCTGCATCGCGTTTGCATCGCTGTTTAAAAAATCTAGCGTGTGTGTAAAAGTAGACGATCAGCGACTGCATCGCGTTTGCATCGCTGTGTAAAAAATGCAGCGTGTGTGTAAAAGTAGATCAGCGACTGCATCGCGTTTGCATCGCTGTGTAAAAAATCTAGCGCGTGTGTAAAAGTAGACGATAAGCGACTGCATCGCGTTTGCATCGCTGCTAAAAGTCGCCGTGTGTAACCGCTCTTAGAGACACATCCAAACGTGTTAAATGTTAGTCTCAAAAAGTTACAAACCAAATCGTTATCTTTCAAACTGTTGGTTCCACTAGTGACTCCAATTGGATTTTCATATACTGAAGTCCCCACTTAGATGGTAGAATTCTTCGTGTGTATTTAGTATTCCCACTGTTTGTCATTTTTAGTCCTAATCAAAGAGACAAAACCATGAATCAGCATGGATAATTGTCATGATAATTATCAAATAAAATAAATATTTTGATAATTTCTTGTCCGCCTTGTAGCAGTCTTAAATGTCAAGCTTGACGTGCTTCTTGACCCTGTACGCTTTTAGAAATCCATTTTTACACATTATTAAAACAATCAATAAAGATGAAATTTGTCATAAAACAAAAAAAAATTATAATTTGAATTGAATTTATTGCGTTTTAGCATTTTGATTCACTCTGTTAGGGGATAATCTTAATGGTGCGTACAGTTCTGGCGAATGCGCATGTTTGCGAAAGGCTTGCGAGCTGCACATGTGCATTATGTTGTGCGATCTGATGTCGCGCGACACTCGCGCGCTTCATATATGTAAATATATTTACATGTATTTAATTGCACGCATGCAGCTTGCGTGCAGTATGCGAGCAGCGCGCGCGGAGCACACTTGCAGCGCGTCCGCCAGATCTGTACGCACCCCTACAATTTCGTTTTTAGTTGTTTTGTTCCTAAAACCTAGTCTAATATTCCTAATAGTAATCCTTTTAACTTTGATCGACAACTCCTCTTTAGAATACAGCCTATTTTTGTTGGGCAGCTATTATACGAAAAGTTACTATAATGAGAGTCGCATTCCAGAACTCTACTCAATCAAGTATAAAGATATAGATAAAGATAAATTTATTTCTGTATAAAATATTAACCTAAATACATACATAAATCTTATTAAATAACCTATTGTTTACATATATGCGCCAAATTGTCGCAAACAATGAAATTATTTTATGTTTACATTACTTTAATTAAGGTTAGTAGTGCAAATTAATCTAGGTGATACCTAAACTAAGTAAAATTGTTTACTTGTGTCTTAGGTATCTAAATTGGTGATTATAGCATAACGGTTAGTCAACATATTTTGTTCAATAACAATGAATTACAATAATACATAAATCTTAATTATAATAGCTGGCGTCTTAATCATATTTATATTACTTAAAAACTGATATAAAATTTTCAGTGTCATTGTAGTTAATTCTTTTTAACCAGTCTTGTACAGTTATTTTACATTGAAACTTATTCATAGGATATATAGATAGAGAACGATTTATTTTATTAGTTGATATTAGGAATGATTGTGGAACATTGTTCGGAGTCACACGTAAACGATTCATATTCTAAGGAAGTGTCTAGGCCATTTACAAAATCGTTTGTTACATTACCCATTCTGTGCTATATTGTCTTGCTGTGCGGCGGTCTAGGCGCCCTCATAATCTATGGAATTTAAATATCTGGCTTCAGCACTTTTTCTCGCTGGGCACAGCGCATCTCCCGTCCTATGTTGGCTTGGTTTGTTGTACCGCTGACAAGAAGCACATTTAGGTGGATCCTGCAGTTTCGAGCAATCTTTAATTGTATGACCTACGCAACCGCAGTGGCCACAAGTAGAGTCGGTGTCTCTACAGTATTTTGCGGAATGTCCATACTGCTGACATTTGTAACATCTAGTTACGATCGTGAAGTCTCTAACGGGGCAGGATGTCCAGTTTATAAACACGCGCTCCTGTTGGATTACCATTTTTCTCGTATCTGCAGGTACTTTCAATATAAAGTTGCAATATGATGAGTCCTTTTTTCCAGATTTGTGACTCAACTTGATTGAGTTCAAAAACTTATCACGTTGCACGTGTGGATATTTGTCAGATATGTTCTGCTCAAATAAGCACTCCAGCACCTCCTTCTCAGGAGTAGAGGTGGGCACCCCTAATAATATTATTTTAGGTCTCTTTTTAATTTTATCCTCTATTTTTAGGCCTGAATTTTTCAGTTGCTCCGATTGCTTCAGCTTCTCGAGGTCATCTTTCCCTTCAGCACTGATTACGATACCTCCTTCTTTAGTTTTTCTCATGCCTCGGATGTGCAACTTCAGTTCTTCGGGCTTAATTATAGTTTGAATGAGCTTTTTTGTGTCCTCGCTTGACTTCTCTTTATTTGTCGGGTAAACAATAATGCTTTTGGTGCTGGATGGACGTAGAATTGAGTTGTTCCCCTTTTTAAGAATGTCGGCAAAGGATGTATTCTGTGCTGCCATATTTGGAGCCGATCGTATGCATTCTTTCAAATCTACAAGATGGTCTTTTATTTGGACAGAGATTCCTTTCTGGTCGTTATAATTTTGGATAACAATTTGCGACGAAATATATTTTTGCTTCAGGGACTGGTATTTTACGGCTAACTGCGAAACTCCCCCCATAACGCTTCTGCTTAAGCTGCTTATTTTCAATTTTTGTTCTGAATTGAGCTTACCATCATTAGAAATGCTGCATATGTCATTCAGGCATCGCTCGATTGTAGTTAGCCACTTCTCTATTTCTGCAGTTGATACTGCTTCAGTTGTTGGTATTGGAGTTGGGACTTCTTCTTGTCGTCTCGGGGGCGGACTCCTGCTTGTCATCGTACTCCGACTAAATGGACTATCCATTTTGAAATCAGAAATCACTATAGAAAACGTATCATTACGCCAATAGCCGCGCGATCATCATGCGCTGACACAGATTTACGCGGAAGCTATATTGACACAGTTTTGAAATTTATTGTTATTAAAAAAAGAACGAATTTTATACAATTTGCAGAAGGCACGTCCGACTGCAAACGCGACCGAACATATCTTCCTATGAGTATGACTTCTAGTGCTTGAAATCATACTCAAGTTCTGACTTGAGCATTGAGTAGAGTTCCGGAATACGACGCTGAGAGTGACATACCTAAAGAGAAACGTTACAAAATAAATGTACATTATAGATGTCTGTGTTGTGTCTACAATTTGTCGTAATACCTCGAGCATAATAATAACATTTCTCAGCAATTGCAGAAACATGACGTTCGATATTCGTATAAATACACAATCACAGGAAAATCTTAGTATTGTAACCAATGTCTTTTTTAACTATACAAATGTCTACTCGTAAATATTGTGATATATTAGGCTACAAGTAATATATGTATTCTTGTGTATTCTGTATTTGAGGAAAAAGCATTGGAAATGTGAAATATTTTTTCATGTTTACATGACGTAGTCTATTAATAAAAGATATCGCAGGGTACCATTTGTATTTTATTGATTAAAACTTCCTTGTTTTGTTGAAATAATTATATATTAAACATACACCTATAAATATTAACATTAACAACAACCATCCCGATAATATCAACCTTTGTTGTAACGTCGTTCAGTTGACACCAGAAATATTTATCACAGATTCTTATGCGTAGGTAAATGTTGAACAATTACCTGTAAACAAGTTAATACGATAATAATAATTACGACGTAATTGTTTATACAAACGTGCTTTGATCTTTGGTTAGGTAAACAAATTATAAAACTTAGAGCCACTGGGTCACCTGTATCGTAAAATGAGATCGGTCGCTATTATCTATGAAGATTTGCTAATGCCACCAGATCATTTGTAATAATAATAATGTGCTAACAAGTTAAAAACTTACAACCACTAGCTCATCTGTACTGTATATGACGTAATTCGCTATTATCTAAGAAGAGTTGCTAATGCCACCAGTTCATTTGTAATAATAATAATAATGTGCTAGACAACCAAACCAATTAGCTGGTCTCAAACTAGGAAATTTCCTATACTGTGAGTACCAGAGCCGGAGCCGGAATTCACTCCGGGGCACTACCCAGAACACCCAGCCACAACCATTTAAAAAAATCATTTCCCAATTGGTCCTACCGAGAATGGACCCCGGGACCTCCTCGTCTAACTCCCACATTGCTAATCATTGAGCCACCAAGGCGAGATCGTCATATATGCCGTTGTGGCTTAAACGGGCGCATGACTTTTTAAAAAATTGTTATATATACTCCCGTGATAAGGAATAAAACTCCGATCTGGGGGCCTACCACAACCTCTTAAAACAATATTACTTTAACCTTACATTGACTTTTCGTACAATGACGCGCTTAAAGTAAGCTTATTATAATGTTAAAACCATAGATTTAGTATGTTAAAACTATGATGTTGAGACTATTCATTCACTCAGTTCGTATTAAGACGCGAGTTTAACTTTAAAGTAATATTGTTCTTATGTCAAATTTAGCAATCTTAAAATAGTTACTCGGACGCAGTGGAAACAATATTATTTTCGAATTTATTGTCTAAGTATTGATTTGTTATGATTAAAAGTTATGTTGAACTTATATATTTATACATAAATCTCTTCAATATTTTGTTTAATTTTTAGCTAATTTTTTAGAAATAATTTCTCGTTAAATAAAAATACGCGATGTTTATTTCGAAAAATTATGCAAGCGACATCTATATGCTTCTTGGCGACACTAACAAACACACTAGACTATAATTCTGAATTCACAACTTAAGTATCAAGACTCAGCTTGTTTTATTTATTTTTCTTCGTGAAAATGCGGAAAAATAATTGAAAACAACGTAATTTTAATAGATTTTATTATTAGGGACATACTTTTCTTTTTAACAGACTTTAACTTATTCACTTAATGTAAATAACATTAAGTACTTGAACAATAAGACGATTCGGATCATCAAAAAAGAAAGAGATGGCATTATATAATTCATATAGCGTTATTTCTTTCCTATTTTTAGTAAGGATTAGACAATATTGAGAAATCATTCGTTCTTTCAATCACTTTAGTAATAAAACATTACTTGGTTGACAGATTTGTCATGGTATAAATATGAGTAATATATATTTTTCTCGGTTTTGAGTTATTATCACAAGCGCTCTTTTAACTAACGGCGCCAAATATGAGGTAGTTCTCTATTATATATAATAGAGTAGCAATCGTATCAAACCAAAACACTGCAAGTCCCATTTGTGTCTTGTAATTTTTGCCTGTTATTAATGCAAAAAAATATGATTTTTTTTTTTCAATATAAATAGTATCATTAATATCTAATGTACGAAGTACGTTAAATGTATTATACACTGTTAACCTTGAAATCTTACAAAAAAAAACAGAAAAATCTTTGCAGCATGTTCTCAAAATGCTGTTTTTGGTATTACAAGGTTTGACAACATGAAATAACAACTTGGAACAAAAAATAAACATGTGGTAGTGCTAACAATCTAAGTAAAGCTTGAAATACACAGAGCAGGTGCGAGCAGGTCGTCAGGTCGGGACGGGCTCGGGTGTGTTGTCGCATGGACGAATAGGCTGCGGTGAAAAGGTTATTCAATCTCTCACTACTTGTGACTAGTGGCGACGAATGCGAAAAAGTCAATACAAAGATCTATAACAAAAATACATAGTAGTATTTCGATAACTCGGTAACTGGAGGTCTGCTCCCGTTTTCCGTCCAACATCCGTCCGAAACAATTAGGCTCAACTCACACTGGCGCAGAGTCAAAGCGTCGCGACGCGTCATGTTTTTCGCCTATAGCATATTCATCTCTATTTTCCCCATCATTAAGGTACAAATTTGTGTTTTGCAAATATGGAACGTCAGACGCCAACCACACTGTGATCCCGGCGCACTAATGCGAGCGTCGTCGCGCGTCGCCGCTCGTCCCCAGGCGGCGTAGTTGAAAAACAGGATGCGACGCGACGCTTCGACTCTGCGCCAGTGTGAGTTGAGCCTACCTGTTAAATAAATAATACTCGACCCTACCTGTTAAATAAGTAATACTCGACCAAATCAAAAAACAATGTCAAGTATGAAGCTTCATTCACATCAGACGTCTTTTAAATTGATCGAGTATTACTTATCGAGTTCTTAAGTTTTCGCGATTGTTACACATAAGAAATGAAACTATTTTTCACGTCGGTTTGTTTGAAAAAACAAATATACGCGAATTAAATCCGGAAAAATAGTTTCATATCCTACGAGTATTACTTATTTGACAGTAACTGTTTCGGACGAATATCAGACGGAGAACGGGAGTACGACCCCTGGACCCGTGACTCAGATGGTTAGAGCAATGCTGTGGTGCAGCATGGGCGTGTCACACCAATCTCACTTATTTTTAAAACCATTAGTTCTGGGAAACTAAGTTTGAAATAATTTTATGCAAAATCGTGTAACTAACTACCACAATCACAATTGTTTAACGTACAATCGATGTAATTAACCTTTACTACAATAGGCTTTTTTTTTTCTTTGTGTCATCGTTATTTTTTTATGATTTCATTTAGTCATACATACGGTGTAAAGCGTATCACCTATTTTGAGTTACGTGACACTGCCCATTACTAGCGTCAAAATTTTGGCCAAAGGCTATCTCATGTATATTCATTTACAGCAAATAGGCATTTCAAATATTTTATGATATAAATTTTACATAGTTCCTGTACCAAAGAAAAGTAAAAAGTTTAGGTATATTTGGGTATATTAATAAAACCATTCGTTTTAAATGAATTTTTCATTCATTTAAAACAAACATTATTTAATTATAATATTCATAAAAAGTGGAAAGTAGTAAATATGGATCAAATTTATTTGGGCCTAATCATAAAAATGCGAACAAAATTTTGTCTTTCATTATCATTACAAATGTATATTTAACAATTCTGATGTTGTCAAATCCACTTTGGATAATAATTATATTTATTACTTAAATTTATATAATTAAAGTTAAAATAAAAAAAATATATCACATAACTCGAATTGCGAGAGGTAGGTACGCGTATTATCGCAAACGCTTTGTTATTGTATCGCCTATTTCAATTAAGCTTAGATAAATGAAAATCCCATTATAATAGCATTGAATTAATGTGATGCAAGCATTTTGCGTATACTATATCTTCGTAAATACATTTTACAAAAAAATAATCAGTTAAGCCTTGTTACGCGTAACTCACCTATCTTAAGATAATAGAGATGTGTATGACACGGCAATGGACGTGGCTGCAAGTCCCACCGAGTCGACGAAATTTTTCTGTTTTCTATCTTTGTATTAATAATTATAACAAAACTAGTGGAGTTATTTCACAAAAAAGTTATTACAAATTTAAACACACATTTCCCTTCAAAGTTGATCATTGGTGGCATCATCCTATATAATTTTGAGTTTTTGTGTTTGTTGTACTTTATTTATTTAGTATAAGACTACGCTATCTAATGAAACTGTTTACACTGCAATTGAAAATCATCCTCACCTGATTTTAGTCGGCTTTAACGCGTATCGGTATGGTTTCATTCGAAGTCTTGGTAAACTCCTCCTGCATTATGCGCTGTGCTTTGTCCATGAGAACCGGTAGGTCGTCCTTCGATAAACCATCCGTCTCAATCGTCGGCAATATCGTAATTATCACCTCACCTGGGATATTGCAATTAAAACACTATAAATTAGTACATACATGAGTACTAAGATTGCAAAAGCATTGTATAATAAAAGAGCTTAGTTGTAAACTACTAAAAAAGGACAGCAATATACGCATTATTAATTTATTATATTGAATCGAAATAAGTAAGGAAAATAAATAATAATATAAATAAACGCACGCACTCATAGCCCCGCACTTGAGCAACAACACTGACACAACCACAAATTACACCCAAACTCACGAGAGAAATAAATGTACACCATACAAATATTTCTTTATCCCAGCCCAGGAATCGAACCCGGGCCTGTGAGTGTCAGACTAGCATGGTAACTGTTCGGCCACAGAGGCAGTTAAGAAAAGTAATAATAGGCAGTTAGAGAATTCTCTACTATATTGAATTCTAAACCACGCACTCCGAATTCGCATGTAATTTGATTATTACAAACTCAGCATAACATACAATAATACTTACGCCTAAACGTGCAGCAAAAATGAAGTGTCAGATAAAAATAAATAGAAAAAACTCTTGGCGGAACTGCCCGTTCGTCGCCATAACAGTGCCAGAAGAAAACCAGACCCCAACAATCTGACTCGAAACTAAAGTAAACCGTGCCACAATGCATCAATGGCGGGATAAATAAACAACAGTCAATAAATATGTACAGTCATGTAAAAAAGTTTCTGATCACCTAACACCACGAAAATCCAGTTTTTATAATATCGACTATATTAAACTTATAAGCGACACACAACGTTATTGCAAAATACGCTAATATTTTAAGGAAAATCTAGATTGTTGTAGTTGAATTTCAGATGTGAACTAAAAATTGTGAGCTGATCTTTTATATGTTACCAAGCGATGTGACAAACAAGTCGTGCTCCTGGTGGCAAGCGATACGCCTATCCATAACAGTCGCAGTGCCACTCAGAAATTTCAGTCAAAGATCGAAGGTGCACTACGACTGCGCCTGTCACCGTCAGACATAAGTTGACAAGTCCCATGTGCCTGTAATTCCACCAGCACCCTTATCCTACAAAACCAGAACGGGGTAACGCTCACATTACTCCTTGGTGGCAGAAATAGATAAGGAGGCAGTACTTCCATGAACGAACTCTTTCACAAGGAGCTCTACTACTACAAAATGTACTGTCAAGTACGTGTCAAATGGTATCAAGTTTTGCATCTATTCTAATCCTAGAATTTGATGAGCCCATTTCAGATTTAAGACTTTTAGTGAATTTTTTATTTTAAAATTGTTCACTTCTGTTATTTGTTAATAAAATAGTACATACTACTACACCATTGTAACATAGGTATTGATTTTGATAAGATTTACACTTTGTGCTATTAAAATATATAAAAAGGTACAGGCATAAAAAAGGTAAGAAAAATCGGGAATCTAAATTTAAAGTATCAACAGCTAATAGTAAAAATAGGAAACTCTAATCGGTTATTACGCAATCAGTAATACAATCCTATCATTGCAAAACTCGAAGCGTCCTCGGCATGCGCGTCATTTCAAAACTCACAAAGCAATGGATAAACAGGTAAGCTCGTGGTGTATTAACGATTTTACATTAAATCCGGTAATCAGTAAGTGCAATCTATAGCCTTTAGAAATGATGTTTTATTTAATTGCAATACGGTTTAGGATACTATTCTACTGGTTCAAGCCATATACATCCTATTGCTGAACAAAGAACTCTTCAAAATAGAGTGTTAAAACTGTAGGTATTGTGAAGTTGGGGGCTCCACATGCCATCTAATTATGAAACACGAAATATATCATCATCACATAAAACATTTAGCACTTTTTATACCTGGTGTACATTTATGTACCTACTATTACATCTATTCGTGTTCAACATGTGCCTATGTTGACGGCTAGTATGTGGAAAACAAGCCGTTATTGATAGACATCATTGATGGTATTTTACACTTTACTTATCGTAAAATATCTTCGCTTATCTTTTTGTAACGGATGCTATAGTGAAACACTTTAAATTAAAAAAAAAATATTCGAGTGAAAATCTTACCGGATCCAAAGCGCCGTCGCTTGGAGTCGAGGAAATGATATTTGGAAACTACGACTGGTTGAATGGGGGCATTCGCACTACTCGCCACGTGGAACGCTCCTTTCCTGAACGGCAACAGTTTGTCGCCAGAATGCCGCGT
The DNA here is from genome assembly GCF_003589595.1 of Hyposmocoma kahamanoa. Lineage (NCBI taxonomy): Eukaryota > Metazoa > Arthropoda > Insecta > Lepidoptera > Cosmopterigidae > Hyposmocoma > Hyposmocoma kahamanoa. The sequence continues at coordinate 11,218,840 of NW_020653945.1, forward strand.
ACCCTCAGGGAAAAGGAGCAATTTACGCTGAAATTTGCAATGAAATCTTATTCAATTTGATGTCCAGTGCACCAAAATGTGTAAATTTCTATCAAAAGCAAAAAAAATGTACCACTTGTATGCTGTGGACAGGAAGGTACCTCAATGGTGACAGAAAAATGTAAAAGTAATCAGACAAAAACAATTTATTTCCCATGAATTACGAATAATTTACCGATACTTATTATTGAGAAAAGCCAGTCAACTCGGTATTATAATTTAACTTCAATTAAAAGAACGCCAATAAGTCAATTCAAAATGGTTTATTGAAACCGTTTCCAAGCCCTGACTTACATACTAAACACCAAAAGATGTAAGCATTGTAGGCGTCGCAGTATGCAAAATTGAACACTAAATGCACTCTTATACATTAGATTAGATGTTTGGTATGCTGTATATTATAAAAGGTTTTGACACCGAGAACTGAAAGACAAATACAATGTAAAATTTATACATAATGACGATGCAGATTTAGTCAGTTTGTCACTAAACCTCTGATATCTGATCTATTAGAACTCTAAATCACAACTATCTCACTAAAATTTTAAACCCTCGATTATGGTTGACCCTGAAAGAAACCAAATCAGGTAATTGATTTCGTTACATTTGATTTTAGATTATTTATGTTTTTTAATTGATATTGTTGAGATATAGCTGATATCAAAGTCCATGATAACGTTTTTCTTGATATCAAAAAACGGATTTATTTATAGCAGCCCATTTTTTCTACTCACATACGTACTTCATAATGAAATTTTCGATGGCCCGAGATATATCATGTGATTTTTTTTTGCCGCTTTTGTACCTAAACCTATTAGACAGTAGAGAATGGATTGTCAAGATAACTGATAACCAGGCATAGGCTAATGCATTTTTAAGCACCAGGATTTTACGAAAATATGGTGACGTTCAGACTGACTAGAAAGTATCTTATAATTAGTAAGTTGCCGTTTTAGATAAGTAATTTTGTTAGTTATACGATAACTTTACTAAAGTGATTTATTGAGACTGAAAAATTAACGTACAACAGATTTTGCATGTTTTCTGCTTGGTTAAAAGAAAAAAAAAATAAACGATGTTATTGTCATTTGTTTCGTTTTATATCCGTCCCCAGACCACTCTTTTTTTCAAATCGTTATAATTCCCATATTTTTGTTTTTTTTTACTGTCCCTCATAATAATACATACATTACGAATATCTTTACAAATGTGCAAGGCTAATTAACGAACTAAAATATGAAAATAAATGATGGGTCAGCATTTTTTCAAAATACTTCCATCATTATTAGAACTGCCCGTGTGTATACTATTGTACCAACCTACAATTTCTTACTATTTAAAAAAATATTTTGAACTTAATTATACAGTATTCATAAGAAGTTTATATGTACACGTACTAACCAATTAGTGCCAGTATCATACGAGCATATGACCTGTGAGCCAGCTAATATAGCGATAAAAAAATCATTCTTGTCCGTTAATAACACGCAAGGTTAGTGCGAACTGTGGACTGCTAACTATCACACAAAGATTACAACTTATACTCAAGGCTTCACCTAAAGGTAAGTAGAAAATTTACGGAACATTCATGATAACATAGGTCAGTATGTTAATGTATTTTCAATTCAATACAATTCACTTTAAATATATTTATTCGTCAACATACATACATGATGATAAATAAAATTATAATAATATAGGAACTAAATAGGTAAAGAGTATAGGGAACATACGAAATATACAAATCACAAAGTTCTTAGCTAATAATATGTCTAACATTATTATTGGAATTATAGTCATTAGGTCATTAATATACAAATAAATATTTTGAATCTATAAACTAAAAATATTTTTACTAAAACAATTGATTAAAAGTGTCAAATTACTATTACTTACTAGGATTTAAATATTCATCTATAGAGTAAAAAATGTTTGGTCAGGGTTGTTGCGAGTATCAGCATCCGTGTCCGCGGATAATCCGCATAAATTAAAATATCTGCATCAGCCTGGCGGAGACTCGATAACAATCATCATGAACAAGGTTGTTATTGATGCAGGTTTTTTTACACATCAGCGGATGCGAATGCTCATTTTTTTACTTTAACATCAGCAGATATGCTCAATTTATATATTAATAATATATCGGACTAGATATATGGTATAAATATAATATTTAAAAAAAGATGTTAATAACACGTATTACAGCTTTCCTACGATAAACAACCCAAAATCCAGCCTTTAAAAAGATGACAGCTGATAACATGCGACCAAATTAAAGAGAACAGCAGTAAATCGAAATATGAAACTCACTACTAAATATTGTACTTGACCGATTAATCAAATGACAGCTGCAGTTTGCTTACTTTTAGTTAATTACCTAAACCTTTATTATATACTATATGTGTACGTATATATATGTGAATATCCACAATAAAGATCAGTCAATGCGGAGACTGATGCGGACGCGGATATTTTAATATATGCGGATTATCCGCGCATGCGGATGCTGATATTCGCAACAACCCTGATCATGAATTGATTAATTCTTCCATAAACTGTTTCGAATAGGCTAAACGTCCAACCACTCAACAACTACACTAGTACTTATAAATATACCAACTTAAAATAATGGTTTAGTTTAATGGTTTTAAATCACTCTTCTATGTATGCTCAGTGTGCGAGTATCGTCGGCAAAGAACGATGAACTAATTTGAATGATCTCTTTGATGAAAATGGAACATGACCCCGAGGACATAATTATATAAGGACACAAGACATCATAGGTATCTGCACAACAAAATTGTGACCACGAATGGCTTCGTATCTAAATACCTAACGTAACTTTAGTTTGCACCTCCAAATAACGTTCCACAGGCCTAAATAAATTTAAAAGCGCTACAAAACAAAATCAACATACTTACAAACAAAATGGTACAATAACAATTAACATTTGTATCTATGTCATGAAAGTACATTTTATTCACCTCTTTATAACCTCGGGACATAAAACTTAGCCACAAGACCTCATTGTTAGGTGTTTTTTGTTATTCTTACGGTCACGGTTGAAAGGTGTGAAGGTTAACATATGTGTGCGGACTGAATTTCGCTTTTCGACTTTAATTTCTCACTGAGAGCGTAAAATTGTGTCTTATTTTGTGTTGGTGGTGGTAAAAAAATAACATAGAGGTAAGTTGCCTTACGTTCTGTGATCCCAGAGACGAGGCGGAGCCCCCTGATAGGGGGCCTCGTTCTCTATCTGTATCCCCGTCCGTTAGCTCAATGGAGATCAACATCAGTGGTCAAAAGAGCAAGCGCCCTGCTTGCGCGGACATTGATAGCTCCACTAAAAAGACAAGACTCCCGCCGTCTGCGTCAGTACAACATACGTATACCCTGGACGGATACGAAAGTAACTCTGACTTGAAATATTCAAACAACGATGCTGGGCCCTTTCTGGTCCATGTTTCTCGCACAGAAAGTGACTCCTCTTCTTCCACAAATTAAATGCGTGCTTTAAAAATCGCCCAAACAATCTACAACAGCAAAGTCTCGGGAATTTTAGAAATAAAAAGCATTGGCAGGGACAAAGTATCAATTTACTTTCAAACACCACAGGATGCAAACAACTTTATTGATAGTCCACTCCTTAATAATCAAAAACTTTCTGCTGTAATCCCTCGCTTCCACCTCACCCGCAATGGTGTTGTTCGCCAGATCCCCTTGGAATGGTCCCTCGAGGAATTGGTTCACTCCATCAAATGCCCCCCAGAGGTTAGGCTAGGAGGCTAAATAAAAAGCGTATAATTGAAGGACAAGCCACTTGGGAGCCATCTGCCACTGTGGTATTGACATTTTTGGGACAGATCCTTTATTTTAATATGTCTCTCCCAGTGGACCTATATGCTCTACCCATAATTCAATGTCACAAGTGCTGCCGCTTTGGACATGTTCGTGAACAATACCGTTCTCATCCGCGTTGTTCTAGATGCGCCCAGAATCATGATGGCTCCTCCTGCACCGTTCCAGATGATGCTGTGTCTTGCCTTCTCTGTTCTGCCTCCCATAAAGCTACAGATTCAAGGTGCCCTGAGCATGCACGTCAAAAGCTAATATAATAGTGATGGCTGAAGACAATATTGGTTACCTAGAAGCTTCCAGACGATTCAGTTCTGTCCGGAAATCATATGCTGCCATGGCATCTCCAACCTAGCACCCGCAGATTCCCCCCCTCTCCCCGCTCCCCCCAAACAGTTAGGTCTCCTCCCTGTACCCCTGTCCGCCCACAGTCCCAGATTCCTTCCACATCTTATCGTAAGACAACTTTTACAGAAAGCCGCCGCAGACAAGAACAAACCCAAGGATATGTATGATAGATACTCACATAACCTCATAACATCTACACCAAAATCCTTGCAACCTAATGAGTGTTCTCTCCTTAGGGACCCCTCAAATAATAATAACCCTTCGAGTTCTTAGGTTTTCGCGATTGTTACACATAGGAAATGAAACTATTTTTCCGGATTTAAATCGCGTATATTTGTTTTTTCAAACAAACCGACGTTTCGGGCCC
>NW_020653945.1:11223848-11247751 GCF_003589595.1 Hyposmocoma kahamanoa
AATCCGGAAAAATAGTTTCATTTCCTATAATAATAACCCTTGTTCTACTAGTCCAAATGAGAACCTGTCCGATATTATAACTAATTTAATAATAAATGTACTTTCCAAATTTAATGACATCTTACCGTACAATGGCCTTGAAATTATTCAAAGTATGATCTCAAAATTATTACAATCTCTTTTATCCAACAATGACATCAATTCTACAATAAAACGCCCGTAATATAAAAAATAAAAAACACGAGCTTATTTTTCTGATAAATAAATATCGCCCCGTAGTTTTTGGTATTTCCGAGACATGGTTGAAGCCGGGAGCCCTCTTCAGAGTTCCTGGCTATGCGTGCCTTCGGGATGACAGGAGTAATGGGTGAGCTGGATGCGCCCTACTAGTGAAAAGGAACATCATACATACACAACTCTCCATCCCCACACACTCCACAGGCCTCCATGTTGTCGCTATTAGAGCGCAAAACAAACCATTTGTCTCTGTCTACATTCCCCATTCTAGCCTTGACCTCATTACAGAACTATCCGTGATCCTCTCATCCCTCCCTTCCCCCCTAATTGTTTTAGGAAATTTCAATATACGCCACTCGCTGTGGGGATCTCACATTTGCGACTCTTTATCCTCTGCTTTTCTCGATCTTCTGGACAGCACAAATTTATGTATAGTTAATGATGGCTCTCCTACACGCAGAACTTCCCCTCTTCAAAATGCCAGCGCCCCTGACTTAAGCTTAGTCTCTCCTAGTTTAGTGCCTTCTACCTCCTGGCTTGTTCTGATAAATTCCTTTGGAAGCGATCACCTACCTATATTAATTTCAGTAGGAGACTCCCCACCTAGACTCACACCAGACCCCCCTCCCTTACTTAAATACAGGCTTAGGCAGGCAGACTGGGACATTTACTCCTTGGTCCTGAATAGCAAAATTGTAAACATGCAACCAGTTCAAGTAACCCCCTCAACCGTTTTGTCTATATATTCAGAGTTCGTCTCATGTTTGCTGTCAGCCGCAGATGAAACTATCCCTTTGAAAAATTCTGCAAATAGCAAAGTTTCCTCTCCCCCTTGGTGGGATTCGGAATGTTCTTCGTCAGTCAAGGAACGAAATCGGGCAGAACTTGAATTCGCATGTGACTTATCCTTTGAGAATTATTTAACTTTCCAAAAGATTTCCGCTCACACGAGAAGATTTCTCAGTAAAAACAAATTTCAGGGATGGCGTGCATTCTGCGAATCTCTGAAACCCCGCACCCACCTGTCTATAGTCTGGAAGAGAATAAAATCCTTTCGCAAATCTCAGACTGATCATAACAACATCTCGTCTAACGACCCGACCTGTCTTGTGGATTTTATTTCAAAATTTTCCCCTTTTGTTCGTTCAGAAGCACCTGCCGCCATAAACCCCTCCTTGTCAACTTTTGACAGTATGAATGACCCCTTCTCTTTTGAAGAACTAAGCTGTGCTTTGGACCATTTAAGGGATTCGGCGCCGGGTGCAGACGGCATTCCCTATTCGTTTATTACCAGGTCCTCTAAACCCACAAAAATTTTCTTTTTCAATATTATAAACACAATTTTTTAATCTAGCATAGTCCCTACATCATGGAAAACCCAAATTATCATTCCAATCTTAAACCTGGGAACATTGACTTACAATCCTGGGATTGATCCATCTAATGCAAATTCGTATCGACATATCGCCCTATCATCTGTTTTAGCTAAAATCATGGAACACCTAATAAAAAACCGTCTGGAATGGATAGTGGAGAGCAAGGGATTGTTATCCAGAAGCCAGTTTGGCTTCCGAGAAGGCATGGGCACTATGGACAGCCTAAGCATTTTTACATCAGATGTTCGACTAGCCCTCTCCGAGGGAAAACACGTCATAGGTGTGTTCTTAGACATAACATCCGCTTATGATAATGTGAATCTTTCACTACTCAGGCAGAAGATGCTCAATCTGAGTATTCCTGTGAAGATGATCAATGTCATCTGCAACATGTTTATGGGCCGCTCTATCGCAGTCCGTGTTAACGGTTCCACAACCCCCTCCCGTATGGTCTGGAATGGCTTGCCTCGAGGTTCCGTTCTCAGCCCTCTCCTTTACAGCTTGTACACGTCTGACCTCGACACTTCAGTCAATTGCTTCTGCAAAATCTTGCAATATGCAGACGATATCGCCCTGTACGCTTGTTCCAAATCTTTTTCAGATACTGAGAGACGCCTCAACTCTGCCCATTTTATCTAGACTCTTGGCTTACCGATCACGGCCTCTCGCTTTCAGCTACCAAAAGCACAGCTGTCGTTTTTTCCCGCAAGAGACGCCTTCCTGAAACTGAAATACATGTTAATGGGAAAAACATAGAACTGAGGGAAAAAGTAAAATTTTTAGGCATTATTTTGGACTAAAAATTATCTGGCATCCATCACCTCAACTATATTTGTCAAAAAGCTGAAAAAAGCATAAATGTCTTACGTGCACTTTCTGGTGTTCATTGGGGTTCACATCCGTATAACCAAAAGCTCCTGTACAACGCAATCATAAGAAGTAATTTTGATTATGACGGCTTCCTTCTGGAACCGTGCAACAAGATAGCCTTGGCTATGATGAAGAGAATCCAGGCAAGATGCCTGAGAATAATCATGCATCAAACAGGTGCCATGAAATCCTCACCAACAAACGCTCTTCAAGTCGAAGGTCTGGAGCCCCCTCTACATCTACATAGACAATTCCTTGCTAATAGATTCCTTTTCAAGATCTTTCAATTTTCTTCTCACCCTTTGATTCCCGTATATTGCAATCCTTGTCGGAGATTATCCCTTCCTCCAATTACACACAAGAAACCTACCCTTCTTATCAACAGTTTTAACAAAATTTCCAATCTCCCCTTCCCTATTTCCTAAAATTATATGAACCCGTTGTTTGAAACTCATTTTAAATGTTTAACGTTCCGCCCAACAGTCTATCTCAGTTTTGGCATCATGAAAGATATCCCTGGAGCAAACCAAGTCTTCAACGATATAGTTGAGGGAGAATAGCATGACTGGACTACTGTTTTTACCGACGCTTCAAAATTACACGAACATGACGACTTGGGAGCCGCGGTTTGGTTCCCCAAGTTCAATGTCGTACTCAGTTTTAAATCCCCCTATCTGAATTCGGTTAATATCAATCAACATTTTCTTGATTTACCTGGTAAAGACGATATCAGCATGTCTCTGTTAAATGATTTTGAATGCAATAGATTTGGTCCTGGAATTTTAACGTTAAAACCTATTTCCGAAACGATGGTCTTTAATATTATAAAATCGCTTTCCACGAATGCCCAGGGCGACGATGGTATCAATTTAAATATGATCCTGCTAACGTTACCCCGTACTTTATCAATAATTACAAAGATAATAAACAAATCCATTACTACTGGTGTTTTCCCTGAACAATGAAAAATAGCTATTGTAAAACCAATACCCAAAAACCAGAATCCTAATAAGTATGAAGATCTTCGACCTATAAGTATTCTCCCACTTCTGTCAAAAATCCTGGAGAGAGTTGTCGGTACACAGATAACAGAGTTTGCTGAGACTTATAATATTCTGCCTAAGAAACAGTCTGGTTTCAGAAAATCCCGCAGCACCGCAACTGCTCTCATAGATGTTGTAGATAATATCTTAGCCGCACGTGATACTGGAGAAGGATCCTTGCTGGTATTTCTGGACTTTTCACGCGCATTTGACACTATAAATGTTAGGTTGCTCTTGTCTAAGTTGGCATTTTATGGTTTCGATAATTTGACACTGAAGTGGTTTGCGAGTTACCTCTCTGGCCGTACCCAATATATCAGTGTTAATAATGAAGACGGTACTAATTCCATATCCTCGTCGATGCCTGTTACAAGGGGAATCCCGCAAGGATCAATCCTTGGTCCAGTCCTTTTTATTATGTATAGTGCGGACATTATTAAATCTATTGTAAACTGTGATTACCATAATATATATGCAGACGACATTCAATTATATAAATCATTTAAGCCTAGTTCCACAGTAGTGGCCGTAGCCGAATTGAACGATGATTTATGTCGAATAGCCCACTGGTGTGAATCAAATAGTCTGGTTTTAAACTCTAGTAAATCCAAGTTCATATTATTGGGTACGCGGAGCCAAATAGACCGCATTCAGAGTCAGAATCCTCAAGTTTCTGTAAGGGGTGACAACTTGGAACGTGTGTTTGAAGCCCGTAATTTGGGTCTTCTAATGGATGAACGGTTGCATTTTGAAGGACATGTACTCGAAACTATGCGCAGCTGTTTCTATAGATTAAAGGTACTTTATAAAATCCGCAACTTTCTTAGTGTAGACATGCGAATTAAGATGTGCGATGCACTAATTCTATCAAAATTAAATTATGCGAGCACAGTAATGGGCGGATGTCTCCTAACCCGGACGAAGAAAGTGATTCAGCGGGTCCAGAATGCCTGTGCACGTTTCTGTTTCCCTGTTCCCCGTCGATCTCACATTACCCCGTTCTTAAATAAATTCAACCTCATGAACATGGAGGCGCGTCGTAAGTTACATCTTGCAAGTTTGCTTTTCGGAGTAATAAAGAATCGAGAGCCTTCTTACCTCTACGAAAAGCTTACGATTTCTCAACAGAATGTGCGATTTGCAGTTCGTCTTATGTGTCCTTCCCACCGCACGACTGCCTTTCGTGGCAGTTTCCGATTTGCTGCCACAAAATGTTGGAACGATATACCACCACCAATACGAAATTCCAAATCTGTTGCCTCTTTTAAATTAGCCTATAAGAAGTTTTTATTATCAACTCAATTATAATCTCATTACATAAGGTAGTCGTGCATTGCTTGCAAAGATCTTAAAAAGTGATCAGAGCCAATTTGTACAATGTGTTAACACTAATCACCTCACTTACACTACATATACTCACCTCACTTACACTACGTATACTCACCTCACTTACACTACATTATAATCACATTTTTGGTATTTATTTCATTTTTATTATTATGTATCTATGTTAGGATTAGTTTATGGTTTTGTTTAATATTTTAAGTTTTGATTTATATTTGTAATTAAGTTTTATACCTAATCTTTATATTTATTTTTTGTTTTATTTTATCTTGCCGCCTGCTTGGACGAGGCGCCATCTTTCTTTTTGTCAATTTATGGTGCCACTGAAAACCAGCGTAATGAGCCGTTCTTCAACGTCTCATTACACAAAGCTGAGTGGTGACCGTTTTGGTAACATATAATGTATAATTGTGTTTGTTTTGTATTATTTATTGTAAAATGTTGCCAAATAAATTATTTTTCTTTCTTTCTTTCTTTCTTTTCTGGAGAGGCTATCGCAATACTTGAAGCCATTTTATATATTGAGTCCCATAAAATTAATAAATGTTTGGTTTTCTCAGACTCCCAAGCTGCCTCCAAGACATTATTAAGCTACCGTTTCATTCCAAAGACAATTTCTCTATCACCCTCCAAATTAAGGAAGCTCTGTACCGATGTCACTGTGCGGGAATTGAGGCCTAGATTCCCAGTCACAGTGGGATCAGTGACAACGAAGCAGCAGACGCCTTTGCAAAGGATGCAACAAGAATTGGCGTGTGCAAATACCATAAGTGCTTTCCCAGAGATCTGCTCGCCATGACCAAACCCCAAATGTTTGCACCCCTGTATTTTTGCGTAAAATCAGAGTCCGAGATCACTCTCTGTGCGAGTGCAGCCTAGAAGACGGTACCTTGGAACACATTTTTTTCAATTGCCCTAATATTGCTGTTCCACTTTATAACTTACTTCCTCCGAAATTCCCCCGCCCCATTAACATAAATAACCTCTTAACTTTAGTGTTCTCCCCCCATATTGTTACTCTATGTAAATTTATCCACTTAAATAGCATATATTTATAAATACATGTTTGTGTTGTCTTTTGTTTTAGATTCTCAACTGAGTACCCCCGTGAACCAACTCATCAACACCGGTTAATGTCATATTAGAGCTCAGCGTATTTTTTTTTGTTTTGTTTTTTTTCTTTCAACCGTGACATTGGCAAAATCATCATTTCTCATAATGATGGAGCCATAAAAATAGAAAGTGAAGTGAAGTTATTCTTACACTTTGCTACATACTAGTGATACCTAAACGTTTTGGATCATGTATTAAAAAGTAAGAGCTTTGTAGCGCAGTAATACAACAAATACGTCATTCACACACAATTATTAGGTACATCCTATATTTTTGTACGAAAAATTTTAATAACAACAAGCTTAAAGAAAAGATTCAATAACTCACAAACGTACTTCAGCTTGTTGTAGAAGTTTAGTCATTAAGGTAGTGTATTTGATGTGCCATTCAAATATAAGTAAAATAATAACTAGAAAGTTTTATGTGAAATGGTATGCTCTGCCATTTAGCAAATTTAACAGAGCTAACAGAATGCGCAGTCCACATAGGCAAGCACAATCGTGTGTGCAGGAAATAATAGCCCTCCAGGGTCGTTAAATTTACGAACAAACACCGGAGCAGGTGCGGTTTCCAGCGATTACGTCACATATTAGTTAATCTGTTTCCAAACTAAGTACCTACAAAGAGTCACTTATTTGCAAAATATCACTTTACTAGGAAGTTAAAAAGACGTTTTTGGCCCGATTTGCATTTATCGTTCATAATAAAAGTGCAGCTCGGAAGTGTTGGGATTCGCAATTGGTTAAATGTATTTCAAGAACAAAGTCCAGACGAGTACGTGCACACAATAGATATGATAATCACGGCTATACCTACAAACACCTAATACATCGAACCAAAAGACCATTGTGGTCGTTAACATTAAATTTTATCATCAAATTGACAAAGGTAATCACTGTCTTTCAAAATGAACGATTTATAATAACCTACAACACTATATAAATAATGCCCAATATAGTCTATAGGAAATCACCAGTCAAACAAAGCAAGCAATATATTCATATCTTGTTTAAGACGAAAACTAACGACATTGTTTGAGGTTTAAAGCACACAAGTTATATTTCTCTGTAAACCCAACCACCTTATTTTATAACAACATCAACAATAGAGTCACTTTGACTTAAATTTTAAACGAAGACGACAAATAAAACCTACCGCTTCAGATAATTTTTAAAGTAGGTACTACCAGGCAAATAGTCGGTAGATCCACCTGCCGTTATAGTCGCACGTAGGTACTTGTTATTTTAGAAAGTATCCGTAATATCATTAGTAAACGTGTGACGTTATAAGTAACTTGTGTCTGTTGTAGCGCTGGGTTTCAATACCCTTCCGAACCCGAAACTGCTACATTAACTTAAGAGAAAATTTATATCCAGACTAAGATAAAATAAACAGTACCCTTCCTTACCTTATGATCCCTGACAGCTTCTGCTTGTTTATTGAGTGCCTTCTTGGCGGACTGGGCACCTCGGTCAATGTACACTGTGCCCCACAGCCACGCTGCTGTCCCGAAGGGTACACAGTACTGTAAAGATCTCTTCGACACCACTGTGCACCGGTCCATCAGTGGCCAGAGTACTGCTAACACTAAACCAACAGGAAATAAACAACAAATGAAATTTAAAAAAATATTGTTCTAGGTTAGTGGTTTTACCAATACTTAAATGTGGTAACTTATTAAAATATTTCAATAACTTTTTATCGTTTTAATAAAAAGTTATTGAAATATTTGTATTTCATTTTTCATGTAGAATTTAATTATTTTGACTTGATTTGATTTGATTTTTGAGATTTTAAGGAAAAATCTGCTTAATAGAAATTTTGTGTTACTTATAAGATTTTGAGTATCTAAAAATAACCTTGAAGCAACATAGCGTCGAGTACCTCTTACGTTGACGTTGTACATACATACAAGGCATAATAGTGTACGTAGGTGTTGTCTGTTGTCAGAGACCCATAAATACCTTAAGTTGTTTGCTCAGAGCAACCAATTAGCTAATATACCTACCTCGATTTACGTAGACTTTTAGAAAATTGAAAATCGAATACCAAACAACCAGAAACATGTGGCATGTGTCCACAAATTTTACACAATAGCACATTGTGAGTTTTACAGCGGCAGCGATAAAGAAAACAAAAGTTATTATCCAGTAGATATTAAGTCACGACATCTCTTCCGCCTGCATTATAGTGTAATGGAGAGACGGAACATTTTATTATGTGTTCCTAAGAACACACTAAACAAAACTACCTAAGTAGTTTTCTAACTCTCGAACTGTTACGCAATATTTCCTGCCTTTTGTTGGTCTATTTGACTCTTTGTATCATAGATCGACAGATATTATTTTATTTTTTTCTTTTACTACTATGCTATTTATCAACTACACTTATTTTTTCATAAAAGATCGACTTCATGGGGTTGGATCTACGTAATCCACAATTAAAGAATCATCTACCGAATCTACTTTATTTCAAAAACAAAATAAATTGAAATTGATAGTTGCATGCTAGTATTTGCATAACTACGTTACGTTACCATTACCAAACACAAACTCTAACGACTGATGGACACATACCTTGTCTATTTAATGTTAGCTCTCTTAAGTCATTTTAGAACCGAACGCAACTTTCACTCAAACTAGACTTATTTAGATACTCTTTCTGTTACAATGACATAATACCGACTTATCCGAATAACAAAGTCCAATGTGATTATATGGCGAAAAGAGGATAGATACATAATTTCTTTATTCAAGCTTCAGAATTCAAGACTCAGAAATATCAGGTTACTCAACAAAAAAGGTACGGTGTAAAAAGCCGTTAAATTTGAATATTACGGTAGTTGAATATCACGATGTTTTGCTACCATAATAGACAATTATTTTTTGTGAAATTACTCCACTAGTTTGTTACAATTATTCATACAAAGATCGTACACTAAAAAAACACGAAAAATTCCTTCGATCCGGCTGGATTCAGCATTCCGTGCTCGGCGCTCGCCCAACTGCGCTACGGAACGAACCAGCATGCTTTACAGCGTTTGCGCACTAAGTCCGTTTCGTATTCGTTCCGAATCCGAGAAATGACGATCCGAAATGTCACAGGTGTCCGAAGTGTCATTTTATCTCTAGTCACCTGCACAAAGCGATTCGCATTTTCTCGGATTCGCATAAGACTTAGTGCACAAGCGACATCCGAAGTGTGTTCGAGTTTTTTAGATTTGTACAGTCTCGGATTTGGAACAAATACGAATCGGATACAGTGCGCAAATGCGCTTACGAATTTTTCTACTGCAGACCTTTGTTTTTTGTTTCAACGACTTTTTGCCGTAGGGCCATCATCTATGAAAGTTAAATTTTAATAATTGTTAAATTTTACGTATTATATTGTCTTAAGTAGTAATAATTTAATCTTACCATAAAGGTCTAGACTAGTCTGATGGTTGAGCAAGACGACGACACCTCGCGAGTTGTCGACGTTCTCCAGCCCTCGCACTATCCAGCGAATGCCCAACATCCGAGACGTAAGCCTTAACAAGGCTGCCGGTATCCTACAAATATATACACAATGATATCACAACAATCTGTTAAGGCTATTTCATATATTTATATTAGTCGAGAAAAGGCATCAACATGTACAATAGAACAGCTATTTTTGTTAGTTCTCATGGCAACAATTTTTCAAATTGTCAAACTCATCTCCTATAGATGAAACTAGCTATACCGTGTAGGTAAGTGTAGTTAGGTTCGTCTATATTTACTAACCTATCAGACAACTATTAATGTATTCATACTTGATATATGTCGTCAATCCTTGACAAATGATAGGTAAATACACACATCAAAAGTGTCTAGGGATCAAGTACGTTTAAGAGTATTGCTGCAATTAGGGTTAATTATATTAACTTTTTTGTATCGCTATTGATAATTTTTAGTGAGTTTTAACATTTAAATAAGGAATATCGATAATAAGAAGAAAATCGATTGTCAATGTGGTTTTGTATAAAAATGAGTTATAGCGTTTTGACAAAATCATTACAATATCTGCATCGGAACCGAAACAATTTACATTATTATGGAGAGACGACATCATTTAACCCGAGAAGTGATGATGCGAGCCGTCGGAATGTTGGAAGCTGGTTCCAGGCAACGTGCTGTGGTTTTCACTCTTAACACTACACAGAGCGTCATAAGTCGCCTCTGGACGCGCTATCGCATGACGGGCAGCGTGGCCGAGCGACATGGAGGACGATCTCGCATCACGACTCGCAGACAGGACCGGTATATCCAAAATACTGCTCGACGGAATCGTACCATGACCGCCATGATGTTGGTTACGAGGCTCCACAGCTCCTCAGGCTTGCTAATAGGCGATCAAACAATCCGAAATCGTTTACGTGAAGTGGGTCTGCGATCCCGAAGGCCGCTCAGAGTTCCACCTATTGCACCCTGCAATTGCAGGACCCGTTTACGATGGGCTCGCGAACACAGAAACTGGGAGGAAGAAGACTGGCGCTATGTGTGCTTTTCGGATGAATCCCGCTTCGGTATGAGACCGGATACAAGACGTACTCGAGTTTGGAGAACATCTGGACGTCATGAACGTTTGAGATATTGTCAGGAAGTTCATCCATATGTGGTGGGTGGGGGAACAATAATGATATGGGCCGGTATTTGGATCGGCGGAAGAACCGCTCTCATTTGGATCAGGGGTAACCTCAATGCTCAAGTTTACGCAGAGAGGATTGTTTCAGATGTTATCATCCCTTTGCGAGGCCAGTTGGGTGATTCATTTCAACTAATGCATGACAACGCACGTCCACACACGGCTAGAGTCGTAACACGCATTCTTGCCGAAGCTCGTATCAACGTTCTGCCGTGGCCTGCTCAATCGCCAGACCTCAATCCAATTGAGCACGCATGGGATATGCTTCAAAGAAGAGCTGTGCCGAGTATGCATACCGTACATACTCTACAACAATATTTTGACTTGTTACAAAACACATGGGCGGCCATTCCTCAAAGTGATTTTGATGAACTCATCTTAAGCATGCCAAATCGCTGTAATTGTGTGATTCGTGTTAATGGTGGAATACAGATTATTAATTTTCTTATCTTTACAATAAAAATGAGCAAAATCATCATTTTCGCCATTTTTTTGTCATCTAATTGACGCCGTTAATTTGAGTTTTTTCCCACAATTTGCAAAAACATCAATTTTAGTTTATTTTAATTAAATATAGGGGTAAGCGGTTAAATAAAACATAAGCATTAAAGTAAGAAGTCGTCCTGGAAGACTGGATTTGGTAAATATTGCTTAAATAATTTTTATTTCAAAAATATTCACTTGATCCCTAGACACTTTTGATGTGTGTAAATCCCTGCTTGGTTAAATAAAGCTTGCATAAATTTTTCAATCTATTTCACTTCAATGTTTTTTTTTTTAAAAGCACAAGGTGTGACAACGGCCTTTCGACTTCCTTTTCCATTCTTCCCTGTTATATGTACTATCAGTTAAGTCGGCCGTGTTAAAGGTTTTTTTTTTGCGTGGAGGCAACGAAGCAACGAAAGCGGCCACATCCAGAACAAATAGAATATTATGGTAAATTTGCTTTAGATCATAGTTTTGTTATAAAGAAAAGTTTAAAAAAAAAGGATTGATAAAATGAGGGACAGGGCTACCTAGAATCGCCGCTTGCAAACAAAATTGATTTGGGACTGGGAAGGCTTGAACTTTCCTGATAGTACCTATACAGGACTATTTATAAAATACTAACAACCTCGCAGAACTATAATACAAACATCGTAAACAACAACTTTTGTTCCACGACTTTTAATAATTCATCAGATTTTACTTTCGCACAAAAATAATAAATAAATAATCTATCCCCTGTATATCTTTTCCCTTTTGCTGTCAAATTCCTTCTCACGTCTCGGCATCCAAGAAATAATGGTAAATAGTCCGAATTTCGTTTTGCTAACATGGACATTACCAGTTCAAAATACTTATAATACCGCTACTACCATATTAACCTACTACAAGCAATTCAAAAAATATACAAGAGCCATGAGGTAAAAGTAATATCAGGCGCATTGTTTAAGTATTCCAATAGGGCAATTGCTAGAGAGAACGATAATGAGCTCGGAACAGCTGCTATGTCTCTCACCAAAGATAATATTGGCGGGCTTATTTCTAAAGCAGCAGTTGAGTATGTTTGTTTTCATCAATATTTCTTATGTTGCTGTTTTGTCAACCCCTTATGCAACCGAAAATAATAATTTTGGTGTTGTTGGCATTATTTGCATTGGAAGTGTACGTGAAACATAAAATCGCATGATAAAGATCATTTCAAGATACAGATAAACGCCCGACGTCAATCGCGATCACGCAAATAAGAGATGCTTGGTTCAAAGGTCGCAGAATACATAGGAATAAATATATAGGCTGTAAATCACACGAATGCACGTAATAACCTTAAGTAGAAAGCATGACCTATAAATAATATTATAACAGATGCGTGTTTAAACAGATATCAATACCCCGGGGCTCGGTAGTACCGCAAACAAGTTTATCAAGATCGACCCTAGTTTTCTTGAAGATTTTTTGTTTTTTATGATACCGACTGAATGACGACGGGACGAATAAGTCATACGATTGATAGTAAGCGACACGCCTGCCTGTCCATAACAGTTGCAGTGCCGCTCAAAGCTTTAAATTGCAAAGATCTGAGGAGCGCTGTCTCTGCATCCGTCACTCTGAGACATAAGTTGACAAGTCCCATGTGCCTGTAACTTCACCAGCACGGTTGCCCTTCCAAACCAGAACGCAGTAATGCTTGGCGGCAGAAATAGGGCGCAGTACTTCCCTGGACGTACTCATTCACAAATAGCTCTACTGCTACTAAATTCAAGCTACTTTTCAGTTTCCGTGTCGTGGTAATGGATTAGACTGAAAACCTGAAACTCTGGTGGTCACAAATCTTCATGAATAAAGATTTATAGTAATTTACTAATTTATTGAACGGAATATCGAGGGCGAAAATAACGCCAGACTTATTTAGATAAAATCTCTCAACATTCTTTTGCGAAGGAGTCGCGTAATTTAGCTTAACGTTTTACATTACAATTTTTTTTTACAAATTAGTTTTTTTTTTCCTTCTTTCCATAATGGAAAAGGCAAAGGTTTTACACCATACAGCCAAGTCTTTACAAATTAGTATTTATTAGACATACGGTCAACACATATCTTATCTATAACATCGAAATATTAATGATATTTTTATCTGTAATTATTTAGTAATGTACCTATTTAACTTTTGTAGTTAAAATAGAAACTTATATTTCGGCGGCTTATTTTTACAGAAATGCATAATTACTTTTGTCAGTAAGAAATACAATTACAAATAATTTTAATGAATATTTACAAAATTACGTACCTAAGTTTTTTTTATACTCTGGTCCGTAATATATAATTGCCACACTTTTTTTTACATTTTTTTATAGCCCAGAAACCCTGTTTCGCGGGTGCCATGAACACACAAATAGACAACCACAAATTACACCGAAACTTGAGACCGAGAAATAAATGTAAGCCATACAAATATTTCTCCCAGGCCGGGGATCGAACCCGGGACCGCTGCATAGCAGATCGGCGTGGTAACCGTTCGGCCAGTTTGGCAATTTTACCAACGTTTAGCAAGTTCATCACACACATTCATCACTGTTACTCAACAATGCCAAAGTCACTCAAAACTAAAAAAATAAAAATTAAATACTTACAAAGCATTTCTGGGGTCGAAAGGCTTCAACAGCATTAGTGGTAATGGTGCAGTGGCGAATATTAACGATAATATCACGAATAGTGTGAACTGAAACAATTGATGAACTTGTAGATCTGTTGAGTCACCGGAGGAGAAACAGGAAAATCTGTTTTGCTTGATCAAATAATTTAGGTATTTACAATATATCGGTCTTACAAAAAATATACGATACACCTAAGGATATTGTCTAAAGAATGTGCTAACGTGTTACACGATAGGATGTACTTTATCCGATCATATAAAATCCGGAAAACAGGCTGAAATGAAAGTTTCAAATGAATTATTTCAAAATAAAATATGTAACTTTGTACATAACTTTCATATAGAGATATTTCTCTTTAAGTACAACAGAGTACCATCTAAATTTTGATTTTCAACTGAAGCCAAAGAAGTCCAAGGAAAGGATGGTCAAAGTCACTTGAACAGAATTGTAGGAAAAAACAATTATTACTTTGAATAACTTTTAAATATTGGTGAAAAAGTCACGCACAAATACTACGTGAGATAAAGTCAATGCTGATATAAATGCTTGTAACACTATGTAATCCATTTTAACTACCATTTTTTACTTTTCTACCATTTAGCCACAAGCATTTTTGTGACTAAAAGTAAAAGCTAATTTTTAAGGAACCGTCTTTTTTCTGTGACTTTGATCATTCCTTCCCTGGTCTCTTCAAATGTTCTACGCTTGTTCTTGTTTTATTCATATTAATTTACAGCGCCCGGATTGCGGGACGCGAGAGGCAAACCCCACACCTCGCCGCCTAAAATCTAGGATGCGATGCGATCAATAACCATGCGACAACGCTATAAATATTATTATGAATAAGGAATATAAAAATACTTGTCTCATTACATTACATTGAAATAGGTTTTGCATCAACGACCAAACAAACGAATTTCATATAATCGTTAGCTGAGGGGTAGACGATCGTAGAAAAATTGCAATACCACATGGAATACTTCCTCAAGTATTCGTATATACTTAGCAATAATTCGACGAATAAGGTCCGTCGTCGGCAAGTGCCTACTTACCTTTATGTAATATCTGGCAATAGAGCTTATATTAAAAAGGATGAAGATTAGTGCCATCACACACCCCAAAACAACATTGAACGCCATCCTGTTAAATTTGTTTATATCCGCATAATACGCTATTTCCTGAAACAATGGATACAATTATTAAATTTTATTGGTATACCTACTTTCTTTCTTGCTTATAAAAGCACAAAAGACAATGTTTAATGGCTTAGAAAAGAGCCGGGAACATGTGTTCCTTCGCATGTATGTACAGTTAGAATAGGTAGAATAAATTAATTAAGCCATTTGTGTTGGACCTACAAAGCTATAAGTAAAAGAAGCAATTATTTAGGGCTATTATTGGGCACTAAGTCTGCGAACCAACATAAAGGCCCCCATATTTGATGATTTGTCTTCGCGGTCCGTCTTTTCATTGATCGAAACGACAAATCAAAAGTGTATGTTTTTGACATAAAGTCGTTAACGATTAAAACAGCCCATTCACTACCTGCATGGCAGTCCACCGCGCAGGCAGGAGATTGCTCACGTATGGAGTCTCGCAGGACGCATTGCAGAATTGCTTGCACACAGCGTTTATATTAATAATCCTGCTTTATGCGGAGGACTGCTATGCTGGATAATGAATGCCCCTTTTACTTGAACGCCAGAGGATTAGCGATGGATCGATACGATTATCGTGACAATCGATTGAAAAGGGGAATTGTCTGTAGATATGGGCTTAATAAGAGCATTGACCACTTCTCCTGGGCCTCATCAAATTTACAAATAAATAATTCGCACAAATCGGTACGAAATGCCCAAACCCGCTTCTATATGGTTGCCAAATAGTCACAAAACCTTGAAAAGCCTAAGGCCTAAGACTGTGGCAGTTTGATATATGGGACAGTAACGTTAACTACTGTCCCACTCCCATATATCAAACCGCCTTAGGTTGTTTTTGCATTCTGTCGTTGTAAACGTTTTTGTAACTCGCTTCCCTAATTATGGCATTTCAATTTTGTTTGTCACTCATAAGTAGCGCCAATCTAGTTCTATTGATAATCGCCCTTTCCTTGTTCCGATCTGCCCTATCTATCGCATGTCTGCCCTATTTTCCGTGCATCACAGGCGTTGAATAAAAAATGCTTTACTGGGCGCGTCCAATTTAATAATAACTATCATGCATTAGCAGTCCTACAGGAGATTGGTGCGATTTTCACAAAGTCACTTAAATAATTGGCATTAATTATTAATTAAAAGTTAAAGGAGAGGGAGCGGCATAACAAATTTAATGCGCCATGACGTCAGAGGTACTGTTCCTACAAGAGCAGTTAAATGTAACATGCATATATGTCACTCATAGTCATAAGCAATAGTCGGAGTAGGGTGTTCCAAATGAGTAAATAAATGGCTACACAATGTAAATATAAGGAGTAACGTAGAGAGGTTAAAACCACCAAATATTAATTAATTTTTAATTCCCGGAAATAGTTTTACTGCATCGTAAGATAAAATTACTCACTCGGAAAGCTGAAATTAGATGTTAAAGTAATTCTAGAGCCACCATGTAAAAAAATGTAGTCGATAATTAAGTTTTCAGCAAGGAAATTTTTTTATGAGCTACAAGCAAAAGCATATTTTAACTAATGTGGATATTATTCTTTATTGCACAAAGAAAAGATACATGAAACACAAGTTATAAAGGACATATACAAAGGTGAGCTTATCTCTAGAAGAGATCTCTTCCAGCTCTTCCAGCCAACCCTAGCCTAGGTGAAAAATGAAGTCTGCGGGACTAATTATTGTACAATAAAATTAAAATTTAAATGTTTGCATAAAGGATGATAATACACATGATAACATAAATACATACATAAGCAGAGTATATATTATAATCTAAACAAATGACTAGTTTACATATATGTTACCGATTAGCTATCTAACGCGTTCGACAGTATTAATTTGTGTTTGAAAGATGCCACCGATTGGCTGTCATGAATGCCAGCACGCAGTTTATTCCACATACGAATTGTACTTACCGTGCAAGGGTTGTG
Organism: Hyposmocoma kahamanoa; assembly: GCF_003589595.1. Classification (NCBI taxonomy): domain Eukaryota; kingdom Metazoa; phylum Arthropoda; class Insecta; order Lepidoptera; family Cosmopterigidae; genus Hyposmocoma; species Hyposmocoma kahamanoa. Next base: position 11,240,725 of record NW_020653945.1, read on the forward strand.
GAAGAATTTCGAGTTGGATTGGGGATTTTTTAGTGATCTAGTGTCACAGGTACGTTTTGGGCGGGAACTGGGGGATAAGGGAGAAAAACAGGAACACAGATAATGAGGAAGCTGGGGGTAATATAGAATTTTATAAAGGAGACAAAGAACGTGCATATCTCGGCGAAGTCGGATTGGTAGTAATTTCAACTTAGTCCAAAATTCAGAGACACTGTCATATTTACGTAAACCGAATATGAAACGGATTGCCAGATTTTGTAGGCGCTCCAGTTTGTTAAGCAGCTCCTCTGTAGCATCCAAATAACAAATATCGGCATAGTCGAGAAGAGGAAGTAGTAAAGCCTGAGCAAGCATAATCCTGGTATTGAACGGCAAGAAGAATTGAAGCCCCTTGAGAGAATGGTAGTAAAAATGCATGCGTCGACTAACCTCATTACCTGCGGTCTCCAAGACAGTGTATGGTCGATTATCAGACCCCGGTTCTTTGTATTATCAGCATATGATGTCTCACTCCATTATAAGAAACCTTGGGGAGGTTATTAATGTCCAACCTACAGTCCTACAGTGTCTTGCTACCTACGATTATTGCCTGTGATATCGTTGTATTTACAAGCAAACCAAATGCACCAGCCCAAGACTTCACCACAAGAAGATCTTTATTAATAGCTTCAATGGCAGATAGGGTATTAGCTACATCAAAGTGTCTATAAGTTTGCAAATAATCGCGTATAAGTGGAATGGAGGAGTAATTGGTTTTGTGAGTTCATTTATGAACAGCGAGAAGAGAAGAGGTGAAAGTACACCACTCTGAGGCACCCCTGAAGTCAAAGGAGACCATTCAAAATAAGTGTCATCATGCATGATCCTTTGAAGGCGATTGCGGAGGTAGTCTGAACAACAAGCGATTGCAGCAGGGAAGAAGTTAAGAGAGCAGAGAATGGCAAGAAGGATATCATAGTCGACAGAGTTGAAAGCACTGCTGAAGTCCAGTAACACGATAATGGTAAACAATCGGTTATCCATGGCGTGGCGAATATCATCCGTGACGTTAAGTAAGGCAGTTACTGTGTATGACCAGGACGAAAACCGAATTGATATGGACTTATAAGATCATAACGAGAGACAAATGAGAAAAGTTGTTTATGAACAGTGCTTTCAAGGACCTTGGACAGGAATGGAAGGATGGAGATAGGACGAAATTGGGAGAAAGCCGTGGGAGTAGCGGATTTAGGGATGGGAATGACATGGACTAATTTCCAGTCGCTAGGAAAGACGCCAGTTGCAAGTGAACGATTCATAATGTGTGTGATAATTGATGCAACGTCATCCAAGATCAGCATGTCACGGCAAATACCATCTTCATTCACGGCCTTGAAAGTTATGGATACTCTTCTTAACTTCCCCCTCAGTGACTTCGCGAAAAGAAAAAGGCTCACAAGCAGGACGAGTAACAGTGCCCAGAGAGGTGAGCGTGGATGCTTTGATAGAGTCGGCAACTGTAAATGGTGAGTTGGTAAAGTATTGTTGAGTGAATTAAGGTCAGGTAAGGCAACAGTACAATCACGATCTCTACCCACACCAAGTGATCTCAAGAACTTCCAGGTTTGACCCGTAGACAAGCCTTCTATCGACGAATGGATGTAACGCCGTTTGGCGTCACGACACAGTCTGTTGCAGAGATTGCGCAGCCGTTTATAGGAAAGCAAATTATCGTCATTTGGAAACCTCTTAAGGATCGACTTGGCCTTGTCCCTACGTTTCATGATTTCCTTTATTGATTGTGTAAGCCAAGGCGCAGGCAGATGCTTAACGCGCACTAGTCTGAGTGGGGCATGAGAGTCATACTGCTTTTTATTAACCGATTGTTAAAAATTTTCATCTTCTCATTTACCGTGTTAGCTTCAATCAATGCAGACCAGTCAATATTAGTAAAATCCTCTCTCAAGCGATCGACACAAATGCTACCAAAGCTACGCTGAAAAATTACTTTAATTTTGATTAAAAATTAATAATTTTAATTTACATAGATATAGGAAAAAACGGGAGATATGTAATGACGCTATGTAAGTTCGGGTACCGATATCGTCACTTTTTAGCTTGTGTGCAATTCAAACTTCACGCTCTATTACTATTACTTGAACGTAACGATTTTGATTGGTCCAAGGCTCTGCAGCCAAAGCCAGCTTATCGGTTATATTATTATATTTTACAGGATATATAATGGAGAGTGTGCGATGGAATTACACGATTTAATTCCGCTTTCCCCTTTCCATCACCGGGGGACTCGACGTAGACTTGGATTCCACCTCTATGTTGTGGATATTCCAAAGATTCGCACGAAGCGTTACTCTTCCACATTTATATGGCGAACGGCTATGGAGTGGAATTCCCTGCCTGCAGACTTGTTCCCTGCACGTTATAACTTGGGCCTTTTCATGGCAAAAGTGAATAGGCATTCATCTATCGTCGACCTCATCGTCACTTTCCATCAGGTGAGGTGGAGGTCAAATGCGAACTTACATTTAATTAAAAAAAAATTAGTCTTATATGAGAAAAGTCATTTTCTGGCGTCGCCATTTTCACATACACAATACGGAAGCGTGCGCGTGCGTACGATCGGAGCGCCTGATCGAACTGAACGGCGCGCCGATTGCTTTTCTCGGCGGCGCCGGCGGCGGCGGTGCGAGGACACACGCGGCGGCGGCGGCGCGCCGACGCGGCGCTCATGTCTACCTCGATATGTGCATGTTGACCATACCGAGGCGACACGAATCAAGCCCTCATACTTAGAATAATAACGCATAGAAACCTAGCCCGCACGCGCTAAGTGAGGCAAGTTAGAGGCTTCCCAAACTGCCTACACGAGCGGGCGGGCTGTTAGTGCTCAAGGTCAAATTGCACCGCGAACAGCTCCAAAATTTTTGCTAAAAATGACGAAATGTGCGGTAAATGGATGTAAAAATAGTACAGGCAAACATCAAATAAACACTAACATCACATTCCACAAGGAAGTAACGCGTTTCAACTTGTATTTTTATATAAATATTCACTAAAACCGAAAATTAATTTCGTTGCAACAAGACACGAAAATGTTGCAAAGTAACGGATTTCTTTCTCCCAATTTTGCTATTCTGTTTCAAAATAATTATATTACGTAATTTTTTGAGAATAGGCAATATCGCGATGGCTGCCGATTTTTTTTATTCTAATGTAAGTGTGCATTTGACCTCCATTTCTGCAAGTTAAATGCGTACAAATGTTGTTTACAAAGAGCAACCCCCAGAGTTTCTTGCTCATACTTCTCGGGGGAATCTGCCTTACGAATGAGCGGTAGTTTAACCAATGTGACGATATCTAGTGTAATAATGCTTACCTATGAAATAAAGATTATTTTAATTTGATTCTGGGTATCGTTTACGGGGTATATTTTTTTTTAATTGTGTCCGCCATCTTGGATTTAGAAATAAGTATTATATTCGTAATGACCATCCCCAAATACCTCGAAAAGGATACCCATATAGCATTTTTTGAAAAATCGTGTCCGCCATCTTAGATTTACAAATAAGTGCTATATTCGTTTTTTATCGACAAAACCGAGCATATCTGTAGGCACCTGATCGGTATTGTCGATCGACAGTAACGATCGACAAAATCGAGCACATCTGTAGGCACCTGAGCGACAATGTCGGGCAAATCTGTAGGCACCTTTAACTTAATGATGAGTTAAGCAAGATACAATTTCCCCACTTTTGAGGGAAATGTTATTCCATGGCATCATTATTTGTATATTTGTGTGCGTGCCGACGAGCGTAGCTACAAGTTGCTTACGCCTACATGAATTTGGTTTTTGCCTCACTTGTGACAGTTCGTTTGATATGAAACTAACATTCTATGCGTTATTATTCTAAGCCCTCATACCAAATCTCCCCTTTTTTCTTATATCCATGATTATTTATTATTATTATTATTATTATTATTATTATTATTATAATATATACATATATCCTTATATAAATTTCATTATGAATTCGAAAAAGTTATTAATTAATATTTTGGTGGTTTTAATCACTCCTTGTATATTAAGTAGACTTACTTAGAGATACACTTACGTAGAGATATACTTCTTTGGAACACCTATTCCGACCATAGCTCATAACCGACGTCAGAACGGATTCAAACAATGTCAGCGTGAGCTGACCAATAGATCTAATCTACATTCTAGATAAGAAACATAGTGGAAGTGGTAAGGTAGCACATAAAAACCTTTTCATCTCAAATAATGTACAGTCGGCGAAAAAAATGTAATTACTTTATTTCATTTCCATGAGAATGAAGTCGGGGATAAGCTAACCGTTTACTTATAAACGAAGATAAAAACTTATTAGGTATAAAGACTCTTAGAAAACTGAACTGAGATAACGCTGGTCATCGTCCACTCTCCAACATAATGACGTCCAAATTGTCCTTATTCCAGGCTATACAAACCTACATGCAGCGTAGGTATTATAGTTCTGTAATGAACTGGTAAACATAAATACAAGTAGAACAATTGACTGCATAAACATAATACCTTCTTATGCCATAAGCATTCTGATACAATGTTTATCAAAAAGTGGTCTGCTTATTTATACTTTATGGCGCCTAAAAACAATGCTCAAGAATAAATGCGTGTGCATACGAAATGTACCAATCATCAACTCTGAATGAAAGCACTGTAGTTGATTCTCGTTAGAGAGGTCGAGGGTTCGAATCTCTGTGACGGCATGTACCTAAGACCTTAATCTTTAAGTTACTTACATTTTTTTATGATTAGGTATATAGGTATAATTTTTTTCAGTAGCCGTAGAGCTCCTTGTGAAAGAGTTCGTCCAGGGAAGTACTGCCACCTTATCTATCTGCCGCCAAGCAGTAATGTGAGCATTACTGCGTTCCTGTTCAGAAAGGTAAGGGTGCTGGTGAAATTACAGGTAAATGGGACTTGTCAACTTATGTCTCAGGGTGACGGGCGCAGTGGTAGTGCCCCTAAGATCTTCGCTATTTAAAGCTCCGAATGGCACTGCAATTGTGGTGTGTCGTTTACCACCAGGCGCACGACTTGTTCGTCCCGTCTCTGGTATTATAAAAAGATAAAATATGATACCAACAATTGACAGGACGAACATGTCGTGCGCCTGAAAGGCAAAACCGAAACGCAGCAATGCTTGGCGGCAGAAATGGGTAACGCGGCAGTACTTCCTTGGATGAACTCTGTCACAAGGAGCTCTACTTTAGCAGTAAAGGAGGTATTACTAATAAACATTAACAATACCCATTGGGAGGTATTGCGAGGCAGCCCACTAACGGCGAAACACACAACGAAAACATCGCGAAAAAATTTCACAATCACGATTCCTGATGGAAAACGTGTGGGGTGTACAACACGTCGCTTCAGAACCTTACGATAACTCAGTTGTCGACCGATTCGATTTGATATCGTGCGATTTCTTTTCAATTTTATTCACAACACCCGAATGGAACGTCAAATTGTAGTATTCGAAAAGGAACCGAAATGTACGAATACTCGAACTTCTCGACCGGCAAAGGCTACAAACGTTATTCAGAACAACGTTATCGAATGAAAGTTACCGAACGCCATATTGTTTACAAAGCAAGAATGTAACATGGAAATCTCTTATTATTTTAAATAAGGCTTGGATTTTGTTCAATTTTATTAATGTATTTTAATGCAAGACTAATGCATTCCTATATTTTAGGTAAAAATGTATGTAAAAGGACTTTCATTTTTCTTATAATCTATTTCACCGACTAACTTCGTAAACGGTGTTGGATAACGATATCGTAACCGAATCCGAATCGAACGTTTAACTCTGAATAGCTCGGAAGGCACCCGATTCATTCGATTCGAGAACGCTATCCAATCGAACGATTCGGTTAAAATATCGATGAGTTTTGAATCGGGGTTCAGGCCTCTACTTAAAGGGGACCCGTGGCAAGCAGTAGGATGTATATCGGTCCGATGATAATGGTAATGATGAAATAATTTCTTTATCGCGACATCAAAATTACAACGCCCTTGGACCCGGACTCGCATAATCTACTACAAATGTAAGTATCGATATTACAGGTATTTTATTGAATAAAACGCTTAACTCATCTTCTTTCATACTTGGTATGGGATATTATAAGGAAAATTTTAATATTACATTCGCATGTAAAATAAAGGTAGAATGTGGCAAAAAGGTCTTTTTACTTGATCTTTAATTCATATTACATGAATTATTTTCCTCTCGAATTCTTAGGCGATCGCTACTCAATGGCAATGAAACTATTTTTTCCAACCTAAATAGCGTGTTATTTGCTTTCTCAAACAAACTCTTTCTTTGACAAAACAATCATTATGAAATTAAACTATTTTCCCGGATCTAAATCGTGTATATTAATGGTCACGACTGACTGTTAGTCATGCATGACCATGGGACCCGTAAAGGTCCCGGGACGTTGGTTTGTATGAAAAAACAAATATACGAGATGTTGGATCCGAGAAAATAGTTTCATTTCCTATGTATAACAATCGCGAAAACCTAAGAACTCGGTGAAACAAATACGTATTTAAGCGCTTTTTTTTATTATTATTAATTAATTATTATAAGTACATATGTAATGCCAAACCGCCTCTAAACCGTTTTTCAGTTCACTTTAATACTCTGTATATTTTGTAATATATTTATTAAAATAAACTTCAATTTTTGATATTTGTATATATTTTGCCAAAAATTGAAGTTTAGTTTTTTTTTTATTTGCTTAGAGTTATTAAGTAATTTCTAAACTTGCTTTTTTTAATGTGAGCTCTATTCTAGATAGTATAAACTAAACTTTATTTGAAAACATATTTATTGGTCTTATCATAGAATGGATAAGACAGAAGAAGAGTACAAACGGTCACTTTACGCTGTTGCAATTATAAACTCTTTGTCGAATCACGGTTACTGTTTAATTACTCCTATTCATGAAATATTGCCTCTTTTAA
>NW_020653945.1:11267751-11283690 GCF_003589595.1 Hyposmocoma kahamanoa
TACAGGACGTCTAACATAGCGCTTTCCATCTGAATTTACCATGTTTATTTTCGTTTCATCTGAAAATAAAACTTTTTTCCAGTATCGTATCGTCCAATTAACATATTTTTTTGCGAATAATAATCGCTTCTCTCATGTTGCTTGGTAAGAAGCGGTACCTTTCGAGAGGTTCTTCCAAACAATTTAGCTTCCACTAATCTTCGGCGTATCAGTCTTGATGAGACGTTTCTGGGGTCATCAGGCGAAAAAACTTCATTTTTAATCTGGTTTGAGCCTTTAAATGGGTCTTTTTTAGTAACACGAACGATTAGCTTATCTTCTCTGGTAGAGGTTTTTCTTGGCCGAGCCTTTCTAAGAACATTTTCAACAGTTCCATGTGTTTTATAGTGATCAATTGCATTAAAAACTTTCTTCACAGAACAAACAGCTATTCTTCTGTACGTCCACTTTTGATCTAAATGTAAATTAACAATTATTTGCCTAGTTGACGCGTCACAACTTTTACTTTTGCCCATTTTGAACAAAATTAAATTCAGACCAAATTTTGAATTGCCGCCAAATTAATAGAAAACATCAAGAAAGAAATGTTAATTCAATTTCAAAAAAAGAACGAGCTATAGATAAGCATCTATAGCTCGTCGTCATTTTCAAATGTTTCTAATTAGACGTCCAAGCGGCCAGGAACAGAAAATATACTCGTACATTGTGTAAGACTCATTTTATAATTAAAAGTAAGATATGTTTTATTTTTTATGCATTTAATGATTTTTTACTTGAGTGGCTATATTATTGCATGATTATTTATTATTGAATTTATATATTTTTCACGAACATTTGTACGTTGAAGTTAAACTTCGTTCAATCATAAGAAGTGTTTCTAATTAAACGACCACCACAGTATGTCTCGAGATACATCAACTTTTTGTTAAAACTCATTGGTTTTTGGCTCTGCAATTTGTGAAAAGTAGTCGTGCGTGTTACTACACAAGCCCTTGGTATTCCCTCTGATTCTATAATAAAACAAAAACGGATTAAAACGCAATATTAGAATAATCTAAACACCACGTGGTTTTGCAATATAATATTTGCCGATCTCCAATACCTCGAATTCGAGGGAAAACACGCGTAAAACATACTTTATTAATTAGCAAAAATCTCTATTTCAATATACCGGGTGGAAATTTGCAATGCCACCTGGAGAGAAAGTATTCTAAATACTGGAGATAGACATTTTTACTTAAATGAAACATTCCTTTATTTTTTTAAAGAAATAAAACTGCATTCATAGATTTTCGAAAATTTCTAGCAACACGCGGGAATCGAACCCGGTTTAATCTGAAAAAAATGCACCCTGCACTTTTATTGCGTCGATCGATATGGTTAATTATAAGAATAAAATCTCTCTCACAAAATTGGTTAATTAAATGAAGAAGAAAAAAACCATGAAATCTTAACGTATTTTAATAAAACGAAAAAAATGGTAATCTAACTAATTAGTTGCTCGAAATGAGCTCCATTTTCTTGGATACACAAATTTAATCCTTTAACGAATTCATTTTGAGTAACTTTTAATAACGTGTTGTGATGAATTGTATTTAAAATCGTATTCTGAACCTCAGCCTTCAACTAGTTTACACTCGCACAGGATTAAAGGTAAATTTGATTTTTAAAATATGCCCTGTAAAACTCGATTCCTTCACGATATTTTTCACAATAAGTATCGTAAAAGAATACTCAATTTTAACTAATTAACTCTCACGAAAATGCCGACAAAAGATAACGTGCACACAGGGCGACGACCAAATTCTAACAAATGCCTTAAGAGGGAGCAGAGGAAAAATTCCTAATCTTCGATTTGATTTTAGAGGGGTACGAGTATATCCACTTTCAAGTTTAAAATAAAATATTGAATGAGTAACTACACGATATATTCAAGCATAGACACTAATCAGAAACATAAAACAATAAAGTTTCCTCGATAGATAAAAATCACGAAATGACCTCTAATTTTCACATTTTTTCGATTCATCCTCGAAATGCTAATTAAAACTTAGATAATTAATTATATTTATGCATGATCGAGAACTGTCACTACGGATTTTTTTTAATCCCTTTAGTTTTGGAGTTATTCCGCTAAAACGAATTTGGTACTTTTAATGCGCAAAATTCAACATCTCCTGTCGAATGTCACGCAAACTTCAGGCATATATTTGTTTCACAAATTTGGGCGGCGCCAACGTCAAAACTTTTTTGGCATGCTTAATATTATTTAAATAAATTCTAATCACGACGCGGAATCTGAGAAGGGGAGGTGGGGAGGTATTGTCTATTGTTCTAAACTTATTAACCCTCCTCAGGAAGTTGTTATTTTATTCCTAGGGTCACTTTTTGAAAATAGATTTATGGCCGCCTAAATCTGTAATCTGCCCCTATGTGCGGCGTTGCCGAGAGCAGTAAGCGCGACCCGTGAAATACGGGCCGTAGGGGAAGCAACCTTTCCAAGATAATAGCCCTATATGGCGCAGTTGCGAATAGTATTGACAACAGTTTTCTAAACGAGTACGGTATATCACTGACCAAACAGTGTTATCTAATATACCCACAAAAATATATACTACAAATCTCTACTAAATAAGCATTCGATTTCCATTATCTCTTTGATTTGAGTCATCACCCTACCTTACTTTTTTCAGGTTATATATATTTGCGTGTGCGCACTGCAATGGCGGAGTGGAATACCTACGGCGGTTGGAGCTATGCTGGCTGGATCTTGCCCACCTGGCATTGTACAACCTGACGGCGTACAACGCACCAAACTATTTCGACCTCGACACAGTTATCATGCCGTACATTATGGACAACTGGCACGCGCTACAGTTGCCTGAAACTGTATTTGGTTTTCTTTTTCTATATTTTAAGTAACTAAAGAAATAAATATATTTCTCTAAAAGAAAAGAAACAAGATATCCGGTAGAAGACGGATCGTCCCAAATATACTTAGTAATTTTATGAAATCTCATAAGTTTTATTTATTCATTAATTTCAAAATATAAACAATAGTTTAAAAAAAATGTTGCGACGAACCACCTTATTCACAGATGTGGCGAACACCAGTGAATGAACGGCGAGAGAAAATCTTAACTGCCCTCACTTCAGCGCGCAAACGCTTTAAATGTGGACGCGAGATGAAGAAGCGCGCTACTATTTGGGGCTTGCGCTTGCGCCGCCCGCCGCCACCGCCAGCGCAGTTAACTGCGCTGGAACAGGTACTATTCATAACAGGAATTCAAAACCATAATAAATAATTTTTTTTTACAAAGTGTATTTTATTAAGCCCAAAAAATTGAATATTTGTCGACAGATCAAGAAAGGAGAACCACTGACTGACAAACTAGTGCGAGAGTATGCGCCTCGGCTACGATTCCTACCTCGAGCTCCATCGCCACCAGCACTTGCTAGTGTTGATGATAGGTAATGAAACCATTATCACAATTTGCACAAGAAGCTAGCTGTTGTTCTACCTAATTTTATCCATTTGTTGTAGTTCACAACCATCGTCTAGCAGTAGCAGTGAAAAAAGTTCCTATAAAAACCACACTCAACGTATGATAGTGCCGGTAGATGGTCATTGGTTAAACCTCATGATGGGCAAACGGTTTCATGAAAACCTAAACTCGAATTCCAACTCTGAAAATGACTCCACTAGTTCCTACGAATCTATTAAACACAATGAGAGTGATGAAAGACCTCCATCAACTACATTGTGTACATCCAGTACTAGGAAATCTGATGCCAAAGACGATAATTTAGAGAAAAGATCAGAAGTAGATGATAGTGAAGAAAAAGCAACATTTGAAACTCCTCCAGTGCCATCGCTTAACACCTCATTAGTACCCTGCTGTGTTAAGTTAGATAAACTTCCCAAAGAAGGTGTCGTCGACGATAATGATGAGAGCAAAGATACTGGGAATAATATAAATATCAATGCGCGTATGTCTAGAATAGCCACAATGAACTTAGAAGTTTCGAAATTATCGACTAAGAATATCATTGAACATTCCAAAATCATGTCACTGCAGCACATGGACAGCCTGCCGCCGTATGGTAACCATTTCAGCCACGAACTGGAGTCGTCTGGCGACGAAACTTCCAGTCGGGGCACGCTTGACGCTATCATACCACCACTAAAAGACTTTCAAGGGAAAAACAATCCCTTTTTGATGCAGACTAGTTATTCATCAAAGAAACCATTCAAATCTGGAAATAATGGAAAACAGAACCATTTCCATTCCCGATTCTCATTACCCAGTCAATTAAATCCAATCATAGTTCCATTTGTTCGACCGCTAAAACGGAAATTGAGTGAAAAGGACATTGTAATAGGCCCAAATGGTGAAGTAAAGCGTAGAAAATACAGAAGACCAAGAAAATATCTCCAAATGCAGCAGGTAACATTTTTATCACTAGAAAAAGCAATGAACAAGTCGTGCAATCTATTTAAAAGTAACTTTATTTTAAATCCTACTAATTTCTTAATTTTCAGCATAACAAGTCATGTCCACTGCCAGATGATAAGACTGCCCAACAAACCCAAAACGAGAATGTAGATTCACCGGCCTTGCCTGGACATACTAACGTGAAATTTCACGGCAGAAGACTGCGACAAAGGCAGGAAAAGAACTACTACGAGAACGCTCGGCGGAGTTCGAGTAACAATACTACTAATAATAACAGCGTGAAAAGTTTACAATTGAGTCCACACAAGTCCCAAAACGGCGCGGCTGAGGTTGACGCTGAGCAGCTGTCTGCTCTTAAGTCCAGCGTGCAATCATACTTCCGCGCCGGTCAGACTTTCTGCGTACTGGCGCGCCGTTTTGAGCCTGCTGCGCCTCCCGCCTACCTCATTGAGTGGGACTCCAACTCCTAGTGTGCAGTATCTAACCAGAAACTTAAGATGTCCTATCTCTTTATCTGTGCAAAGAAAGCTATATTTTTCTTTAGGAACGAAATTGAAAGATATCATAGGTATACAGGAGCAGTAACGTCATTCCGGGCTTTTATTTTTCTGGTCAGTGTATACATGAATTTATTTAAAATTATTATTGTAATAATATATTGTACTAAGCGATCGTAGTGTAATAAGATCAAGGAATGTGATATATTATTCCAAATAATGTGTTTTATTTCATAATTTCTTTGTTTACTTGTTTGATGAATATGAGCAGGAAGCACAAAATATTAATGTATATGTGAAAAAATCTAAGGAAGTGTAGGCTCGAAACCCCCTGTAGTAGACCCCCTGGTCTACTCTCGATCTCCGTCCGAAACAATTACTGCCAAATAAGCAATACTTGACCAAATGAAAAGAGACGTGATGCGAATGAAGCTTCACACTTGATACTTGTCTTTTAATTTTGTCGAATATTACTTATTTGACAGTAATTGTTTCGGACGGAGATCGCGAGTAGACCCCCCCAGTAATCCAGCTCGTTATCGAAGAACTTTAACGCGCAAAAATATAATTTAGAGAACTTCAAAACAGTTCATGCAGCACAACATCGTCAACACAAATTAATCACTACTTTTTTTCCATCTAACCCATTGATGATCTAACCATAAAATATAATATCGCCCGTGTAAATAAATGAGTAACTTATTACTACGGTATTTAAAGTACTGGCCAAAATATATCTTGGTAAAACGCAGGCTACACCGCAAGCGACACTGAGTTTGTTTCAGCTCACGTAGCCGCGGCATGTTTTCATACAACTCTTCACACCGCGAACTAAGCTAACCGAGCTAAGCACAGACTACTACGTTGAGCTAAGGTCGCATAATTGATTGCATGCAGCTAAGGTAGCTTAACTTCGCTTGCGGTGTGACCGGCGCTCTCAGCAGAAAACGGATAGCCGCAGCCGCAAAAATTGAATGTTGCCAACTTAAAAAATGTTACATCACATTTGGACTATAGCAGGCTAACTGACGACAGTTTCTAGAACTCTACTCAATGCTCAAGTCAGAATTTGAGTATGGTTTAAAGCACTCGAAATGGCATGGCATGGTAGGGACTTGAGTATGATTTCGAGTGCTTTAAACCATACTCAAATACTTGAGCATTGAATAGAGTTTTTTTTAAATTTTTTTAGTCGTTATTCAAGTAGTCTATGTATGTCTCTTTCACAGTTTGTGAAGTTAAATAAATTAAGAAACTTTCTTATGGACATTTCACTTAAAAAATCCTCCTACTGCGTAATCCTAGTAGTAGTACCAAGTACTATGTTTTTTGCCCGTGGTTCTACCAGTAGGACTACGGGCATTATTGTATGGACATTGGACCTACTGATCGGGTAGTATGCACAGTCACCGTCGATATTAATAATGTTACTGGTTCGGAGCTAACTACAATTGTTCTCTAGGATGATTCCTGTGACAGTTCATAAAAAATCGCAAGATATAATCTTGTAATAACGTGCACTGTTTAATGTATTTTATAAATTATTTTTGTAAATATCGCTTTTAAGTGAAAATATTATACGGTGCGTACAGTCACTGAAGAGCGCCGCAGCTGGCTTTAAAACCCAACTTCGTGTCTACTTCTGAATGGCCACTGACCAGCATGCTGATTTTGATTCAAATCGGAATCGATCCAATCGGGTAGTCTCGAAATCAGATGGGTTTCCGAGCGATATCTTTCTAATTTGTGAGTTAAATCAACTATTGTTACGATTTGAAATGTCAAAAGTTTCCGATCGGCCAGTTGTGAATCGCAATTGTGCGCCTCAACACGGACATGAACCAGTTTCCGATCTAGAAAGGCAATCAAAATCAAGATGCAGGCCAGCAAACGCGGTCTAGGGTGAAATAAGACTAAATTCTAAGTGTTCCTGTTACCAGGGCCCCATATCCACCTCGCCTGCACGCGGTGCACCCTGCACATAGCGAAAAGGGCTCTGGCCACACTTTAAACAGTATTCCCAAGGAGGGTTGACGTCAGGCAGGCGGCCGGTCATAAAACACCATGCCAAATCCGTTTACTACGCGTATTCACATAAAATACGTGTTGTGCCGAACCACAAGTTGCGCCCTTACAATAATAACGCATAGAATGATAGTTTCATATCAAACGAACTGTCACAAGTGAGGCAAAAATCAAATTCATATAGGCTAGTTTTAGTAGTAGGTTAATTTTCGGTTTTAGTGAATTATATAAAAATACAAGTTGAAACGCGTTACTTCCTTGCGGAATGTGCTGTTAATCTATATTACGTTTGTCTGATGTATTTTTACACTCATTTCGTCATTTTTAGCTACAATTCTTGAGCTGTTCGCGGTGCAAGTTGACCTTGAGCACTGAAGGCCCGCCCGCTCGTGTAGGCTCATTGGGAGCGCTTCAATTTGCCTCACTTAGCGTGTGCGGACTAGGTTTCTATGCGTTATTATTCTAAGGTTGCGCCAACTTTTGTAATAAGTTGCCATGGTAGTCTATAATTTTTTTATTTTGCCTTAAAATGATTTTTGTTAACAATTTCAAGGAATAATTAAAACAATTATTTTTTATGCTAGAACTACTTTTTTCTTATTTCTCTTGGCTCTTCGCGGTAACCGTTTTAGCCACTTTCAATGTGTTTTGACTAACTTGTTTTTTAAAACGGGAAAACTTTTATAAAATCATGGAATGTAATTTGGAAACGGGATTCGAAAATTGGAGGAATAGTGAAAAAGGAATCAGGCGTGGAATTATGAGATGTTAACAAACATGGTATAAATAAAGAATAAATATTATATTATTATTACTTTGTAAGTCAATGTACAGCACTTAAATTTTTATATTATTATCTAAAATAAATTTAGATAAATAAGTATATATAGAAGAGTTATTGGACAACAACAAAAGGTAGATGGAAGTCGGAAGAGGCACTTGGGATTGGATAAGAGAAGCACGATCAAATTTTGAGCAATTTAAAAAAATGTGATTTAAATCGCCAACTTCACCGCAGTCACACACATCGTCAACAACTATATTGAATCTCGCAAGGTGAACGGGAGTACATACGTGACCTAATCTCATACGAGTCAAAATGCTTGTTGCCACTCTGCTCAGTTTTAGTTTAGACAACCATGGTTTCACTGGTATTGATGGTTGGATATTGCTATGAAATCACCTTTCAACTGAGAGCTCTCCGTCCATGCTACAGTCCAATTATTTCTAAAAAATATCTTGGGAAGTGTGACCAGGTAATGGTTATAATTATAAATCTTGTAATGAGTCATGTCCCCATAACATCATTGGCGAGCTTGTCAGCGTGCTCATTGCCTAAAATTCTCGAGTTACTGAAAATCCAGGCGAACACTACTGAAAAATCCTTCAATCTACAATTGAATAGTAACTCTCTCGTATTAATAATTACCGGAGAGATAAGTTTTGATCTAAACGAATATCTTACAAGTGCCTGAAGGGCTCTCATAGAATCCGAAAATATTACGGTCTTTTTTAACTTAGCCAATAGAATATACTCAACGGATTTGTATAACCCGAAACATTCCCCAGTGAAAAAAGAACTCTCAGGAGGAAGCTTTATTTTCTGTACAATATTATATTAGGAGTGATAAACTCCAATTCCAACATTGCTATTGTTATTGTAGTTAGAAGCATCGCTGTAAATGTGATGCCAATTTTGGAATTTTGTGTCTGTAACGAAGTTAAAAAAATGTGAAGTTTCGACTGTTTCCTTGTTAACTCCTAAAGACAGGCGAACGTCAGGGGTTAATGTCAAAGCATCATAATTAACACAGAAGATAGGAAGATTCACTGATGTGTGAATTGGTGCGTGAATAAGATAAATACTTGGGGAAACTGATAACTAAACATGGAAGGGATTTATGAGACCGATAAGAAGAGGAAGATTCCACAGATAAACGCTCTAGTCTAGGTAACAAAGGGTGCTTAGTTAGCTGCAAGCATCGGAAAACATACTTATCCGATAGAAACTGTCTTCTTAAATGGAGGGGTGGTTCAATATGCTAGAACTATAGCAATTAGGGCTTTTTTCGCATTGTGATCATTAGCTAGACTATTTCGGTTACCGTCACAAAATATCGTTTTCTCGTTTCTGAAAAAATGGCGTCCGATTGGTTTAACGCAGCTTGTCCAAAGCAAGTCCTACATAAATTTCGGAATTTATTGGTTCCATCTAAACTCCCATTATAAATTCGTCATTCTTATCAACACTTGCGATCTTTTTTGGTTTTTAATTTTGTGTTTTAATTTGGCTTCTAAATCAAAATTTGCAATGGGAATACGTGGGGTACACTATAAGTTTCCGGAATGAATAAGAAAAAAATTCTGTAAATGGTAACAAATGAATTTATTGTTTCTCAAAATATTCTCCGTTAGCGTTAATGCACTTTTTCATACGAATGAACCAATTTTGAAAACATTTATGTCACTCCTTCCGTGACAATCTGTGAAACATATTTTTCATGCTCTTCGACAGCCTCTTCAGGTGATGAAAATCGTTGACCGCGTAACTGGTTCTTAATTTTTGGAAATAAATAAAAGTCACAAGGTGCCAGGGGCCTTATCATGATCTCTTATTACAGTTCAGTATAGGTTTGTAACGACAAAAAGCCGGGATGGTGATAGGTATACACTTCGCTGTCTCACAATAATGGCTATTTTAGGTCCTAAACTGAATCGTAATAAGAGTTCACGGTGTGACGGTGTGACCTCCTTTCACCGTCATCTCACCTCTTTGTATCGCCTCTCTCCGCTTGTATCCTATCATTTTTTATTTTACATGTATTTGAATTGTTCCATCTTCCTTCTTTTGCTCATTCTCATTTTGTTTTCGTACCACGGTCACTCTCAGCTTGACCTCGACAAGAGGCGGGAGCGTTAATAAGCTAATCATGTTTAACATTTCATAAGTCTACAGCCTTCATGTATCTATTTCTGTAATTCAGTTTCTCGGCCCTTTTGGGGTAAGTGTACTTTACTTATTCATTAAGTTAGGGAGTGTTTTATTTTGTCGTACCTGTTTTTCTATATATACCTTTTTATTGTTACAGTCTTACTCCTTTCTTTAAACTTTACTTCTTTAATAAATTTTGTGGACCGGAAGTTTCCATTTCATTGCCGTGAACCAGGTTCACGGCTAGTTAGGGTTACAACCCTTTCAACGGTAAGGCCCCAGGTCGGGACTGTACGCGGAATGGCTCATAAGGTCAACGTTGTTCACCTTCAAATATTCATTTTGTCTGTCTGGCCGTGATAGAACTGGCATTATCGTGGTGCAAGATGATACGGCGTTTACGGTTATTTTTACGGAGTTTGTCAATAACTTCCGGCAAACAAATGGTCGTCTACCAATCACTATTCACGGTACAATGATTCTCCAAAGCAACAGTAGTCACGTGTCCAGTTTAAAAAAAAAAAGAAGCAATCATCCGCTTAGTAGCACACGCGCCAGTTTGGTTGGTTTCGGCTCATCTCGAAAGACCCATACGCTCGATTGCTGCTTTGTTTTGGGATCGCAACTATAAATCCATGTTTCGTCATCTGTTACCATGTCCCACACTAAATTTGACGCCCCTTCGTTGAATCTGGTAAGCATGTCATTGCACCAAGAGACGCGATCCATTTTTTTGAGCCTCAGTCAATTGTGTGGGATCCACCGAGAGCACAGCTTTAATGACACCCAAAAATTTTGTGTAGTATTGATTGTATTTGACTCATGCCTATGCCTAAAGATGCCCGAATCTCATGGTATGTCACATACCTGTCTGTTTTGATCATACGGCGCACAGCATCGATGTTTTTATTGTTCACAGCAGTGGACAGGCGATCATCACAAAATTCGTCACTGAGATTCACACGACCGCGTTTGAATTCTGCAAACCAGCTACAAATAGTCGTCTTGCATGGTGCTTCATCTTCAAAAGCAGTTTGAAGCCGACCGAAGCTCCGCTGAGCTGTTAAATTACACTGAAAGTCGTAGAAAATCATACGAAAATTTTCACGAGTTAAATCCATGGTGATGTAGACTACCAATTTCTAAAATGACGCCACAATGTCAAAACAAGTTACAGTCAGATGAAACAAACTGTATTCTACAGCCAAAGAGTTCCATTTTCAAATGTTGTAATTACTTTTTAAATATTGTTTATGTAAGTGGCCAGTTCCGGAAACTTATAGTGCGCCCTATGTTACTCTGTTTAAAGTGTGGCCAGAGCCCCTTTCGCTATATGCAAGGTGCACCGCGTGCAGGCGAGGTTGGTATGGGGTCCTGGTAACTGGAATACTTAGAATGTATAGTCTTATTTCACCCTAAACCGGGTTTGCCTGCCTGATCAGTCGCAATTCCAAAGTAGATTTGAAGTTGGGTTTTAAAACCTGCTGCGGCGCTCTTCAGTGACTGTACGCACCATATAATATTTTCACTTAAAAGTGATATTCACAAAAATAATTTTAAAATACATTCAACAGTTCACGTTATTACAAGATTATATCTTGCGACTTTTTATGAACTGTCACAGGGATACCCTAGAGATTAAAATTGTAGTTAGCTCAGGAACCAGTAACATTATTGATATCGACGGTGACTATGCATACTACCCGATCAGTAGGTCCAATGCCCCGTACAATACTGCCTGTAGTCCTACTGGTAGAACCACGGGCAAAAAACATTACCCTTGGTACTACTAGTACGATTACGCTGTAGGTCCACGGGCAATGAATCAAAAATGCAACTCTTATTCTGGTAAGATTTATACATAAATTAAACAGATTTTAAGTGTTTTTCATAAATTGATAAAGTTATCAAATCAGTTTTAGTTGGTCTTTGGCTCAACTTACATTGCCGCGGAACGGAATGGAAGCAAATGTTTGTAATGAAATTGTACATAATACAATTAACATTATGAACTTTATGTAACGTACAAACTAGATTAGATACGAGCCCATGAACAAATTACTCGTCTTCTGGAAAATTCACGCACATTCTCGAGAATTCCCACAACTACCATCAGCGGTGCGTATCGTATCTGATGAATGTGCGGGAAATGGTGCTAAGGGAGACGTCGTGGGGCGTCAAGTGTCTATCGTATTTATTTATCTTTATCTTTGCACTGTGACTGCGAAAAATCTATTTCTTCACTCAGCCTGTACGGCTATCAGCGCAGCTGACTAGAGATATCGCTTTAATTATATATAATAATTGTAATTTTTAAGATTTTATTGAAAATCAAAAACAAAGATCTGCATTGTTGCAGATCTTTGTTTTTGCAGATAGAAAAATTCGAAAAGTCCCTTGGTTCGTACCGTGGCTTAGTTGGCAATTATTAAAATTTTGTGGAATATTATCATGAAGTATTGTTTAATATTCGAGTGTAGTAACCTGAAACATTATTATTATTTATGTTATTATTATTATTAATATTTCACGATAATTTACACGAATACTTTACGAATACTTAAATAATAAAAATTGCCATAGAAATTAGGTAGGTACGCTCGCTCACTCGCACGAATCCACGTGTCTCGGGCAACAATGCGAAATTGTCACTTCTGTTGCGATGATTTTTTTTATTATGTTACAATCTTAGGTTACAATATCATTTTGTGGATTTTAGGTAAAGTAAATAGTACCTACTTCACTTTTGATCATTTACTCCCTTGACTATAGTCGTGGTTCCTTCCAATGGATCCAACTTCTCGCGTAGGAATCGCTGCAGGTTATGCAGCTCTTCCCACTCCTGAGCACCTTCCGACACCACGCCGAAATACGCACAGTGAGATGGACATGTCTTGCACGTTGCTCCAAACGTAAACGTAGTAATGGCTTAGACTGTAGATACGTAAGTTTTTGTATGACATATTTTATCTATTGTTGTTTGTTATTTCAGTTTCTAGTCAGATAAGTGTCTTAGTAATTCACGAAGATATATTAGACCCAATGATATTATACATTAGACCAATGTTTGAACGCTGATTTTGACACCGACGAGGGAGAAATCGGCGTAAATTCTATATCTGCAAGCAATACTGTAACTTCAAATTCTGATAAAGAGTTTGCAGATAAGGAAGAGGATTTTGTCAGAACTAGTGATCATGAAACATTCTGAAATATCTGATAGCCATCTGAAATATCTGATAGCTAATGAAAATAAAGTTGGAGTAGTCTTTTTGTGTACAATTATGTTTTGTCACAAAATTAGATGAGGACACCCATGGACACACAGGTATAAGCTTGTCTAAACAAGTGACTGTAGTAGAAGTATTTCGAGATTCTACCCTTACCTCTAATAAATTAACATTAAACTCGACATGAACAGGAATATTTACTCGGATTGCTTAAATCGCATAATACTTCGTCTTTGTTCAAACAATTTGTAAGACCACCACGGCCTTAGTTGTCATTGGTTCGCGGGGTGGTTTTCAAGACATCATACCATAAATTATTAGTTCGCCGGGCTTTAGTATTAGCTAACGTGTCTTGTCTCTTAGAGGGGTTGTATCGTACAGAGAGCAAGAAGCCTGACGGCCTTACATTGGTTCCATGGCAGAAAAGTCGGTGCCTTTTGTAGGACACTACGTGTGTCAGTACTTGCGGGGACTTCTGGTACGGAGGCCAATGAATTCATCAGGGAAGTGGTTCGTCAGCTTCGAGACAGAAATACGGACTGTGATCCACGTTCTGGATCTTACTTGGTGCTACAAATTACGTTGATCGTTCAGCGTGGTTTGTGTTCAAGGTATTCTTCGATTTACAGCATAGTTTCCCAAAGTGGTCTCTACCGCCCCCCAGTGGGCGCTCCGAAAGAGTCCTAAAGGGGCGGTAAGTGCCTCCGCAGGAATTGGAGAGCGTTGATTGCGTCCAGGGGTGCTACCGCATTTGAAAAAAAAAACCAGAATTAACTATTATACTGCCGTCCACTAACTAAAATGCGGTTAAGTGACAAATGGTTAAATAACCGTTTCAAATAGCAAAACAATAGAGCATAAAGCTCTCTTTTAAAAATTAGTTAACGTGTTCGCCTTATCGGAACTTACCCCAACGTATCTCTCGCCGCTTACGAGGGATACTTGGACGCGGTGGCAAACTGCTTTCGCAGATGTCATCCTCGTCCCGTCATTGCCCTGGGCGACTTCAACGCTCGCTCTAGAGCATGGGGCGACGTCCGGGATAATGTCCGAGGGGAGATAACGCTATAGTGGGCGGCGGGATTAGACCTCCAACTCTTGCATCGGGGTCAGTCCTGCGTGCGGTGGCAGGGGGAGTCATTCATCGATCTATCGTGGGCGACTCCTTCAGCGGCGCGCATGGTGTCGGCCTGGCGAGTGGCAGAAGAGGTGGTCACGCTATCTGACCACCACCACATCGTATTCGACGTGGTATTCCGCCGTCCTGGCAGTTCCCGTCGCCAACGCGGGTCCCACCGCGACGATGGTCCCTCAAGCGGCTCGACAGAGATCTGCTCGAGGCCGCAGCCATCGCCGCGTCTTCGTCGGAAGATTCCGACGTTGAGATCTCGCTCGATCCGGAAAGGGAAGCGATGCGGCTCGGGGACATGATGACGTCCATCTGTGATGTCTCGATGCCCCGAGTTGCACGCACCGAGCAGCGGGCCCAGCACTGGTGGTCGGAGGAGTTAGCGCAGCTGACAGAGGTCTGTCTGCGCGCCCGACGCCAGTAGAAAAGGGCCCGTAGAAGGCGGCGAGTCACCGTCGACGAGAGAGAGGGAACCTATACGGAGTACAGGGACGCTGCGAAGGCGCTTAGCCTCGCAGTAAAAGATGCCAAGGCTCGATCCTGGGGCGAGCTCCTCGAGGGACTGCAGAGGGATCCATGGGGGCCATACAAAAGGGTTATGGGAAAGCTCCGGCCATGGGTAACTCCGTTGACGACAAGCCTCGACCCTGCGTTCGTGGAGAGGGTGGTGGTCACCCTCTTCCCTAGGGTCGAGAGCAGTCCCGACTCAGGGTCGTCAGGACAAGTGTCGGTGACGGATGAGGACATTTGGTCTGACGATATCTCTCTCTCTGACGAGCCGTGAGGCGTCTCGGTGCTCGGAACACTGCGCCTGGCCCGGATGGTGTCCCGGGCAGAGCGTGGGTGTTGGCTTTCCACGCCGGACTGGGGAACCACATGAGACGACTGTTCACCAGCTGTCTCCGGAGCGGTGTGTTCCCGTCCGGCTGGAAGTCCTTTGGAACGCTGGAAGACTTTATCCAGGTACTTATTCTAGCGTGTGAAGGTTGTTTCGCGCGTACACATTAGAACTTCGTACCGGGATCTGTCATGTTACAATTTCACGTTCAATCTCGTGATCTACACCCATCTAGCTTGAACCAGATAAATGGCGACATTTTACCTAGCTAGTTAGTTACAACCATGGTCACAGTCGGTGGAATAATATTCCGCTGTCCTGAAAGGTCTCACAAGATAAAAATACTCTGGACTTTGCTTCAAAATATAACATCTACGGATGGCTTTTTTTGCTATAGCTATAAATACCATTCCATTGAATTTATCATATATTTCGTGAACGTAAAGTAGATATATAAAGGCAAAGGCATCTCATTTACGTCAGTCTGGGCTGGAGTGTTGTAATTACTAACATAAAATCAAAATAATGCATAAATTTAAACAACAAAATACAATATGGAATGTCAATATATTTTACTTCATATCTACAATTTGATTTCGCTTTGATTTCGAGTGACTGAAATTAAGATTTGCTTATTAATACACAAAGTAATCATTTGGGGTTGGTATCCTTCTTACACTACATTTATTATGAGTAAGTTGTTGTTTACCACTAATTTGGATATTTACTTTAGCTACATTTTTCATTGGAGTTATCTACAACATAAAAAGACATAGTCCAATGTAAAATAAATATATTTCAAATCAAATGTATGACATTTGATCCGTTAAA
>NW_020653945.1:11283700-11307484 GCF_003589595.1 Hyposmocoma kahamanoa
AGTTTGTGATACGAAATATAAAATAATTAAAACAACCATGCAATGAGAAATGCGTCATTAATATAACAATTTATGGTTTTAATTGATTGTCTATTATTAATCAGTTACATAAAATTAAACAAAATTTTGTTTCAATTTCAAAACTACATTACAATGCTATAATCATTAGTTACGGTACCCTATCAAGAAACAAATATTGGAAGGTAGAGTTCTCTAGAGCAAAATATAAACATATGTATAGTCTTACCATATAAAGAGAATTATTTACTTAGTAGCTTATGGGTAAGAGCTTATTATACAATTTAATTAAAATGCAACCCCCTTTAAAGGCCCTTATATACGCGACCACAAGTCCAAATTGATGTTACAACAGTTTAAAAATCAGTACATAATAACTATTCACAGCACTTAACCACACATTAGTTAACAGCGTCACGCACAAAACGATCACAAAATCACTTCAGTGTTACATTTGATTGCATTGACATTATCTAAACTATATTTATGTATGTACAAATCAATTACACTGTCCAAACACTTTAGAGTGACTCCTCGAATGCGGCCATCAAATCACTCTGCATGTTCATATCTATTTGTCCAGCCAACTGAAATAAACACGAAATTATAAAATACTTAAAGAAAGCATTACACAAATCGACATTATAAACATACCCAAGAACATCGGAATACCTGGTAAAGCTGTGAATATATACCACTTAACAGTTAGGAAGGGAGATTATTCTGCCGCCGTAAGTTGAAAGGGCGCTTATGATAAAAACTCAAAACCGAGAAAGTAATGTTTAAAGAATCGAAATTAAAAAAATATTTACTTTTCTCGGTACATATTTCGGTTGCGGTAATTTCATACCTTATCCACCTAGGAAAAAATAAAAATAGTGAAAGATCGGCCTTTTTTACTGATCCTGATGCATACTGATAGTATGCATAACAAAAGTGTGGAAAAAATGTCACATACGCCGTTTCAACTAACGGCGGCAGTATCTTGGACATAAAGTGCGACGTGTTGACATTCGTTTTATTTGTACGAAATATTTTTTTTGATAATTATTTTGTACTAATGTTACGATCTACTTCCATGCTATAAATACTTACGGCCTCGCGTCGTCGACGCTCCTGTTCACGCTGGCGAAGTCGTTCGCGCTCGGAGGCCGCCGGCTTGTCGGGTGGCGCGGCTGTGGCGGCTGCGGCCGCAGGTGGGGAGGCTCGTGCCACTGGTGACACGCTAGGTGACGCCACTTCTGCGCTCTCCACTTTCCGAACGCTTGGCGCCACTCTATATAAAAATAAAAATAACCGTTAAAAAAAATTGTTGTCCAGAATGGACCTGTATTCGTCCTAAAGAAGTTTGTTGCAGAAAATGTTACTATGACAATTTTAATACAAATTCCAACATGTACAACTTCTCCACAAAATATGTTTACCATCACTGTTGAAGCAAGCAATAATTAATGAAATGAAGATTAAGTATGTTCACAAAAAATCTTCTACCTTAGCTTATCTTCATCTGGGTGCCGCCTTTCTGTTTCTTGTCGCTGTCGTTCCCTCTCCGCGAGTTCCTTTTTCCGATTTTCTTGTTGCTCTATCAATGCCCTTTGACGATCGATTTTCTCTTTTGCTTGTTTCTTAAAGGCCTGAGATAGAAGTACAATATATACACGTATACATATAAAAACTACGAAGAAACAAATAGACTGACTGACTACAACCCGTGATAAACCGGAATAAATTTAAAAGACTTACTTGAAAACTGTCCATTACAGGCTTTTGTTTAACTTGATGTGTAGGATTGATAGTAGGAGGCTGCTGTGGACTACCGGCTTGAGCTAACGACGACCAAGAACTAGCATTTTTCAAATTTTGTTCTTGTTTAAGTTTAAACGCCTGAACAAAGTTAGAATTCTTAACATCCTCCATTTTCTTTTGTTCCATTTCGTACTTAGCTCTATCTGAAATATTATTTGTTATATTGGGAACTCCCATGAGATCTTCAATAGGTTTTGGCGTAAGCAAAGGTTTGTTGATTTCTTCCTTTTTATTAGCAGGCGTTATCAGACACGAAGAATTAGGAGCGCTGTGATGAGACTGTGCGATCACTGTATGCGAGGCAGGAGGTAACGGGTCGAAAATTGACGACACTGGTGGGACACTCGCCATGCCTGGTATGTTCGTATTTAAATCCGGCCGTAGGACATCACGGTCGTGGTGCATAGTCTTTTCTAGAAAACCGTTATGCGAGGGATACATTTCAGACTTTATTTGATCGGGTACATGGGTCATATCTGTCAAGCCGCCGAGTTGGGCCATTAGACTATGGGCGTCCGGCATGACAGGTTGTTTCGGCAGGCTGAACTCTTCTTCGAGTCGCATTGAAGACTCTGATTCGCTGACACCGGCATTCATCGGCACGTCAGCTTTCAAACTTCTCTCCAAGCTAGCCAGTGATCTTTCGATGGGATCTATGTAATGAGGAACATCCACTTTATCGAGGCCGTTTCGAGGTTCAGCCTTAACCACCGGCTTCGGTTCACTCATTTCTCTAGCTACAGGCGCAATAGATGAGACCGGCACACAGTTCGCAAGAGTAGGAACGGGGGCAACTGGTGGAACGAGAGGCACGAGCGCAACGGGCGGCGCCACCTGCTCTTTGAGCTCAGTCACGGGAGCAGGCCCGGTTGCGGGTGCAATGACAGCTGCTTCCGTCTTCACAACCACAGGCGTAGCTACAGTTGTTGGTATCGTTATCGCGTTACTTGCCGGCGTCTCAGGAGCCAATGGAGCTATGGATTTCTGGAAATGACGCAATTTGACCTTACCGATACGTTATGTATGCAAATAAACGCAAATTAAATTATATTTAAAATTATCGATATTTACAATCTGTAAAGGAGCCTGATGCTTCTTCCCCTTCTTTTTAGGTGTCCTTCCGGTGCCTGAAATAAAGGGATTCAATATTATGCAAGAAAAATAAACTATTATTTTGAAGAAAAAAAACAAAAATGATATTTTGATCATAAAAACGCGGAATACAAAACAATTGGTACCTACTTGTTGCGCAGTTTACGTTGTCCCAACATGCACAGTGTGAAGCTACATCCTTTGTTTATTCACTGATATTTACTGGTGCTTTTTGGCTATTATTAAAGACTTACATGAACATGTCATTCGAAATTAAATGGAACTTCAGATCTCAGGGTAATAGGTACAAATAAAATTCAATGTAAGTTACTTAAAAGATTTACTTACATTTTTGTTATATAATGAAGTATATACAAAGTTTTCTTCATTCAATCTTAATATCTAGTAATTTAAGTCATGTGGATAGATTAAATAAACCTTATATAAAATTTAGTACACATGGTGTTTCTGTTTACGCACTTCAACTTACTACATAAACGTAACAACTAAAATGTTGCAATGAAGCAACTTTATTGTACCACAAGACGTTACTTCATAAACTTTGATATCGAACATGATAAATAGAGGTGTATTGTTTCAATGATCCAAAACTAAAATTCAACGCATTTTAATCTCCATTGTTTATTTATTGGCTTGCTATCATTTACGAGTATACAATAGACTTGGTTGTTCTTTCCTTAGTCCAAAACGGGAGTTGAGGAACTCTAAGATAAACATATCTCTAAACCTTAACCTAGAAGTAAGATCTTTCGAAGCAATTTTCAAATTGTACTTGCCCAATATTTTCATCAGTGGTGCATCAAACTGAAAATATTTTATACCACATTTCATTCAGGAATGTAGTCTAACTTTATAAATACTGATCACCAAACTCTGGTACAAAATGGACTATGTATAGGATAGTTCAGTTTGTCTTTAAATTAAAATAAAACATCTACACACGATATAAAACATTATAAATATATGCAAATATAATATTAAGATATAAAATTATGTATAAGTAAAATGGTCAACATTCTACCCGCCATCGCATCGCAGTGTGTAGGATTAAATAAAATGAACCCCTTTTTACTATATCCACATTTGCTATCACCAAATACGTATCTAGCTTCTCTGCTAAATAACGGTTGTTCTAAACAACTAATTTCAGTGCTTTTAAAATACTGCTGACCTGTACATTTTGTTTTCTTCTATTTACTCATTCCTGAATTTGTTGAAGATACATAATAATGAATTAATATTATGAAAGTGTGTTGAAAAATTATGCCTAATTTATAAATATTTTCGTTCGTCTTTAATATGATCACAACTATAAAAATTAAAAATTATTATTACAATTATACTTAACAAAATTAGGGACATTTCCATATAACGTAATGACAAATGGGAGTTAAGATTTGCTCACTCTCGGAAGTATACTAATGCATAATTCTTACAAAAATAAAATAATATTATTCAACATAGTTGTGCCTAGTTACCGGTCGAGAACAAATTGCTTGCTGTCCCTTTTTGTCATTTGGTTATCGACTTTTACATAAGCCGGATGGTTACTGATGGACACATGATTTTTCTTTGTATGTAAAACAGTACAAAAGTAACATGATCACTAAATTAAAATTTTCAGTTACCCAAAAAAAACCGGCCGAACATTATTTACAGCATGTATAGCTACATGAGGGATCCCAGAAGGGATCGTAGACACAGACATCCGTTTATTAGGATTACACAGTATTTATTACATTTACTGTTCCTACTATTATTGTTCATCACAAGCTAGTAAAAGTTTTTTGTACATAATTGCAATAAACTTTTTGCTCGGCTATTTTGCTCAAATTAATAAATTAACCAATGTAGATTTGTAGCGAAAACATAATACTTTGAAGAAGTGATCCTACTAAAGTTGTAATTATTTACCTTTATATTATAAAACTGAAATGGTGATAAAAATTTAAAAGAAAAGTAGGTTAACACCCACGCTAAAAATCGGTAATATCCTACCGTTATAATAATCATTTGGAATCGAACCGATATGTAATATTTATCATATCATATCTAAGGGATTAACCCTTTAAGTACACAAGGCGGCCGAGGCGCGCTGACTTTTAATCGTTGTAGACTTTATGATTGCACTACGAGCGCGTAAAATTTCCTAAAATGCTATGCACTAAGAGCACTCGGCTGCCTGAATGTCTCATTAGTCCCTTAAAATACGGATATCCTAAAGGCATAATTACAAAAAAGCGGTGAAAATTTTATGTGAAATTCTTTATGATATATTCCAAAATAAGGTAGTAAGTTTACAAAAAATTCGTGAAGCACCTGCCTGTAATCTTAGTATGAAATTCATTAAACGGGCACCATTATTTTTTATTGTTAAATCAATACATATAAGTAAATTACAATTTATAAAATCTGCATCTGCAGTCAATAGCGCAGCTGCCTGTGGCGTTTAAATGTGGCGACAGTTTTTAACTCGGTCATCAATATTAACACATTACAGTTACAAATATGTATTTCGTGGCTATTTCGGTTACATATCAAAAGAATGTTATGTATCACCGCCATTTCATTATATAACATCTCAATCGAAAAGTTTGCAAACAATTGGTGAAGGAAGGAAGCCAGCTTAAAGTACTATTTGTTTCAAAATGTCTATATATTTGTCACACATTATATAAAATTTTTGAGAGCAAGCATCAGTGTATCAAGCACTAAACCAATAAAACATACCTTTTCAATGCGTTCGAATTTTTAACTACAACATGTCACAAAATACATCCTCGTTGTAACAATGAAAGTTCAGCCATTGGCTGGAATAATTTTGCTTGCTAAGATGGTATCCGTCCTTACACAATTGTTTGCATTACTGGCTAAGTGAACGCGTTCAGCTGTTGCGGGCCGGGGGGCCGGCGCGCCAGCCGTCCGTCGATCCTCTTCACAGCCACTGCTCCCCGCCCAGACCCACACGCTATCTAGCCCCGGGTTTGCAGTCAATACACTGACCCTCACCATTTGCCGCATGACTCAGCGTGAGCTCAGTCAACAACACCGATTGTGTTTTCGTTACCACACTCAAAAGCAATTAGTATACCGTGAGATCTGAAGTATCCAATAAGAATTTATAAGAAGTTTAATCTTAAGGATGCAAATGAAATAACATCGCGTTAACATTCGAGGACATGACATAGTTAAAAATATTAACATGAAAAGGTATTTTCCTATTGGTTTATGAATGCAAACCAAACAAAAATATTTCTTACCGGCACCAGTACCATATCAGCGAACACCAAAGCTGGCTTCTCCTCCATACTAACAATTCGTTTGTGCCATTACAACATGTTTATATTGCGCAACAACTTCGGACTCATATCATCAAAGGAATCAAAGTAGGAATTGTTGGTATCCCTTCCAATATCACAGTAAGGAAATTATATTCAGACCTACATAACATTACTAAGTCACACATAAGATAAAACACAAAATATATGTATGGATAAAAATGGGAACGCAGCAGCCGCTGCAAGCATTCACTGCTCCCAAAAATAGTGTCTGTAATGGCTTATTGGATGAAGAAAGGTCCGTCCCTATGAAAAATATATTGCATTTCAGACAACTACTTTATTTGCATTCCACTTTTAAGTTTATCGTATAAAACCAATTCTAGGTTCGCAAACCAACCAACCTCACACAACCATACACAATCACTCAGTCGACAAGTCCGCAATTTAGCTAACAAAACGTAATTCTAACATTTTTAGGTTATCAAGGATTCAAAAGGCAACATTCCTTACTGCCAAAACGGTTTTTTGCAAGTACCTATAGGCCAAACCTTACATTTACAATATTATAATTTTGTGCACTTTTTTAATTTTTAAGGCTTTTAGAATTTTTAATTATCTTTGTATTATATTACCATAGTGACATTAAAATGGGTCAAAGTCATATACAAATATGACAACTACACAACCAACTAAAATTTAATCATAAAAATCTTTCAGAACTGAACTGTTCTGATATCAATTGTAAAAAACACCTATTATCTATAACACCTGAAATTTTAAGTTTTTGACATCTCAAATATGTAAATCCTGAATATTCTTCTAATACGATCAATCATTCTAGTATTCCTGTTGCACTTTAAGGCTATTCACATACTCAAACAAAACAGCATACTTCAAAACATTCCAAATTACTTTCATCCAGTCACTGACATGAAATTTCAGACTAGAATACACATTACATGCTGTCAAACCACATTATTGCATTCCATATTATTTTAAAACACAAAAATATACCACAGAAGGTCAAACATGTGGACCGATTTTGGTAAATCCATGTTTTGATTGGGATGGAAATATAAGAGAGTTCAAGATCTCAGTAAATTGAACATATCGCCATTATGTGAAATCTTCCTTAGTTAAATGCAGTTATCGTTTACTAACTAGGCATAGTAGAAATGTAATGTACAGCGGTACGAGTGTTGGGCGAGTGCGGGCGCGCGAGTACCGGTCTGTGCTATTATACTTTGTGTGTGCACACTAGAGTCGAGGCGGAAGTCACGAGCTAACCTGCTTCGCTGTCGCTGCTGTCGGACGAGCTCGTGTCGGTGCTGGACGACGTATTGGACGAGTCCGACGATGAAGACGAGGACGACATGCCGCCGCCTAGCGCCTCCTTGCATCCCTCTGTTGACAAGTTGCCAAAATTAATATCTATCATCATTTAGCATATTAATTTGCAATAATAATTTAACTAGCAGTGGTCAAGCCCCAATAATTGTGGGCAACTGATAAAAAATAAAATTCTTCACTAATCCATTGTAGTTAAGCCTCCATGTACAAGATATTAGCACCCTGCCTTTATATGAATAAATCTTACGGATTTATAGTACGTCCAGCAATGAATATCCATCAAACAGTCTTATCATTTTATTAATGGTCAATCGGTTTAATTAAATTTTAGACATTATGCTAAAAAACTAAAGACAGCGTCCTGCATATTAGTAGCAGTAGAGCTCCTTGTGAAAGAGTTCGCCTAGGGAAGTACTGCCACCTTACCTACATCTGCCGCCAAGACGTAACGTGAGCATTACTGCGTTCCAGATTTAAAGGGTAAGTGTGCTGGGGAAATTGTGAAGCACATGGGACTTGTTAACTTAATAATATGTCTCAAAGTGACGGGCGCAGTGGCAGTGCCCCTCAGATCTTTACTGCAACTGTTATGGACAGGCGTGTCGCTTAACACCAGGCCCACGACTTGTTCGTCCCGTCTCTTGATATTATAAAAAAAAATTGTTGGTGAAATCACTAAGATCACTGTTGAAATTATCTATGGTTGAAATAAAGCACTAAATCAATGGACAGTAATTTCTGTAAAGGTAGGTGCTTAACATTATAAAAAGAGTAACAAAATTATTAATACCAACCTTTTTTAGGTTGCTGCTTTTTATTGGTTCCTAATTGTCCTGATACATCTTGCAATCTCTTTTCTAATTCTTGTTTCTTCTCCGCCATTTGTTCATCTTTGGATTTACCAGAAACTTTGCGATCTAAAAAGCAAAATACACGTTAGTTGAATTTCGTGTTCAGAATAAAAGACAAATAGAAGAAGTCCCACCAACATTACGTAGGGAAAAGGAAGGAAGAAGGACATTTAAGACAGGAGTTCCTATAATCATCCTGGAGTATTTTTGAGTAAAATATATTTATACACAGGGGCGGTGCGCACAACACAAGAAGACACAAAACTAAATACTAAAAATGAAAGGAAGCAAGGAAAATAATGTTGGCTGGACTCACAGTGAGGCTTACGTGTCTTTTTCCGTAGACAAGACGCTACGTAATTCTCTAGCTCTCGGAGCGTAGACGGCTTCAACGTTTCGAAGTCTATTTCAATCTCGTCAGGGTTAGAGTCCCGCAGCGACGGTTCTCTGGTTTGAATTATATGCACTACTTTGCCCAGTTTATCGCCTAGAAAAATAAATCAGTTTAAGGATGTACACATACAAACATAGAAAATTTAATACCAGAGAAAGTGCGCCATAGGTTAGAATCTGTCTGGGGAGTCTTACCTGGCAGCTTGTTGATGTCAAGCGAGAGCTGGCGCTTCTCGTCGTAGGACATGGGTTTGGCGACATCCTCGTCGTCGGTGTCGGGGTGTAGCGGCGGGTGCGGCGCGGCGGCGGCAGGCGGCGCCAAACCCTTTTTCTTGGCAGGCGCCGAACCTCGGGTCGCCGCCTTGCCCGCACCGCCGCCCCCGCCGCGCTTGCTACCAGTCTTGCCGCGCCCGCTCGGCGTCGCTGTCACATATAACTCCATTTTAGCTATTGGGTAAGAAAAAAGTAAAAAGGTCTTTTTACGAAAATTTTACGCTATTTTACAATTAACGACTTTAGAACAGGATCAACATACATTATAAAAATAAAGTTTTTTATATGAGTTCTTACCGAGCGTTTCCCCAATATTATTGGCTTTGGCTCCGTACGGCGCCACGGCGTTCGCTTTCGGTAAGCCCGGGGCGGGAACTTGCTTTTTCTTTTCCTTAATTTTCTTTTTAGCCTTCTTTTTATTATTAGATTCTTCGACGAGTTTTCTCATTTTCTCTTGCAAAGCGAGTAATTCTTTTTCTAACATTTTAACTTTATTATTTCTTTCTTCTTCAGAGTCGTCCGATTCGGAGTCCGACTCGGAGCCAGATTCCGAACTGGACGCCGAGCTGCCCTTGTCTATGTGTGGGACACCTGGGTGAACAGGTTCGTCGGGAATCTTCGCGTATCTGCGCCACACAAAACAAAATAAGATTCATACCATCATAGATGATCAATTGTACGCATCTTGTGACTCTTTGACTTACCTCATCTCAAAAACGTCCTGCAATTTACGTGCCATAGCCACGACGTCATGATCCGGTGGGTTGTATTTGTAACAGTTGGTAAATATTAGACGGACGTCGGCTGCAAACTCAGCTGCCGATTTATACTGTCTGTTGTCCATTTTTTGCTTCACTGTTCCCAAGTCCATTGGTTTCTTTATAATATCAAAATAATCGTGAAGGCCTAGTAATTCAGCATCCACAGGTTTGTAAAATGGCCAAGCATATCCCTGTCAAACATTTGGACGTAAATTCATTCACCCTCGCAATTTTTCAATAACACAAGGATTACTTTTAAAGCAAATTAAAAAATAATTGTACTTACCGAATGCTTCTTTGAGAAGAGTTCTTTCAGTATTTCATTACAACTCTTGAGAGCATCAGAAAGCTTTTCTTTGCCCTTTGCTAATTGTGGTGTCATGGCAGAATGGTGAGATGCGCCCGCTCCTCCTACGCCGGGAGACAATCCGCCCATTTTAAAGCTATCGTCGCCAGCTCGGCCAGCCTGCACATCACGAAAACACATTAATTTCATTTGAAAATTATGTATAAAGCAATAACTAACTCGAAAATTTGACATTCACAATTTTAATTGTGCAATATAAAATTACCTTCTTTTGCCGTCCACTTTCCCTTCTAGTTGAAATTTTGGCCGGTTTCGGTCCACTTTGCTGATCGATCGTCGGGGTGGTATACCCTCCCTCGAAGGCACTCCCCATGGGTGTGGTAGTGTCTGCTTTTCTCTTCACCCCTTTTTTGACCTTAAGAACGAAGTCGACGTTAGCACTGGATAAACTCAGCAACAGCGACGGGAGGAAATCACACTACCTTAGCTGGCTGAGTCTGGGAGAGTGGGACGGGCGGAATAGCGGAGACCGGTGGCGCGGCCGGTTGTGCCACGTGGAAATTGGAGGGCTGCGTGGCTACTTGCTGCGGTAGGCCGGCGTGTGTTGCAGGCGGCGTGGCGGCGGGCGGCACTGCAGGAGCCGTGGTACTGGCCGTGGAACCCACCAGTGCGGGGTGCGGTGCGGGAGTGGCACCCGCGCTCGCGCCGCCCGCGCTCGGCAACGACTTTCCCGTACGTACGCCCCCTGTCGTGACTGGCGCCCCTCCGCCACCGCCACCACTAACGCCGCCGCCAACGCCGCCACCACCGCCGCCACCACCACCACCGCCGGCTCCACCGCCGCTACCCGCTCCGCCAACTCGCTTCTTGGCTCCGCCTTTGCCACCTTTCGAGGGTAACTCGATTTCCTTTTCCTCCTTATCCATTTGGGCTATCTGTTAAGCATTGAAATATTGACTTAAGTATTCCCAAAACGATAAAACGATCTTCTTGTATGCTATAGAACTTACCCTGTTAAGAAACAGCTTCTCCAAAGTTTGTGCCATCACCACTACATCCTCACCAGGTTTGTTGTAAACATAGCAGTTGGTAAACATGGTGTTAAAATCTTGGATGCATTCTTGAGCGGAAAAGTAGTAATTCGACTCTAGACGTTTCTTGATGGTACCCAAATCCATGGGCTTTTTGATGATTTTGTGATAATCCTAAAAATAACAATTTGCCTATATAAAAAGATTGCTATAAATCATAAAAATTACCTGAATTTTCAAAAAACCAGAAAGACAATGCTGTAAAACTATTAATATTAATAAACTTGAATAACAACATAAAAATTGCAACATAATTACTGGCAGATTTAGTTTCTTGGCATCGACAGGTTGATGGAAGGGCCACGCGAACTGATGCTTCCACACAGCCTTCATCACATTCTTTTGAAGAAACTGCAGTTGATTGGTCAACCGCCCCTGTCGGCGAGGCGTCTCATCCGGCGGCGCGCCATTCACTGGTTCCGCAGAGGGCTACACATACAAAATAGAAGTTTAGCATTTCAAGGAATATGTGAACAACTATTTCCTATTTAACTCAAAATAGGCGCCTTGACGTCGAGTTGCGGACACCAGCCCGTTACACTTAGTACCTAGTAGTACTATTTCCAGTACGATGTTTACACAAACGTGGAAACGCCACAAAGACAATTACGAATAATATAAGAAATAAGATATATTAAAATTTGTTAATCAGTTTTAGGAAGAGAAGGGAGACCTTACCGTGCTAGTAGTAGCAAGAGGGTCAACCGCTTGCTGCATTGTGCTGGAGTCTGCTATCTACCTGCCAAAGCGACACAAGTACTGTAGTATGTTCATTTCATCGCTTGATGCTATTTTATTGAATTAAAAATAATATTTTTCCAAAGTTATTTCTGGTCATGCATATATAATCACCCTCGCTAGGTCGCCTTTTTGTTACTCCTTTGTATAGTGCTTTAGTTAACAACCATAGATAATTGGTTCTGCTATTTATCCCGTGCACGCGTAATAAACTAAGTAGTGACTGTATATCATATCAAAGCACATTAATTAACAAATTAAATAATTAGGGTTTCAATATTAGCACAGAGTAGTTAGGTGACTGCTCTGATTAATTGTAATGCAATTTTTTTTATTAACATTGATCAAAAATCTCACCTCAATTGTAACGAGAGGCTCATCCAACTTCTGGCTAAGAGGCATCAGCTGTATCCTCTTAAAACACTAGACCACTCTATCATATTAAACAATTGGTGCTCTTGCACCTAAGCCAAACTTCCATTCATTGGAAATAAACAGCAGTACCTGTAAAAAAGGTCAATGAATTTAGTGGCCTGATGCATATAACTTGCAACTTTTAAACTTCATGAACCCCCATAGACATGCATCAGACAGCATGACTCTAATGAGCAGATTTTATTGTTCAAAATTATGATAATAGAAGTAGCAAATATTAGCTTAAATATTTTTATTTACTATAAAGTTATGGTGCAAATTTTAATAAGTGTTGTACAAAGCTGGAAAAAACAAATGCTAGTTAAAAATTTTGGAAATACTCACCATGCATAGTACTTTTGCTGGGTAGGATGTGTGAAAAAATATTTAATATGAAGCAGCTATTTCCAAATCTGAAAGAGAGGAAAGGATAAGGTAAATTTTATTTAACAACAACATCTGATTGTATAAACTATAGGTTCCCAAACTTTTTGGCTCACCGCCCGCTAAGCATAAGATAAAAAAATTTCAACACCCATCACAACAAAAAAATAACAAGGAAAAAATTGTACACTTGTAGTGTACTTTATAAAGATAATTCAGATCTTTGTTTTCAAATGCGGTAGCAATGAGGTGCACTACCGCTGGACAGCATCAACGCCCGTCTATTGCTTAAGACTCTTAGGACTCTTCAGCACCCACTGGGGTGTGGTAGGGACCACTTTAGGAAACTATGGTACAGACTAAAGACAATTCATATTCTCTGCAATAAAATAAAGTATGCATGTTACTAGTAGACACTGTTGCCAGATTTTTCGCTATTTGGGCAACTCTGAGGGGTCACGCAGTAGCTAAAAAAGTGATCGACGACTCGGCGATATTTATGGTATGTTTGAAATAGGAAAAGGCGATTTTTGGCTACTTAATAAAACGTCTGGGGAATCACAAATTTTATTGGAGATTTTGTGGGGAATAACACTGCTAGTAGAGTTCTGTACTGTAATATTGTATAATTTAACCAAACATTAGAAAATTCTCTAATTTTTGTGTTAGCCATAACAATGACAATAACCATCAAGAGATTATTGTTTAATGTTCCCTAATGATGTAATTAAGCTAAGTAGCATCTTGTTTTGACAATTAACCTCAAACAGATGAAGTTTGAAGCTTTTTAGGTTAGAGATGACAATATTCTGTGATATATTATTATGGGATATACCTAACATTTCAATTTGCATAATGGTATTCCACTTTAACCATTTCAGATAACAATCATGGACATAATTACATCATGAGTTATGTATATAAATTTTATCCACCTGGAAGTACAGATTGTAGCATATAAAGCCACACATTGACGGATCCTATTGCTCTGGAGCCGATACTCAAACAAGTGTATAGTTTGACATGCTGTTGATTGTACCATTAAAACCAATACAAGCACAAGTTAACTACATCCAGTTATCCTGCAGAAAAATATTGTATTTCCAAAATTAATTCATTAAAATGTTGAAAAATTAAAAAAATTAAAATATCTATTTTCAACGCAAATTCTATAACAATTATTGAATCTAAAGTATTGACCACACTTGTGATGTGTATTTCACTTATGCAAGCCCTTAATCATTACACCAAATGATTGACTTCTTTGATGTCTATAACATGAAGGTTTTTTGCTAAAGTGGATTTGAGTGGGTTTGTGAGGGAAGATTATGTATATAAGCTTCAGAGATTCTTTAAATACAAAGATTGTACGGGAGACTGTGTATGGCAAACTAGTCAACTAACATGACATCAATGACAGTTGGACATAGTTATGCAAACTAGAACCAACCTCAAAATGTCACTCAAGAAAATGACATTTTTGTAAAAACAGTGTGAAGAAATAAACAGGTAAGTTATTTGAGACAAACAACGTGAGTTATGTGTAGCATTGAGAATAATATAGGGAACCAATTATGTTATATAGCAATAAATAGAAAACATTATGTATCTCTTTATTTAGTTAACGAGAACCATGTTCTAGTTTTCGTAATGAAAATGCTAAAGATCGGCAGTACTTCAGTACATGTGACATGGATCTATTTAGCATATTTAAAAAAATACACTATATGAAATTAAGCAGCATGGTTCTTTTTAGCTAAACGACTTTAATTTTGTCTGTTTTGGCTTGGTATATTGCCAGGATCTTTTGTGAGCGTGTAAAGGACAGTCTGGTGTTCTACCTAAATACATAACTCAATTTCACTCGAGGTGTGGGTTGGTTCTTGTTTGCATAACTATGTCCACATGTAAATTTCTTTGGTTTCTTTTTTAGTAGTTGTAGCATTTAGATACTGAACCACACCTCCAGATTGAACACAGCATCATGGACATTAATGGTAATTTTTTTGCATGTAACTCAATTGTTAATAAAGATCCTGTACTACTATACAACTTAGATTAAATGACTTGACAAACAGATTACTGAAAGTTCATTGTCTAAAACTATGTGGCGGCATAGTTTTAAGACTATGGACTAACATAGGAGTATGTCCTTATTATTGCATGGTTCTTTAATAGATATAAACTTCCTACATTACAAGTAATAACAAATGTACATTACTATATTATAATCAGTAAACTACATACCAAAAACTGTGATGTATACTGCAGAATTTACATATAATAACACCAATAAGGGTTAAGAGGTATTGTATTAAAATTTTAAAGCCATTCACAAGTAGACTGAGATGATGTTTAATCACTCTAGATTCAAGTTGGACTTAATTTATGTGTATTTTATATAAAAGCACAATCACACAAAACCAATTGACAGATGTGTATCCAGCTCAGTGTAAAGTGAATTGCATAAGATATTGCAATCTGTGTAAATTTCTCTCCTGCACCAACACACTATCTCTCTTTGCTATGTTATATTACTTATTCGATTACCCAATAAACATTATCATTGTGTTCTAGAAGTGTGTTAAAATAAAAAGAAAGGCAATTGGTTTATTCTTGTAAAACTAATCACCTAGATCATGGTTTGTTGCGCAACAATACCAGTGCAGTGAAAAGAAAGATGTTTATCATTTTGGTAGTGTATATCTCTATTTTATATCAGTAGCTCGCTAACTCAACAATGATTCAGAGATGGATGACAACTGATCAAAACAATGCTTTATTTACATGCAATGAAAATCACTTTTCCTACATTGCCACTAAAAGATGCAACTGCCGTTTATTCTCTTTCTTTTTTGTGGTAATCTGTATATTTACAGTATTATTTATTCTCTTATTATATGCAAGAATCATACTAATACTAATTAAACCTTTCGACTTCTAGTAATACTAGGATAAAGATACAAATTGAAATTATTTGAGCGTCGCGTAAACCAATAGAGCCATATCTACACAAAACTTGACTTACAGATGTGATCACTTTTCTTACTTACTTATGGATATAACGCTCACTTGTGAGCCACCAGAGTCTAGTTTACACCAATCTATATTCTACTTTGAAATATAAATGAAACAACCATGGATCCATTTTATAGACATTCAAGTCGGTAGGTATGTGGAATGAGAAAACATTGATTTTAACAAAAATACATTTTAATTCTACACTTTAAAATAAAAACTATGAAAATGTTTTTAATTACCTTAAAAATATTATTTTAAAATTACTTGTGATTCAAAAACAATGCACATAGACATAGTAAACATGAGAAATGTCAAAACATCATGTGGAGAGTGCATGAATCACCCCTTTTCATCTAACAAAGCATGACGCCAAAAAGCTAAGAGAATGTAATTCCATGGTCTAGAACATTCCCTAACACCAAAGTAACCTACCTACCTTTGGACGCTGGAATAGGGCACAAGCAGGGGGCTTAAGAGTAACCAAACAAACAAATTTTGAATAAATTCCGAAAGAAACTGATATTAGCGAAGTGAAAACTTAACTCATCATGGAAATGGTGTTTTTTGCTCATTAATCGTAAGTGGATCACATTAAAATCTTCTCGATATTCGTTACCTACCAACGATGTTCAATGTATTATA
Source organism: Hyposmocoma kahamanoa (assembly GCF_003589595.1). Lineage (NCBI taxonomy): Eukaryota > Metazoa > Arthropoda > Insecta > Lepidoptera > Cosmopterigidae > Hyposmocoma > Hyposmocoma kahamanoa. Next base: position 11,300,144 of record NW_020653945.1, read on the forward strand.
CAAGTTATACGCAGCTAATACTAAAACAATTTCAATAAAAATCGGCTGCACTAATGCTTTAAAATCAAATAAAAGCTAATGTAAATGCTTACCACCAAATGAGTGAAAATTGCTTTACAGAGGGCACGGGCGAATTATTATCAAAATCTTACCCAATACTAGTAACATGCATCACTTTTAATAGACTAAAATTTTGTGTAAGTGTTCTAGACGCAAAGTAACATATTTACGAGCTTAAATAATAATGATAAAAGTAGAAAATTAACGGAAAAGACTTACGAATGGAATATTAACGCCAATATGGCGGATGAACTAAAAATACGATGTTCAGAATTACTTCGGCAAAGACAATTGTATTGATTTGCACCAATCTAGCAAACACACCACAAAAACACTAAGTTCATGGGTACTTGAGAACCTCATAAATCCATTATTTTATCAAAAATCACAGTACTTTATTAATAACAAAGAACAGCACAACACGGAACTTCGAAGATTCGGTCGAGTTACAGACATGGCGGCGGACAACTAAAAATGACTGCGAGCGTCTAAAAATTCATTTTGCACAAATTTGATCTGGAAAGAAAATACTATAAAATTGGCATAGATAAATGAAAACAGTGCATTATTTTAGATTCTCATCTATAGATGACATGGGGTTTCATGATATTCATAGGATTCATTCTTCTCAAATTATTTTATGCAAGCAGGCAAGTAGCTACCCTTTTATTAGTGTTGCCATTATTTTAATAACAAAACTGTTAAAAATATATTATAGCATTGGACAGAGAGCCTGGGAGGACGGGAGAGGACGGAGAGCATGGATCTTGGCAAAAATAACTATATCGCAAACTGTATATTTATGTACACATGCACACACTGTGTTTTACTGCCTTAGCTGCTGTTTGAAGATTTAAGATTGTAAATAATTACATTTATAAAAAATTCTTTTAGAAAATAGTGTATTGTATTTCTGTTAATCATGGTCTACGTGTAAAAGTTAATATAATATCTTGAGATCTCACTCGTATGACACATAGCAAACTGCTACTGAAAAAACATTGACATACCACAGATATCGAGATATCACGCAATGACCGCTCGATGATTGGATCATGATCACAAGCTCCTGTATCAGATATTTTTTTAAATTTACGTCGGCATCACCTAGGCGAAAGATTTTCAATTTGTACAACGGTTGTAAGAACTTATAAATGTTGCAAAACGTTATTCAATGTTTTTCATCTCATTCAATAAAAGTGACGATGTTTATTTATTTCATAGTTTTAGCATGGATTTTTTTGGAACTTCTCTGGCCAGCAGATTAAGCTCCGCTGCATACGCAGTCCGCAGAATGCGTGAGCTTACCGATGTTAGTACTGCTAAACTAGTTTACTTTAGTTACTTCCATAGTATAATGTCCTACGGGATTCTCATGTGGGGTAAAGCGGCAGATATTCAAACCATATTTGTATTGCAAAAACGAGCAATTCGTTCTGTGTACCGTCTAGGTTCTCGGGTTTCTCTCAGAGAAAAGTTTAAGGAGACTGGTATCATGACTGCGGCATCACAGTACATTTACTCAAATATTTTATATGCCCGTAAAAATCATAATTTCAATAAAAAAGAAGATATCCTTAATATTAACCTTAGAGCTAAGTCCAAACTCATGACACCACGATTTCGTTTAACCAAGTTAAAAGACTCTTATGGGGAACTTTATACGTTTTTACAATAAGATTCCAGAGCATATATTAAGATTATTATTTCCTAAGTTTAAAAACTACATTAAAAATATATTACTTGAAAAGTCATATGACTAAATAAAATTGAAGACTACGTGTTAGATAAAGATGTACGGAAAAACGACATGGCTCCAGAACCTACAGAAATTTTATCCAAAGTATATTCCATAGCATTTAAGTTTATTTGAAAAGAGCTAGAGTTTCTTACTCGTTCTTCTCAGGGAAGTCAGCGTAGTGAACGAGTAGTAGCTTCAATGTAACGTTTTCAAGTGTAAATTTATTTTACCTATGGAATAAATAATTATTTGACTTAGACTTTATACTTACTTTTTTATGATCCCTTCAAAACGCGGGTTAAGAAAAAGTCCAGTAATAAGTAATACGAGATTTTAAGGTGAATATTTTTTATTCATGTCACTAAAATCAATTTCAGCAATTTTGCAACTATCTATTTAGTATTATTTTTATTAATATTTTCTTGTTCGAATCTGATAAATCCACGATATTGTAATATTGATTATATAGCATTACCTTATACAAAAACATACTCTTCAATAATTATAAGGCACATACTGTCACAAATTATAACATACGGTCAATAGGCTGTTGTTGCACAGGTTGTATTACATTACAGTGAGCTATTATATGTTTAGATAAAATTTGCAATAATATACACAGATACATAAATACACTTCACCATTGACATATGCAGGCACATAGGTTTTGTCAATTTCATGTCTCAAAATGACGAGTGCACTGGGAGTGCCATTCGAATCTTAACAGTTTAAAGCTCTAAATGGCACTGCAAATCTTACCTAATAATAATAATTTTACCACCAGGCGTACTTATTCGTACTAACACACTTGATAATCATAAAAAAAATCCTGATAGTTATTTGTAATATAGTGAGTAATAGGTACTGCTGCTGTTGGCATAATGTGCAAAAATCCCTTATAGTCACTTAGCCACAGTATGATTTATGAAGATACATACCTACTCACTAAACTCTGCTTTAAATATTCATAAAATTGCAGAAAAAAGTTGTAAATTGGTCACACTAAGAATGATTAGGTTTGGCGCGCGTCACTTCAGTGCTGCCAATTATAGCTCTATTTTCCTAACTAGAATCTGGCTTGCCATAAGTAAAATACCGTACTGTTATCGACAAATACCGAAGAAAATGATGGTAGAAACCACAAACCAATAAGTACCTTTGACTTGTTTTTTCCATCCCATTATTTTTTTCCATCCTTAGAGGATGGAAAAAATAATACTACCCTAGTTTCTACTTTAATTTCTACCGTAGTAGGACTAAGGGTCGTATTCTAGAACTTACTCAATACTCAAGTCAGGACTTGAGTATTGCAATGAGCTCTGAAAATCATACTCAAGTCCTTGACATTAGGGTCGTATTTCCAGTGCTTGTGTTGCCAGTGCAATCCTGACTTGAGCTTTGAGTAGAGTTCTAGAATACGACCCTAAGAGTCGTATTCCAGAACTCTACTCAATGCTCAAGTTAGGATTTAAGCAGACTTGAGTACGATTTCAAACACTGGAAATATAAGTCTAGTGGCAAGGACTTGAGTATGATTTTCAGTGCTTTAAATCATACTCAAGTCCTGGCTTGAGCACTGAGTAGAGTTCTGGAATACGACCATTAGAGTCTATTAAGGTAGAAACCTATAGATCATACATTGTATATTTGTAAAAACCGATAATTCGCAGTTAACAACTAACATAGTATTATCTCATAAATTGCGTTATGTTATATTTTATCTTAAAACTGCGTTATATTATAATTTGTTTTCAAAATTTCTTCGTATACGGTTTAATTTCAAAGTGACAGGACAAGACTGTCACTTTGAAATTTATTAAATAGGTAATATTAATATAATATAACGCAATTTTTGAGATAATACTATGTTCGTTGTATGTGCGAATTGTTATCGGCGTTACGGAAACAAAATTTTATGAATACTCTTCCCATAGACAGCGACGTTTACATTTTTGATAGCGGTGGGCGGTGCCTGACAGTGACAGATGACTCGTGGTTGACGGAACTTGTTTGCTTGCCCTCCTCCCCATCTCCCTCTTTTTATATTAGACAGCGAAAGGTCGAGTACTTTTACTTTACTTTGAATTTCGTTTTACTTTGACACCGAAATGATTTTGTAAATTTCTCTATTGGTATTTCTTTGTTGTACATAGTAATTGTGAGTTCTACTTTGAATATTTCAGTGTGAGGCTTACGATACCACTCAAGAGTAAGTATTGTTTCAAATTATATAAATACTAAGTATATAACGTAACAAAATGGTTAATTTGCTGTTTTAAACTCACTAATATAAATCTATCGACTGAATTTTACTCATGTAACTTTAAATTATATTGGTTAACCCATTCCATAATATTATAATATACAATAATAGTGATATGAACAAACACAGCATAAATCAGATATCATTTTAAGTACTACGTTATCGTAGGTTATTTAGTTGAATTTGGAATAGATTACGACGTTGTGGATAACCCAGAAATAAAACATTTAAACTGCTAGTTCCCAGTGAAAGAAACTCAAGTAACCATTTTTTGGAAGTCCTACAAAATCGGCCAAGTGAGAGTAAGACTGACGCATGCACGGTCCTGCAAATAAAATATTTTGTGTAAATCAAAAAGTAATAGATTATTTTAAATTATTTTAATAATTTTTTTGTTTTAAAATACATCGTCACAGACTATGCAACTTGTACTCAGCTGTATTGTTTGGTTAAAAGTGTACAGATTATGATTATCCTTATTTCTGGCTGAATTTAGATTTAAGAAAACAGGTGGAGGCTATTTAGGATGTTTAACCTTCTATAAAATGTTGTTGATAATATTTTTAAATGTTATTAAGAAATATATTGATACCTCCCACATAAGTTATTGTAATTCATTACACCTTTGTATATATATACCATTTTTACTTTTTAAGTCAAATATTTACTTTTTTATGCATATCATCAGTTCCATATTTAAAAGTAAAGGAATCACTTAGTGTTATGTTAACTTTCAAATATGGAACTCATAATATACATAAGAGAAGGTTACATTATTTAAGTTAAAAAGCAAAGAATGGTATTTTGACTTACAACAAGTTACGTGGTAAGTAACAATATAGGTCAACATGATGTAATTCTAGTTATACAACTGAACAGTTTTTAAAACATGTGCCAGTTAGTTGGATAATTCACTTGTATGTTACAAGAGTTTGTTTTTTGACATACAGAACCCTAACAGTAGGTGAAAGTTATCTTTAACTAGATCTCTTGTACAATGTAGTTCATTATACATATGTCTTATACTTTGATTCTGCAAGAGTTGTCACATAAGACTGGGAGTAAATGAGTGTCATTGAAGAACAATCTAATTCGTCTATTGAACAATAACCTTTATTTATTAATGCCAAATGCCTTATGCACATGCCACTTGTTAAAATGTAACTATAACATATTACTTCATAGTACCCTGTTAGAGACTGTCTTGTAATTTTAATCAACTTAGAGTTGAAATTCTAAAAATACATCTTAATATTTAACATTAAAATAGAGTAGGTACAGCAGTAAAGTTTGTAAGTGGTAAATTAAATTCAATTAGGTTTTAAACAAAAATTAAAAATCAAAACAATTTTTTGTAACAAAAGGCTGATTTATTTTTTAGAACAAAAATGTAGTCTATTAAAGTAGATTAAAGGCTTCTAGAGCTATAAAAAATATACCCTATTAAGTTATTTAATCGTAAATGTAAGTAAAATGAATTAAACAAACAATAAAACCTTAGTTATAATATTTTTATAAAGTCACAACAACTTATTTGAAAGGACATGATACAAATTTTAATAGATATTAAGCAAAAATATTAGGTTTTGTATCAAAGCAAAAAACTCATAATACTTACTGTAGCTACTGTTTTGAAATTATTGCCTATTGAATATGAAATTATTGCATAGTTTGGATATTTTCTATATACTTTTATGGATTTGAAAATATTATACATTGTTGTTTGTCACTGTTAAGTATACTTTTCTATTTCATTGATTATTAAATAATAAATAATGCAAACACTCATAGCTCTGCACTAGGGAAAACCTATGTCGCGATATACAGCTACAAATTACATCCAAACTTAAGAGAGGAATAAATGTAGGCAATACAAATATTTTTCCCGGCCCGCGATTCGAACCTGGGACCTCTGTGTGAATGACCAGCATGGCAACCGTTCGTCCACGAAGGAAGTTAGGGTTCATTATTGCATGTAGATATTCTTTACATCATAATAGGTAAATCACATATTGACAAAAATATGATTTATCGGATTTTATATCTGACTCCTTGGTGTCAGTGAACAGTGAATGTATTGGAACTTCAAATATAAATAGGAATGTTTGATTAGTTAGGTTAATTAAAAAACATTTAGTACGGTCATTTATTATGGAGTCTGGTTGGCTCTGATGCATTTAATATTAACAAAACAATGTCTGACTTTATTTCAATAGTAACAGGTATCCCCATAGTAATTGTTTTGAAATATGCTGGGAATGTACCCAGAACTCAAACTTGTTTTTGGTTGTATGGTTTAATGTTTAGCAAACTTAAGGCCAATTCAGCTCAACAGATTTTCCAAACATGGCCTGAGCGCTCTGATGGCATCCTGTTCCGTATGAGTAATTGCTTCGAGCTCACGTGCAAAAAGTAGTAAAACAGTTTTGATTGTAGTCAAACTAGATTTTTAACATTAAGTTACGCAACATGGACCTACATATGCGTCTCTTTGCAGGCCTGTAGCCACTAGGCTCTAAATTTCTCGGTTGTTATTATTACGTTTCATATTTCGACTCGGTTATAATTACGTGCTTTGAGTTATTAAAAGTAATTGATAATTTCACGGTGACAGTGGATATACTGATGCATGTCGAAGTAACTGGTTTCTTTTAAAATAAAAAATCATTAAATTATCAGAATTACGAGACTATGGACCATTCAAGTCATCATGGACACATGGGGCATGAAGGACACAGTATGGGTCACGAGCAGAATCATGGGGACCAGAACACATACAATCATGAAAAACCAGTAATGCCAGCAGACCATGTGAGTAATATTCATAATCGAATTTATAGGTTTATAACACACAACAAAATCCTTACTCCTGACTGCACTTGCTGCTGTTACATTTTTTTATATTGTCACATACATTTATATAATAATATGTAACATTTAGGAAATTAAACTATTTATCGGATCTAAATTGCGTATATTTGTTTTTTCAAACAAACCAACATTTCGGGCGCAACGTTCGGTAAAGGGTGACACCCGTGACCATGGGACCTGTAAAGGACCGGGACGTTGGTTTGTTTGAAAAAACAAATATACATGATTTAGATCTAAAAAATAGTTTCATATCCTATATGTAACAATCGCGACTACTTAAGAACTCGATAATATGTAACATTATTTAAAAAAAATTAATGTTACGCAAGCATAACATTGTATTCGTGGTTTTTCCCAATATAATATTAGGGGTTAAAGTATGAAATTGCCGTTTTATTGCAATAGG
>NW_020653945.1:11332484-11377312 GCF_003589595.1 Hyposmocoma kahamanoa
ATAAATAACATAAAAATATTTGGAAGAACATTTCGTAATAGGTACAGGGTTAAGAGCACGTCAAGCTTGACAGATTCAAATCCAACCCCATGCCACACACGATACACAAATTAGAATATTACGATATGAACGGTCCATACATAACAAAGTGTCAAGCAGGTGTCAAGCTTGACGTGCTCTTGAATTCTTGACTGTATGCATCATGGATAGAGGTGGGCGTTTAAACGAAAAGCACTTAAAAAAGTCTGCTTTTTAAAATAAGCGCATAAGCACGCTTTTCATTTTAAGCATAAGCATTGGTCATTAGATGGGAAACTGCTTATTTTTTTAAACGTTTAAACATTATGCTTTTTTTTTAAAAGCGTGCTTTTTTAAACGCTTTTTAGTTTGAAGCTAACAAAATCGTTTAGAAAACGTTTAAGCGCATAGTTTTTTTTTCTTCTTTCCATAAAGGAAAAGGCAAAGGTTTTACACCATACAGCCAAGTCTTGGTTTAAGCGCATAGACTTTTATGTTAAAAGCTTGCAACGTTGTGTTGATAGTGAAACGCACGAGCATACCACTAAAGGTTTTAAGATAAGTTTTTTTTGTAAAAACACGAGTTATATTTTTATTTATGACATAACATTATTATTTAATATTTTGTTCATTGGCGTTTAAAAGCGTTCAAACACATAAGTTGTTGAACTTTTGTAGTTGTTAACCGTTGAAATGGAAAAAACTGCTTGTTTTTTTAACGTTAAAACGTACGTTTAAAAAGCGTGCTTGTAAAAGCGCTTTTTACTTAGGGTCGTATTCCAGAACTCTACTCAATGCTCAAGTCAGGACTTGAGTATGATTTATAGTACTGAAAATCATACTCAAGTCCTTGCCATTAGGGTCGTATTTCCAGTGCTTGAAATCATACTCAAATCTGACTTGAGCATTGAGTGAGGACCAAAATCACTCAAAAAGTGCCATTGAAATTCGGAAAGTGAAATTCACCCCGTGACACAATTCAATTTTGCATTTGAGTGCACCTGTTTGCTTGTAGTACAACCCTCCCGCCCCTCAAAAAGTGGCAGAAAGTTTTGTTCGAGAAATAATGCTAACAGCGCCTCACGTCCTATATGCTCTAAGGCTAAATGCGAAGGCAAAGCCATTGATACTAAAAAAAAACCGTATTAATTTCAGAACATGTACGTTTCAGAACGAGCTGATTGCTGTCAATTAGATCTGTGTCGGTCAATCATTTTTGATGACCCGGTTCGATCATGAACCATGCGTAGTGTGATCCCGTCAAATGATTCGATCATATATACGATATTTTTGCGGGTATATGACGTTTAAAAGTGTCAAATTACACAATTAGCTTTTATTCTTTCCTGCTTATGGGTAATGTGACGTGTCTATAGTTAAATGTGTCATCGATAAACCACTCTTAGGATACTAAAATTTCCTTCTAGGAAAACTGTGTTACAAATTAAAATGATCTGGTTATTTAGAAGCTAGTAACCGGGTTATCAGATCACAGGTGCTGTTCGAATCATTTTGATTCGTTCGAGCACGATCGCACACATCTACTGTCAATCTTGTTTCTTTGAAGTTGGTTGGTTTACTTCGAATTTATATTGCAAAAATTTTTTACAAAGCATGTCACAACTAGAGATATCTTGTGGTTTAGAATATACTGCAACTTCTGATCTACAAGCATGTTTAACAGAAGCGCTGCAATGCAATTATCAGTTTATTGTTTCACCGATAGTTCACCCACGTTTTCGGCGGCACTACATTGCGAATGCCGGGAGTGTTGGTGGATTTACACGCTCGGATATGATTCTATCGCCACAAGACTGGAATAGTCGGATGGTGGCTAAGTTGTCGCCCTATTTAGATGTAGATTCTGCTTCTCCTATCGTCCGCAGACGTCACGAGGATTGTATGAATGAAGAACTTGGTTATTGTAGAGGACTTGGTGCACCAGCGATAATTTTGTCATTACATGGCAGACACACAAACAATTTAGCTAGATTGTTGCACACTTTTTACGAAACTTGGTAAGTTTCAAGGTTCATTGGATAATCAGACTTCACTAAAAAATGGATTTGATTAACGGTTTTATTTTACAGTCATCACCCGACTTACATATGGGCTCACGTACCCATGGTATGTAGTCGTACACTGCGATCGTCATCCCAAAGTGATGAAGATGACAATGAAGATGCATGGAATGAACCTTGGTACTGGTGGTCCAAATTTCATGAACACTTGGAATGGGACAAGAGAGTTGGAGTAATATTAGAGTTGTCTGCAGATTTACCATCAGAAGAAATCTTAGAAAGATGGTTGGGAGAACCTATAAAGGCTATAATTCTGCCCACTACTATTTTTCATAATAACAAAAAGGGGTAAAAAATATTATACCTATGCATTTATATAAATATATTTTTATGTATAATTTTTGATGTCTTGAACTTATAATAAGGTCTTACAAATTAAAAATACTAATCGACTATCTTTCTGCGCAATTCCCAAAGGATTCTTATCAATATGTGTTTGTTAGTTACCAGTTTAATATTACTTCATTTTAATGCCAATCTTTTCTATATTATGTTTAATAAATTTAATGGAAAATGTACCTTAGCTGTAGCTCTTTTATTGTGTGATTCCAGATTTCCAGTATTATCTCGGGTTCACCAACAGGTAGTTGTAAATATGGTGGAAAGAGATGCACAGGTAGTTGTTAGTGGGGCACGGCGATCAAACATTGAATTCTATCTTCATTATTTGCACAGGCTATGGAATAGGAGACCAAATCCCGTGGATGATCCTATGCTTAGTTATGCTAGAGGGTAAGGTTTTGGTTAATTCTTATCATAGTAGTCAATGTAGTCATGCATATTAATTTTAGTGTCCTGAACTTGACGTGCACCGATGGTACAAACTTGCAGTGACATGGTATATATTTTTCAGACATCAATAAAACACTAAAATATAGTTTAAGTCAACTTTTATGTTAATTTTAACATTTTTTACACTTGACTCGTACTTTAGCAGGTATGTAGGTAACTCATAGTATAGCAGGTATGTAAGTACTATTACCAAAAATAATAAACTTCAAGAATGTTTGTAGAAATACAAACACTCTTAATTTAAATACATAATAAATTATAATTGTAAAAAAATGTTCCTTTCTTTTTTTCTAACTAAACAACTTCTAACTAAACATTTTTTTTTCTTTTTCTTTATCATTATGGAAATATTGCATTGACATATAGTAAATTTAATTAACACAGAAACTTATCAACTTCTTTGTTAATTATATGGAGTTAAAATGAAACAAATTTTCACCATGCCGGTCTATATCATCGGCGGCTGTTGTAGCCAACAGCTAATCTTGCCCATGCCGCGCACATGTCTACTCTGAACCAAAATCAGTAATATTAAAAAAATATATATTATGGATTTTTGTTGGTAGGTCAATGTATTGGATTATTTACTTTTTTGTCAACTTGCAATGACTGAGTATGTTAAATAAGGCTGCCATTATTTAACAAACTAAAACATACTACTATGGCGCACCTATTTGCGTGTGGAACATTCTACTAACAACTTTTTTGTACACATTCTCAGATGGGAAGACTATCTCCAAACCCCTCTACAGCCACTTGCAGACAACCTTGACACGCACACATATAATGTCTTTGAAAAGGACCCTATTAAGTATGACCAATACCAGAAAGCTATTGCTAAAGCACTTATTGACATACAAAAGCAAGCAGAACTAGAGGATGGTGTAAGATTGAATTAATTTTATATGCTAATAGTAATTAGGCAGTAAACCAAAATGTATCTTTTTTTGTGTCAGTGATGGTCATAGGCTTTTGTATCATCAAACTGCACCTAATCCAGTGGCATTTTTCTGTTCAAACAACATTGAAACCATGAAATTTATATAGATTTTAAGACTCGTGGTTATTCACTAAATGATTATCACTAGTATCAGGTTTCATACCGTGGTAAGAAACCTGATACTAGTGATAATCATTCATGAAATTTGTATTGGAATTTGCACAACTTTATTGTAATAATAATTTCACCATTGTATTATGTACATACTATAGTAGGATGTAGATGGCTTCAAACAGATCTGTATTTCCAGAACAAAACTGGATCTCAACACAGCGAAGAGGGTGATAGCACAATATGCAAGAAACCAATTATAGTGATGGTGCTAGGTGCAGGCAGAGGGCCCCTTGTAAGAGCCACATTCAATGCCGCCGATATTACTAATAGTAAAGTTAAGGTATCGTATCTCTGAATGAAATCAAAACACATATATATCTCGTCAGTCATTATCATCACTTCAGCCAAAGAAAGTATTACTACTGGACATACTGGTCTCCCCTAAACATCGCCACTGATTACCTTTTCTACATTTATATTATATTCACCACTGTAAATTGTATTACCCTAAATCATATATGATTCCATGAACAAAATTCATGACTACTGATATTGTAACATCTTTCATGACAATGTGGTTATATTGGATGTTCTTATGCTGTAATTATTGAATTCAGGTGATAGCAGTAGAGAAAAATCCTTGTGCAGTTGTTGTGCTGGCGGCGCAAGTGAGGGAGGTGTGGCGAGACCGTGATGTTACACTCGTATCTGGCGACATGAGGCATATAAACCTTCCCACTAAAGCTGACATTATTGTCTCTGAATTATTGGGTAAGATATCTTTTTGTATGTATTTTGAAACAAATCAAAAGTCTTTATTATTCCTAAATTAATAAACATAGTTTTCAGTAAATTCAGTTTTAAATATCATTGAAGTGACAATGTCGATTTAGATTTATAACATTAAAATTTAATTTTTATTATATCATATATTTATAATATTTATATGACCCCTTGTTGGGTATAGGCCTCCTCCAACTCCTTCCATTTAACTCTGTCCTTCGCTACTTCCATCCAGTGTGGTCCTGCTGTTGATAGATATGTATTTTAAATGTGTATCGATTATTAAATAATACATGAATAGAGGGTGGATTGGACGCCTTTTCCAATTTGTCACAGACTGTATTTCTCAATTGCCATCATTTGATATTTTTCAGGATCATGGGGTGATAATGAACTCTCACCAGAATGTTTAGATGGTGCTGCTGCACTTCTAAAGCCCAATGGTATATCAATCCCTTGCGAGTACAGGTCCTACGTTGCGCCGATCTCATCACCTAGATTATGGAGCGCGGCAAAAACTCAACCCACGCCAGGCTTTTGCAACCCAAAAGAAAAGAACCTTGAAACATTGTGGGTAGTTTACATGAAGAATAAACACAATATTGGCGACTCAAAGGTAAAAGTCTTGTTTATCTTTTATAATACTGTTGTTTGTGTTGGAGACTATACAACATATTCTGTTTTAGCTTGCTTTTGCTTTCAATCACCCTGCAAAAGCAGAAAAAGATAATGAGGGTCAAGATTTGTCCGACTACAGAGGTCTTCCATTAACAGATAACAGAAGACATGCAACAATCACCTGGACAGTAACTCAAGACAATATAATGCATGGATTTGGAGGATACTTTGATAGCACTCTATATGCTGATGAAATGATCAGTATAGTTCCATCTACTCATAGTCCTGGAATGATTTCTTGGTTTCCAGTATTCATTCCTATTAAGGTAATGTTGGTACACAAAGAGAAGGTTGTGTGAATGCAAGTCCAAGAAATTGAATGTTTTTAATTATTGTTACAGACACCTGTACGTGTTTGCAAAGGTGATACAATTAAGGCAACATTCTGGCGATGTGTGGATACACGCAGAGTGTGGTATGAATGGATAGTAGAAGTAGGAGATCAAACAACTACACTACATAATCAGAATGGAAAAAGTTCAGAAATGTTGTTATAATGCACTCATTTATAAGATTCAAACTATAGTTGTTGTTTTATAACATGCAATACATATGTTATAGTATAGTGTGTTTTATTGATTAAATTTGTAAATGCAACATTCTTCAGTACATCATCATCAACCCATTTATATGTCCCACTTCTGGGCACGGGTCTCCTCTCAAACAAGGTTTTAAGGCCATAGTCCGCCATGCTGGCCCAATGCGGTTGGGGACTTCACACGTTTTTCCGAGGGTTGTGAACCTTCTTCAACATGCAGGTTTCATAATGATGTTTTCATTCATCAAAAAGCTCATGATAAATTTGAAATTAATTAAATAAAAATTCTTGAGTACAATTAAATAAAATTCCATAGTGTTGTACTGAAGAATTATTATTTAATTAATTTCAAATTTATGAACTTTTTGGTGAAGGAAAACATGTGTCACATTCATGTCACATTAGTATAATTATTATTTTTTGCTTGTATTTTATTTTATTATTATTATTTTCTTTGTTTCGTTTGTAACTTATTTGCCTAGATGGTATGGTCAAGCCAAAAATGGTTTTTGTCGTTAGCTCCTTAGATTTCAAGTTAAAAAAAAATACAAATATTCCATGGCACTGTAATAGCTATATAAACCTTTACCTAAACATGTTTCTTTGGTAATAATAGATTTTATATAGTTTGCACCTTGTTCTAGCATGACTATAATCAAATTCTTATAACTTTTAATAGTAGGTAACTGCCATTTCTTAACGTTGATAACATTTCTTAATAGAGCCAACAAAAAAAATTACGATTTTATTAGTACAATCACATCTAAGGTTAGTATTGTCGTACCCGAGATTTAGAATGGTACTACTGAAATACATTTTTACCAGTATTGACAGTGAAATATTACTTTGAAATGGCAAACTATTTTTTTTTTATTTAAGTAACTTTGCGAGTAGAACGGACTAAATGCCGCCTCTTTACCTGCCTAGTGACCTCAATTATTTACATAATTCAGTATGGCAGTATGTACAAAAAACAATAAGTACACCATAAAATGCCATAAAAATCAACTATTAATAAATATTTCAAAAAACAATACACAACAGTAATCTATTTCTAATCTATTGATTCTACTTCTTACTGACCCTGACAATGTTCATTTCTTCATGAAAGTCTCGTATATTCTGCTCCCATCTTTTTTCATAATATATGCCTGTAAAAATATCTGTAACTGTATATTATAAAGTAACAACGAATATTTCACCCTGCAATAGCAGTTTTAACCAAACACATTAAAATTTTAGTCTTTAAGACTCTAACGACTGAAATTTTAATGTTGCAGAAAACATTGATTTATTTATTTTGTACATGTATTAAAAAGGTCTTATAATAAAATTTAGTATGGTACATGACCCAGTCAGGGTGTAGCAAGGAGACTTAAAAACTTTAAATGTTTCATTACCTTGCAGGAATTTAGCATTCCGTCCAGTGCGTATGGCCCAAGGCAAATAATACTTTAAGTACAGCTGGCGATGTTTGGGCTTGAGGCGAGCTGCCCCCCAAATACCACCGCCAATGCACATGGGTAGCCTTGTTTGTATTCCTTCTACCCATTTTATTGCTACCTGGTAAATAGTCACTGTTTAAAATAACAGCTTGCATTACTACATCAGACTTATAGAGAAAATACAATAAGGTCAGATTGAAGTGTTAACTTTACAGGACTTCTTGCAATAAGTATTACATTATTTATTTAGAATTATAAATGAATTTGTCAAAGTCTACTCCATATCAGTTTACCTCTCCAAGCATGGTAGTCTTCATAAACAAGGTTGCATGAACCAAATCGTGGACTTCTCTATAGCGTTGCATAACATATGCTAAATCTGGATCTGCTATGAATTGGACAGGGAGCCGAGAATCAGCAGTAATGTTATTATCTCGCATGAAATCAGCATACACTCGCCCTATGGTATTCTCAGGGAGCTGCAAGAGCTGTTGAAAAGACACTGTTTCAGAGTTAATTCGGGGCATTTCTCTTAGAATTTCTGCACCCTCCGGTGTGCTCAACATTTTCTTCTTCATATACTTAAGTGCATCGTCACCTGTAATTTCTCCGAGACATGCAATCATATCACCGCGATGTGGATTTAGGAGAGAAACAGCAGCTGAACCGCATGTTAACAACATTTTCTGGAATAAGTTTGTCGGTATAAAGTTTTTCTGCATTTCTTCTAAAAATGAGGTGCTCCCTGAAGGCGCTGTTGAGAAGCGCCTAATTCTTGTTATCGGTCGCATTTAAACAACTTTGTAAACCGTATTTCAGAGAATTTGGGATTATTGTAATAGACGGCAAGTCTAATAAAAACTAAAACAGATAATTCTAGCGATGCAAACGATACATCGATTTTTCCAAACATCGATACATGGTTCATAAACATCGATGTAGAAACCCAAAACGTCGTTAATGCATCTCTCACCATGAGCGATATTCAATGAACGATGTTTTATTAGAGCGCCATCTTCCGTCTCGTCTGTGATCTACAGCTACACACGTAAACAGATACTTCTCTCAATCACAAATGCAGATTTTTTATTTAGTTCCGTTCACTCTGCAATACAAATATACACGCGCAAAACGAAGCAGTTGCTTCATAGAAAACAAACACAGAAAACACAACAAAAAACAAACAGAAAACTTCGTAAGGTTTTTTTTTTAATTTATTAAGGCTTTGGCAAAGCCATCAGCCTAAACATGAAGTTTAATTATGTTTCTGTAAATATGGCCGCCACAAAGAGGATAGGCAATTTGAGGCGGCGTGCTTAGATTGACTCGGGATTCCTTAAAACGGGCCGATACGGGTATTTTAGTTCGAGATTCGTATAATTTCGCGTTTTAATCTTCGATTAAGGCACAATAGCACTATCCTATTCCACTTTAAACTAGATTTCACAAAATAATTGAAAGTCAAAATAAAAACGACGCTTTTTCCTCCAAAAGGTCCAGAGCGAATCCATTTCGTAAGGCCCGCTGGTTCGTTCCGTGGCTTAGTTGGTATAGTCTGGCACGGTAAGCTAGAAGACATCGGTTCGAATCCGGCCGGATCGAAGGAATTTTTTCTGAGTGCTCGATCTTTGTATTAATCATTATAACAAACTAGTGGAGTAATTTCACAAAAAATAATTGAATATCAATTCAATAAAAATTTAAAATATTGATATTTTTTACAGCTATATTGTTTCAGAACGCACCCAAATAAGGTACTAAATAGGCGCGAAATAATACGAAACTCGAACTAAAATACCCGTATCGGCCCGTTTTAAGGAATCCCGAGTCAATCCAATCACGCCGCCTCAAATTGCCTACCCTCTTTGTGGCGGCCTTGTTTACAGAAACATATTTAAACTTCATGTTTAGGCTGTTGGCTTTGCCAAAGCCTTAATAAATTAAAAAAAAAAAGGTGCTAAATGGAACGCGTAATAAAAAAATAAATAGTGTAAAACTTCCTATTAATAAATATAAATTTGAATATTATAGGTACTTATTTGTTTAATTCCTGTTAAAAAAAAGCATTTATTCGATTTACATGTCACCGTAAAATTGTGAACTCTGCCAGTTTATAATATAACGCGTGAGATTATAAACTAACGGTATATTAGGTTATATTGTAATCTGCGATTTTATAGTGATGGCGTTCATAATTTTGCGGCATATATGTATATATATACAATAACATTTGAAAAATCGCTATATATCGTTACTAAATTCGACGTTTTTAACATCGATGTTACATAGGAAATGAAACTATTTTTCCGGATTTAAATCGTGTATATTTGTTTTTTCAAACAAACCGACGTTTCGGGCCCTTTAAAGGTCCCATGGTCCATGGTAAAGGGCCCGAAACTTCGGTTTGTTTGAAAAAACAAATATACGCGATTTAAATCCGGAAAAATAGTTTCATTTCCTATGTGTAACAATCGCGAAAACCTAAGAACTCGATATCGATGTTATACTTTTAAAAACATTTGGAGTTTTTATGGCCGATGTTGCATCCCTAGTTATAACACCACACAATCAGCTGATGACGACAGGTATCAATCAAGCATTTTTTTAAATTTGGATACTTGGATCAGTCGAAAACATTTTAACACTAAAAAAAAAATTTTTTTTTCTTATTTCTCTTGGCTCTTCCCGGTAAGCGTTTTAGCCACTTTCAAAGTGTTTTGACTAACTTGAAAAACTAAAACAGAACTATTTTCAGGGCTAATATCTAGTTTTAATTTGTAATGATATGTGTACAATTGTTTTAATGCACTATTTAAATTGTTTTCAGCTATATCTATATTTTGGTTGATGCTGTACAAAAGTAAGTCATCAGCAAATTGCAGAATATTTACATTTTCAATATTTACATGTTTTAAAATCTCTGAAGTGTATAAATTAAAAGCTTTCATTCCAACATTTACTGTAACAAGAATGGACATTGTACGAGAGGTCCCTGCTAGTTGGTCAGAGGAGGAAATATTGGACAATGTTTCTGTGTCTATAGGATGTGGAAAAATACTTAAAGTAAGACGTATCAGATGTAAAATAATCGAAAACGGGATTGCTGAATTTACTAATACTGAAACTGTCGTTTTAACTTTTGATAGACAGACTCTACCAAATAAAGTGTGCATGTGCTATATAGCACTAACTGTACATTTATATACATATCCCATAGCACAGCGTTTTTAATGTTGTAGATTTGGACATACTAAATTATATTGTAGATCTAACCATGCTGATTATGATACCGCGCTGTTAAAAAATGTGGAAATAATCATACGGGTGATACATGCACAGTTGAGGAGGATTGTGCTTCTTGTTGTTTATGCTCAGGTTACCATTTTGCAGCTAGTAAGGCCTGCGCAGAGTTTTCTAGGCAAAAACAAATAAAGACTTACATGGCTCAAAATTGTGTATCGTACTTTGAAGCCTCTAAATCATATCCACCAATAACCAAATCTTATGCAGATGTACTCAAACAACTGTCTACACCCTCAGCTCCCAAAGTGGTTCAGGTGGACCCCCCAGGGGACCACGGAAGACTCGACGGGGGTCTATGTTGGCGTGACAAAAAATAATATGACTATGGAATATGGTAGAAATGTAGCTGCAGGGGGTCCACCGGAACCAGTTAAATTTTGAATGTGGTGTATGAGAAAAAAAGTCTAGGAACCTCTGATCTACACTAATTAATACACCAACACCTACAAAGGTTTCTTCTTCAACCTCCAATAATTCTTACAAAAGAACAGTTTTCTTAAAGCCCCGATCTCTTCCAAGACAATCTGGTGGCTATGACCAAGTCGCTCATGCACAGTATGTTAATGAATATAATATGAACATGGTTTCTTCTTTTTCTAATTGTTCTGAATATAAAACATCTGATAATGATAATGACCAATCTAAATCTGAATTGCCAATTAATACAATTAATAATAAATTATACAAAGATACAATACAAATTAATAATATATTATGTATTAATTAATAATATATTATGTATCTTTGTATATATCACACTCAACTTCCTCTCTTCTCTCTGAAATTAACAACTTAATTCCTATTCTTCCTAAACCATTTCTTATTCTAGGTGATTTCCACTGCCAACACCGTTCTTGGGGTAGTTCTTTTTCTACATACTATGAGGACGTATTATTGGATATACTAGACAATCAAAATTTTTGTGTCTTCAATACCGGCTCTACCACAAGAATGACTGAGCCATCTGAGGGTTGGTGAGGGTGTTCCAGACCTTTCAATTTCTACTCCTAGCTTAACATCCACTCTGTTGTGGTCAGTCTTCTCTTCTCCCTGTGGTAGTGATCATTTTCCTATAATGATTACTTTCTCGTGTTCCTTTCATAGTTGCATAAAACGTAGCCCCCGTTTCAAACACAAATTGCGAAATGGTTGGAGTATTTTTAAAGATAGAGTAGACAAGAAAATAGCATCTTTACCGAATATACTCACTGATAGTGTCTCAGAATGTTCAGAGGCTTTTAGTAATCTTCTGATAGAAGTTGCTGATGAACTTTTCCCTTTAAAAATGCCCCAATCGTCAAGAATACCTTTTCCACCTTGGTGGGACAGAAAATGTTTGGATGCAATAAAAAGAAGAAAACCGGCTGAGCGAGAGTCTACCGTAACGTAATGACCGCAGAAAATTATGAAGTTTACAGCTAAATCGCACATGAGACCCGTAAGTTGCTTAAGAAGAAGAAGTTTGATGGCTGGAGGCGTTTTTGTGTATCTATTTGTCCTGACGTCCACCCAACCATTGTATGGCAAAATATAAGAAGGTATATATTAGGACTGGTACGAACACCTCATCTCAGTGTTCGTTACCTCCAAGTTTGGCAAGCGTATTTCTCGATAAACTTGCTCCTCCTTCGGTTACGGAAACAATTATAGCACAATTACCATTTCCTCAATCAATGGGTAGAACATGTCTAAATGCCCCCTTCACTTTGTCTGAACTGAAAGGCGTTTTAACAAAAGTCAAAGATTCTGCCCCTGGTGAGAACGGCATTCTGTATTCCTTTTTCGTTCATAGTAGCGACAACATTCTTTTATATTATGCAGATGTAGTTAATGGCGTCATGCTTTCTGAGATAATTCCACCGTCTTGGAAATCACAGTCTGTCATAGCTATTCCTAAACCTAATAAACCACCATCTCTAGTGTCTTCTTTTAGACAGATTTCCTCTATTTTTGCTAAAATTGCAGTCATTTAGTTAAAAATAGATTGGAATGGTTCTTAGAAAATAAAAAATTACTTTCAAACAACCAATTTGGATTTAGAAAAGGTAAAAGTACTATTGACGGTACGAGTACGTATTAGCATTTTGGTTACTGATATTCGCCTCGCCTTTACTAATAACAGTCAGAAAGGCGCATCAATTTATGTCTTGACGACGGTTCTGTTATGTCCAGGCTAATATGGAGGGGACTTCCTCACGGATCTGTACTTAGTCCAATTCTTTACAATATTTATACCTACGACCTAGAGTTTACTCTTCAGGGCAAAGTTGGAATTTTACAATACGCCAACGATTTCACGCATCTGATACTAACATTCCTAGAGCTTGTAATATTTTGTCCTCATCTCTTAATTTTTTAATACTTTGGTTGGATGCTAACGGACTTTGTCTGTCTGCTTCAAAAAGTGTAATAGTCTTGTTCTCTAGGATGCGCTACCCAGGATCTTGAAATTTTATATAATTCCATTCCTATTCCAGTTAGACTTCAAAATAAATTCAAAATAAATTTCTAAGTATTGTAACTCTAAAACTCACTGGTATTCCTCACTGTGAATACATTACGACTAACTTTGTTATACTTACGAGGTTCTAACTTTAACACCACATATTCGTTTAAATTTAGGAATTAATAAAAGTCATTTTGATGCTCCTCAATCTTTACGCTTTTATTTTTATTGGCATTATTTGTTTAGTGACGCATCAAAACGCTCTCTTGCTGGAAATGTTAGAGTGGGAGTGTATCATCACCAACCTAAAATAGTCCAAAAGAATAAGTTACCTGAAACTTCTGTATTCACCGGAGAATGTTTTGGTTTGTTTAAAAGTGAAGAGTTTATTCTAATGGCTAAGTTAAACAACAGTATAATATTTTCTGACTCTATGAGCGCATTGCAATCATTGTCCAAGTTTCTGTTTAGTTCTAAACTGATTTGCCCCATTATATTAGAAACTAAAAATTTACTTTATCAGTGTACAACAAAAGGTTATTCTGTAGTATTTGCTTGGGTGCCGAGTCATTGCGGCATCCCAGGCAATGAACGCGCAGACCAACTGGCGGGTGAGGCGATTGATTGCGGTGATGTAGCTTTTTGTACTAATTGCTGTCATGATTTGAGTGCACTGCCCGCAATTTCTCTCAGGAATTCCTGGCAGGAATTTCAGACTGTTAGCAGCCGCACAAAGGGATCGTTTTATGAGAGTATACAATCCTCTATTCCTACTAAGCCTTTGGTTTTCCAAAATGAAATTTGGAAAGTTGGTTTCAAGTGTACTGATTCGCTTGAGACTGGGACATGGGGTTCGTGTTACGTAACGCTGCTCCACTAACACCTTCAGCAACGAAAGCGCTGTACACGGCTCTGGTTCGAAGTATACTCGAATCGAATGCAGTGGTTTGGGCTCCACATGAAAATAAATATATTCTCATGTTGGAGCAAGTCCAAAAGAAGTTTTTAGGATTTTTATATAAAAAAATATTTTACTACTACCCATTCCTGTACCCAACACGCTTTCTACAGGGTCACTTGGGCTATGAGTCCTTGGAATTGCGTAGGAATGTAGCATCACTTAGATTCATTATAAATGTATTAAGAAATAATATTGACAGTGTGAGCCTAGTGGAAAAAATCCTTAGGTTCAGGGTCCCTGATGATTACTGCAACAGGCGACGTGGTGTGCCCTTCCTGGCAATCGAGCCCTCTCGCACTGAACTGCACCGACACTCGCCTATTCCACGTACGACTACACTCCTCAACTCCATGCTCGCAGCATCGCCGCAGTGCGATGTGTTTGTGACTGGGATAGAGAGACTGATGACGGAATGGAAGAGAGTCTTGGAGAGATGTATGAATGAATTAGTAAGTAGATAATTTTAAGTTTATTTTATTGTTCTATTTCTTTTTGTTTTGTGTATTCGTTTTTTCTTTTTAAATTGTTATTAACTGAATTGTCGTAACGCCATGGTGCAAACTGTTATGTTACACATTTTGTCTATTAATAAATAAATAAATTAATAATAAATAAATGTCTGTTCTCCGGCCCACTTAGCTAAGTTTAAAAATAAAGACAGTGACCTTTGGGAGTGTGGGTGATCTAAATCATACTGTACTCAACTGTCTTTTACACGATCATTCCTTTTTGTCCCATGTTCTCATCTCTATTGGATTCCCTCTTGCTACTACTGTAAACATAACTGTAAACCTTACTTTGTTATCTAACAGAACTTATTATCTATAAATGTTTCGCTTCGTTTATAACTTTCAATTGTATCAAATTATAAATATATAGCTAATATAACGTTTGTTATAAAATTCTTATGTTTCTGTATTCCTATTTAACCTTAATCGCACTTTCCTATTCCTTTCTTCCAAATTATTTTCCCTTTTCATTGTTTTCCGTGAATAAGTTTTTCTGTTTGCACAAAGACAAACCGCGAAGTGCCAGAAATAAAAAATATTTGGCAGTATAGCGTCCTGCCTGTCCCGGAGGATGAAAAATTTTACTAAAGATTCAATACTAATTTTAAAACTTGGAACTTTCAGTTATTCAGAGAACAAAAAGTAATGTTTCCATTAATTGTAAGTCAATGTTTCCATTCCAGTTTTACTCTACTTTATGGTTTGAGTGATGTAGTACGTACCTAGTTGTCTATGTATGAAACGTCAAAGAAAACAAAACGTCAAAAGTGTACATGAGAAAAAAGGCGGGAACTTTTGAGGCGGGAAGTTCGATAATTTTTGCCAATTTTGAAATAAATTTTTCGGAGCTAATTTGCAAGTAAACTAGATTGTGACTAGTGCAAAACGATCGTGATGGCCTCCGATAGTGGAAGTAATAGCACAAAACTTAGCAAGAAACGCAAAACTGCAAGTGATACACCCATCTCAGATGACGAAGAAGACAGTAAACATGCATATTTTATAGAAAAAATTACATAAGAAGTTACCCTAGAAACTCTCCAGTATATATACAAAGCACCAATGGAAACATCAGGTTCGATAACAAAGATCCAATTTACTTGAATAACATATTCAGTAGATATAACAAAGGAGTGAAAGAAATAAAACGTGTAAATGCACTGAAATACGCAATTGTTTTTGATAATCCAAAAAATGCCAACTCGTTGCTCAAAAATACATCGTTCTTATCTTCACATGAAATTAAGGCTTTTATTCCGGCTTCCAATTCAGAATGCACAGGAGTCATCAAATTCATCCCAACGGACTTAACATGCACGCATTTATTTGATAAATTGATCAGTTCCCAGGAAATATTATCTGTCTGAAGATTCACCAAGAAGACTTCTGAAGGTATTGTACCGTTGCAGACAGTTTCACTGATATTTGCTGGTTTGCACTCCCTGCTCAAGTAAGTTATGGTCTGTGTACACTTCCTGTGGAAGAGTATATTAAGCCTGTATTACAATGCTAAAAATGTATGAGTTTTGGACACACAACCAAATATTGCATAAGAAATGTTGTATGTTCAACTGTTCTCAAGAACATTCATGTAAAGATTGTACCAATGTTGATAAGCCTTTATGTATCAATTGTAAAGGAGAGCATATTGCTGTGGCTAAAATATGTTCAGTAAAACAGCAAAAAAATAAATGAAAATAAAGCTAAAATCACAATTAATAAAAATACGTTGGGTGCTTATTTCCCAGCCTTAACTCAGAAATTTGCCAAAGTAGCGAGTTCTTCTCAATCTCAACCACAAAAAAAAACAAACAAAGACTTATTGAGTGATGTTATAAATAACGAAAAAATACTTAATGCTATTGTTAACACTTTGTTATGTTTAAACAGTAACGAAAATAACTTACCAATTAATTCATCTACAATTAAAGAGGCTTTCATTAAAAATTTAAGTGATAATCATGGCAAGTAGAGTGTTGTGTTGCTTAAAGATTGTACAGCACAATATTCAGAGTTTAAGACCTAAAAAGCCCTTCTTAATCAATTTTTGCGCAAATTCAATGTAGATATTTGTATTTTAATTGAAACTTGGTTAAAACCCTCAGATTTTGTTTATTTTAGGGGTTACAAATTAATTCGTAAAGACAACAGAAATAATACCGGCACCAGGCAAGTTGGTGTTGCCATTTTATGTAGGAACGCAATTAAATGTTCCGAAATTTCTATTGTAAGCAATGATAGTATTCAAATTGAAGCCATAAAAGTACAAGCAACAGATAGCTCATTTACAATTTTGGGTGTGTATTGTCCACCACGTAAGAGTCGTTTTCCAATTTCTGTTTTAAGAAGCAGTTTATGTTCACTGCCAGCTCCTATTTTAGTTATGGGAGATTTTAACGCATGACACACGGCTTTTGGTTCAGTAATATTAATCCTAGAGGAACAAAAATTATTGACCTGTTAGATGATTTAAATATGTGTATATTAAACACTGGTGCATCAACCACAGTCAATCGTCCTAATGAATCAGTTTCTGCTATTGATATTGCATTTAGTTCTTAGCACTTTAGCCGCTTCAGCGGAATGGTCAGTATATTCTGATGATACTTTGGGCAGCCTGCACTTCCCTACTATAGTTGATTTAACCATTACAGCCGATCGATATGAATAGGTATTCACAATGTTTTCAAAAATTTTTATATAAAAAAGCTGATTGGGTAGAATACACTAATAAATCTCGTTGTCTTTTTGAAGAGTTGTTAATCGAAGAAAATGCTCTTGAAGCTTATGAATTTTTTTGTAAAATCTTAATTGATTTATGAAAAGAATTTATTCCAGTACATTGGGCAAAAAATTCTAAAACCTGTTCCTTGGTGGAACGATATCTGCGCTAATGCGGTAAACCAGAGCAAATTAGCACTTTATAATTATAGAAGATATCCAACAATGCAAAATTATGTGATTACAAAAAAATCGATGCACTCAAAAAACGAACTATTAGAGAACAGAAAATTTTATGTTGGAAACATTTTTGCACCAGTTTCAATAGAAATACCGCTTTCAGTACCTACAGTTTGGAAATTAGTTAAAGTTTTTAATAGAAAAAATTCAAGTCCAAAATCAGAAATATCGGTTTCATAAACGATTTTTTAGATAAAATTGCATCAAATAGATCATCAGGTAATAATGACATCGAACAACTTAATGATTTATTTGAAAGTAATGACTTAAACGGTCATTTAAATTTGCCTTTCTCTGAAGAAGAATTTCATTTATCCCTAAATAATAAAAATGACACCACACCTGGTATAGATGACATTCCATGTATTTTAATTAAACGTCTTCATCGCTCAGCTAAATTAGTATTGCTGAAATTTTTAATAATCTATGACAATGTAATTAGATACCTGATACGTGGAGAAATATTGCCGTTGTTCCTATTTTAAAATCGGATAAAGATCCAAGTTTAGCCGACTCCTGTCGACCAATATCATTATCTTCATGCATGGGAAAAATATTCGAAAACATGTTAAAAAATAGATTAGAATTATATGTAGAATAGTAGTTATATACCTCCTGATCAATTTGGATTCCGTAAAGGTCGTACGTAGTACTTTAGATAGTTTGTTAAAATTTGGTGGTGACATACAAAAAGCTTTCAATAATCACAGTTATTTGATTAGTGTGTTTTTAGATGTTAGTGGTGCATTTGATAATGTCGATTTATTCAAATTGGTCAAAATTCTACATAGCTATAACATTCCTGGCAAAATACCTAATGGATTTTTTATTTTTTTTATTCTCGAACAGTTTATGTTAAATTTGATCATACTTTATACGGCCCAAAGAAGGCATTTAAAGGCGTAATGCAAGGAGCAGAGGTGATAGTGTTACCTCTGATTTATATATTATACACCGCACAATTACATCAATTCCTGAAGTTGAGAAATCTATATGTTTTACAGTACGCTGATGATATTGTGTTGTACACATCTAGTAGAAATTTATTACAAGCACAAAACACTATCAATGAAGGCTTAAATCGTATGTATCAATATTATAAAACAAAGTTAAATTTGGATATCAATCCCCTTAAAAGTTCTGCAATGTTATTTAGTAAAAAGTTTAATTTTAACCCTGTACATATCAATATAAAATATTGTTCTGTAAAAATAAGTTTAGTTGAGGAAAAGAATTTTCTAGGAATAGTATTCGATTCAAAAATGCTTTTTGGTTCCCATGTTAATAAAATAGTGAATAAAATGCAAAAAAGTGTAAATATAATGCGACATTTAGCGAGTGTAAGTTGGGGTATGGACCCCAAACTTTTAAATATCATTTATAAGGCAATTGTTAGAAGTCACTATGATTAAGGATTAATAGTTTTTGGAAAATTTATGAGCCCATCCCTATTTCGCAAATTGGAAGTCATTCAAAACAAGGGTCTTCGAATCATAACTGGTGCAATATGTTCTACACCCATTAATTCTTTAGAGATAGAGGCTGGTATATGTCCAATTGATGTAAGACTTCAATATCTTACAGAAAAAATCACAATGAAAGTTTTAGCCAATAGGCAATATTTTTGTTTGTTTGAAGATAACAATTTATTACAAGGGGAACATATTAATGAGTTAAAAACATTATGTAAGTACATAGATCATAATGCGCAGTGGGTACTTAGTACTTTGGAAATCCAGCTTGTGAGTCCTGTGATTTGCAAAGAAAAACTTCTAAATAATGATGAATTTCTGTTATATAGTAGTAACAAGAAGCAACAATATCGGAATATTTACACAGATGGATCCAAAACCAAAGATAACGCTAAAGCTGCCTATATGATTTGACTGCTAAATTTGGCCGCTGCTTTAATCTGGACAAGAATACTTCGATATTTACAGCTGAAGCTTATGCTGTATATGCGGCACTTCAATATTTATCAAACATCAATCACTCATTTTTCCTGATCGTAACTGATTTCTTAAGTGTACTGAATTGCCTGGAGAGTAATAAAATATCTTACAAAACTAATATCATTAAAATCAGACAATATTTATATGAAATTAAAGATAAACGTATAGAATTTATATGGGTGCCATCACATTCAGGAATAACGGGGAACGAAGTTGTGGATAGTCTAATGAAAATTAATGTACCAAATGTTAATGAAAT
The DNA here is from genome assembly GCF_003589595.1 of Hyposmocoma kahamanoa. Classification (NCBI taxonomy): domain Eukaryota; kingdom Metazoa; phylum Arthropoda; class Insecta; order Lepidoptera; family Cosmopterigidae; genus Hyposmocoma; species Hyposmocoma kahamanoa. The sequence continues at coordinate 11,352,265 of NW_020653945.1, forward strand.
TGATCCATCATCATATTATTATTCACCACCATCAGTTCCTATGACCGATTACTATTCAGTACTGAAGACTCGTATGTTTGATATTTGGTCACGAGATTGGGAATGCACGAAACAATTGAAAGGAAAAGGGTATGGAGAAATACAGAAGAATATTCCCACGAAACCCTGGTACTTTAACTTAAAATCACCATCAAGAAAATTTATAACAACCATCAACAGATTACGCTTTGGACATGGAAAATTCGCAGCTCATTTGAACAGATTAAAACTTAGAAATTCAGCTACATGTGAACATTGTAATACTGATGAAGCCACTCTCGATCACTTCTACATTGCCCTGCCTTCAGTGTGCAAAGACTGCTTCTTATAGATGGCCTACTAAAGATTTATAAAGAAGAAGACATCCCCCGCCTCTTGCCATCTTTACTACAGAATACGAAGACTTATGAACATATATATGCATATATTCTTTCCACCATTGAAGAGATATAGATACCTTCAAATATTTAGAAGAATACATTGAAAGAAAAAAAAATTATTTAAACGATAGGAAAAAAAAATTGATGATGATGATTTGGCTTGATGGATTTATTCCGATGCCGTAAAACTAATATATATGTATATATATACAGGGTAACAGGAAAAGTCGTGCTAGATCCGTTAAGGGCGTGGAGTACTCATCATTTCTGACTTATTTTACTATGAAACACCCTACCCTAAACTTAATCCTTTTCGAGATATTTGACTTTTATTTTTTTTATTCAAAATTGCCGATTTTTAGGCTACTAAATTTAATTTTGTTTATTTTGTGTGTCTTATTATTATAATTATTGCATTTTTACATGTGTGATAAGATGCTTTAGGACCTCAATCATTAAAATAGTGAATAAGTTAATTCAATACGCCGTAGTAGATGTGGCAACTAAAAGATCGCACGTTATTAGAGCGAACGAAGTTCACACTGGTTTTGGGCGAATGATTAATAACGCGGTTTCGGCCACTAGTCGGGAACGTTCGTGAGATGCACCGAAGTTGAGACTTCGGCCGCCGTCGTGAACTCCGCCGCTGGCCTTTGTTTATGCTGCGCTCTGACGCTTCACGCACGCTTGCGTTATCGCCGCCATTACGTGAATAATGGTGTTTAGTATTTTGCACATAGCTTGCGCTTATTGCCATCCGTTCCATGCCTAGCTTTCCACATTGAACTGTATCTTCTGTGCCTTTCGTGCTGTAATTGTAAAGGTGTAAAGTGTCTTATTAATTAAACAGTGTAAATCGAACTTGAGTGTTTTCTTTGTGTTCCGGACTATAAACTGTAAATTGCCGTGATTCGCATAGTGCTACAAATTGGTGACCTACGACATTGGACAATAAATACGAGTTACTTAGTTATTATAATTAGTTTTTAATTACTTAAAAATGGCACCGCCAGAAGACCAGGAGAAACCAGAAACGGCCCACGGAGAAACATGTCGAGTGGGAGTACGTCCACCTCCATTTTGGCCTGAGGAGCCTGCGTTATGGTTCGCACAGATGGAAGGTCAGTTTATCTTGTCTAACGTGACGGGTGATGCTACAAAATTTTATCAAGTAGTAGCACAACTTGACCACAGGTATGCTAAAGAAGTAAAGGAAATAATTACTAATCCGCCGGCTATAAACAAATACGAAACTTTAAAAAAAGAACTTATAAATCGCCTTTCTGCGTCCCGTCAGCTAAGATTGAATCAATTGCTAAGAAACGAAGAGTTGGGAGACCGTAAGCCCTCACAATTTTTAAGACACCTTAGAGATCTAGCTGGTAGTGATGTAACCGATGAATTTCTGAAGACCATATGGACCGGCAGATTGCCGACTAATATTCAAACCGTAGTAGCATCTCAATCCGAGTTAAAATTAGAAAGTTTAGCAAATATAGCTGACAAAGTGTATGAGATCGCTCCTATGGGTCCACCACAGATAGCTAGTACATCAGCGGTTGTACATTCGCCATATGTGACAAGTGCGCAGTTCGATGAGATGGCTAGACAGATAAGTGAACTTTCAATGCAGGTAGCTAAGCTCACAAGTAGGCATGATCTGTCGGCCAGGGTACCTGCACAACATTTACCTCGCTCACGATCCTTTTCCAGAAGCAAGCGCGGACGTAGCCAGTCAAGGTCAAGAACTCCACAACCTCCTCCTGATCACCCTCACTGCTGGTATCATTTTACATTCGGGGCTCGAGCAAACAGATGCCAATCACCCTGCAATTGGGAGGCGGAAAACACCAGGAGCAGCCGGAAGTAGCGGCCAACGACTGCTCAACTCAAACAGGCCGGCTATTTATCACTGACCAAACAACAAAAATGCTATTTTTAATAGACACTGGCTCCGATTTGTGCGTTTTTCCGCGGTCTGCCGTCAAGAAGCGTTGCATACCTACAAAGTATGACCTTGTAGCTGCAAATGGAACAGTGATCAACACGTATGGTCCCATACAACTGTACCTTAACTTAGGACTCAGGCGTACCTTTCCTTGGAAGTTTACCATTGCGGATGTATCTAAACCAATTATAGGCGTGGATTTTCTAAGCTATTATAATTTGCTTGTAGATTGCAGACATCAGAGCCTTAATGACGGGTTAACTTCACTCTCCGTACCAGCACCTCGTCAGAAAGTCCCGGAGAGCATCGCTTCAATAAAGACGGTTTCCGGTGACAGCGAGTTTCATGACTAACTACGACTGTTTCCAGAGGTTACACGCCCGGCAGGTACCTTGGTAAAGCCCAAACATAATACGATGCATTTTTTAAGAACCTCACCAGGCCCTCCTGTCTGTTGCCGGCCTCGCCGATTGGATGTGGATCGATTGAGAGCTGCTAAAAAGGAATTTGAAGATATGATGAAAAGTGGTACAGCTAGACGATCACAAAGTCCTTGGTCTTCTGCCTTACACCTAGTTAAGAAAAAGGACGATGGATGGAGACCTTGTGGGGATTATCGAGCACTTAACGCACGCACTATTCCAGACCGATACCCTATACGGCATATTCAGGACTTTGCACAACTTTCTGGATGCTCTATATTTTCCAAAATAGATTTGGTCAAAGCATACAACCAGATACCTGTAAATCCAGCTGACATACCAAAAACCGCCATAACTACACCATTCGGGCTCTTTGAATTCCCTTACATGACATTTGGACTTCGCAACGCGGCTCAAACCTTTCAAAGGTTCATTGATGAAGTACTCACCGCCTTTGATGAATTTTGTTTCGGGTATTTGGATGATATACTGGTGTTTTCTCCATCCGTGAGCTTCCATAAAAACCACTTACATCAGCTGCTTAAACGACTGAGTGAGTACGGCGTTTTGATTAACACTACCAAATGTGCCTGGGGCCAATCTGAAGTATCCTTTCTGGGCTATAATGTATCCGCCTCAGGAACACAACCGTTTGATGTAAAAGTGCAGGCGATCCAGGAGTTTCCAGTACCGAAAACGATAAAAGACCTAAGAAGATTTCTGGGAATGTTAAACTTTTACAGGAGATTCATACCAAAGGCAGCAAAGACCCAGGCACCGCTGAATGCGTTATTAGAAGGCCCCAGAATCAAAGGAGCTCATTCGGTCAACTTCACTCCCGAACAAGTGAGTGCTTTTCACCAATGTAAGAAATCACTCATTGATGCAACTCGTCTTGCGCATCTGGACCCGACCGCAGAGATATCGATAATTACTGACGCATCTGATGTCTCTATAGGTGCAGTACTTCAACAACGCGAGAATTCTAATTGGAGACCCCTAGGATTCTTTTCCAAAAAGTTAAAGCCATCGCAAAAAAAATACAGTCCTTACGATCGCGAACTGTTGGCCATATATGAAGCAATAAAGTACTTCCGTCACATGATCGAAGCAAGGAACTTCACGGTGTTCACCGACCACCGCCCGCTTACATACGCTTTTACTTCGCCTAGAGAAAATACTACGTCACCAAGACAGTACAGGTACTTTGACTATATTGCTCAGTTCACTACGGACGTTCGCTACGTACCTGGATCAGAAAATGTGGTGGCGGACGCGCTGTCTCGAGTTGAGGAGGTAACTTCGGCCTTGGATTACCAGGCACTTGCACGATCTCAGGAGACTGATCCTGAGCTGCAAAACTTGCTTCTTACCGCATCTTCGCTCAAGTTACAAAAGATTACAGTGCCAGGTTCCGACCACAAAATCTATTGCGACGTGTCTGTTCAGCCGCCTCGACCATTCGTCACTGCAAACTTTAGAAAACAAATCTTTGACACGCTACATAACCTGAGTCACCCAGGAAATTCAGCTACAGTGCGACTGGTCACTCAAAGATTTGTTTGGCCAGGTATTCGCAAGGATTGTAGAGAGTGGTCAAAACTGTGCCAAAACTGCCAGCGTTGTAAAGTTACCCGTCACACATCTGCTCCTCTCTCCTCATTTCCTGTCACTTCCTCGAGGTTCACCCATATCCACCTCGACCTCGTAGGACCTTTAACTCTGTCTTGTGATTACAGATATTGCCTTACTGTCATCGACCGCTTCACCCGGTGGCCGGAGGCAATACCGCTCAGGGACATTGCGGCCGCCCTCGTATCCGGCTGGATATCACGGTTTGGCTGCCCGGAGCGAATTACAACGGACCGTGGCCGTCAGTTCGAGTCTCACTTGTTCCGAGCCCTCACCACCATGCTCGGAGCACATCACTTTCACACTACCGCCTATCACCCTATCGCCAATGGCATGGTTGAACGCCTGCACAGGCAACTAAAGGGCGCCATCATGTGCCACGATAACTCTCTATGGACCGAGGCCTTACCTCTTGTCTTATTAGGTATCCGCAGCTCCTGGAAATAAGACATTCAATCGTCTCCCGCCGAGTTGGTATACGGCGAATCCCTCCGCCTGCCCGGCCAGTTCCTGTCTCCGTCTGATGGCTACACTGTGGAGGACCTTTCCTGCTTCGCGTCCCGTCTAAGGTCGCACATGGCCAAGCTCACACCAAAACCAGCTAAGTGGCACAGCAATACTCCATTTTACTTACCAAAGAGTCTTAAAGACTGCTCTCACGTATTCCTGCGCCTGGACAGAGTTAGAAGATCTTTGGAGCCCCCTTACGCAGGCCCATATAAGGTATTGGAACGAAAAGAAAAGTACTTCAAGGTTTTAGTGCGAGATACAGCAATGAACGTTTCGGTCGATCGATTAAAGCCTGCCTTCACCAGCAATGATAATGCTGGATTACCTGACACACCTGACATTTCATCTGTACCTCCGCCCGAGGTTACTGAAAGACGTACAAGGAGCGGTAGAAGAGTACATTTCCCAGACTACTATCGACCGTAGTACCGGTCTCGGTGGGGGACCTATGTGGCAACTAAAAGATCGCACGTTATTAGAGCGAACGAAGTTCACACTGGTTTTGGGCGAATGATTAATAACGCGGTTTCGGCCACTAGTCGGGAACGTTCGTGAGATGCACCGAAGTTGAGACTTCGGCCGCCGTCGTGAACTCCGCCGCTGGCCTTTGTTTATGCTGCGCTCTGACGCTTCACGCACGCTTGCGTTATCGCCGCCATTACGTGAATAATGGTGTTTAGTATTTTGCACATAGCTTGCGCTTATTGCCATCCGTTCCATGCCTAGCTTTCCACATTGAACTGTATTTTCTGTGCCTTTCGTGCTGTAATTGTAAAGGTGTAAAGTGTCTTATTAATTAAACAGTGTAAATCGAACTTGAGTGTTTTCTTTGTGTTCCGGACTATAAACTGTAAATTGCCGTGATTCGCATAGTGCTACATAGAAAAGAGAAAGTTAAGAAATAAAAAAAAAATTTGAAAGTTTATTTTTCTCCAAGGGATATCTAAAAAAAAATATTAGGGCAGTTGATCGGCAGATAAGTTATAAAATATCTACGTTTCATCAGCTATCTAACAAGGTATAACAATCTAGGATTTGTATTGCATTTCGTGGAAAAAAAAGTAGTTGGGACGCTCCAGGTAGCAGTTCTAACGGTCCCGCGCCTATTGTCCTTAAGTTAAGACGCACCGTGCGAGTGAGACAAGCGACGGTTTATGTAGGTGCGAATGAAAGAAAAAATATTGTAGAGATATCACGGGATATTGTTTTGTTTGTCAGTCTGCTTTTGTGCTTCGTACATAGTAGATGTGATATCGTTTTGCTCTTTTTCTTGACTTGGCTGTGATTCTGGACTGTTTTTTCCGATTTGTGACTACTGTGCTTGTTAACCGAACTTTGATTTGTATTTGTACGGAAGTGTTGAAGATGACGTCGTACACACCTGAGGAATATGCTGATATGCTTATTTGTTACGGATACTGCGATTGTGTGTCTGCGCAAGCTCGCAACGAACACAGTCGTCGAGTGCCGGATGTGGCTGTTTTTGACAGAGTTTATCGGAGACTTCGAGAAACTGGCTCTATTTTGAGACGAAATACAGACATGGGCAGACCACGAATTAATGACGACGAAGAACAGGACAATGAGATAGTGCAACGCTTTCGAGCGGATCCGACAACTTCCACTAATATTGTTGCCCGTGATCTGGGACTTTCGCAATGGAGAGTGTGGTTTACAGTGCATACTGCTGGCCTATACCCGTACCATTACACTCCGGTACACACTATTGAAGAAGGAGACCCCGCGAGAAGGTTGGACTTCTGCAGATTTATGCTAAATGCTGACGTAGAAGACCCAGATTTTCTAAGAAATATCTTGTGGACAGATGAATCCAAATTTGATAAAGATGCCATAACTAATTATCACAACGCGCATTACTGGGCCCCAAAAGAACTTAGGAATCCCAATAAGAAAAGAGTGAAGGGTTCCCAACGAAGATTCAGCGTGAATGTGTGGATGGGTATTATCTCCAATCATTTGATTGGACCTTACTTTCTCCCGGACAATCTAAATGGGGAAAGTTACTAAAATTTTTTGAGACGAGACTTGAGTGATTTGCTGGATGATCTGCCACTCAACTTGATCAGGGACATGTGGTTCCAACATGATGGCTGCCCTGCCCATTTCAGGAGAAGTGTCAGAGACTGGCTGGACACAAATTATCCAAACATATGGATAGGACGAGGTGGGCCGTTGCCATGGCCAGCAAGAAGCCCGGACCTAACCCCCATGGATTTTCATGTGTGGGGGCGCATGAAAAGTCTTGTCTACAGCGAGTCAAATCCAGTTTCGTCTGTGGAAGAGTTAAAAGAAAGGATTGTGGATGCAGCAAATCAAATGAGGACAACGTTGACCACTGGAGTAGTGAAGACTGGTCTCCGTAGAAGAATGCGACATTGTATTAGAAACAGAGGCGGCCATGTTGAACATGAACTGTAGAATAACAAAAAGTTGTGTGAAAACCTGATTTAATAAATACTTTGCATGCTTACCTATTGTTTTGTTATACTTTTTAGGGCTAAGTATTAATTTTCTCCTCCACTATCGCCTATGAAACTAAGTTTTTTCAATGCGTTTAAATAAAACCCTGATGAAACGTAGATATTTTATAACTTATCTGCCGATCAACTGCCATAATATTTTTTTTAGATATCCCTTGGAGAAAAATAAACTTTCAAATTTTTTTTTTAATTTCTAACTTTCTCTTTTCTACTACGGCGTATTGAATTAACTTATTCACTATTTTAATGATTGAGGTCCTAAAGCATCTTATCACACATGTAAAAATGCAATAATTAGAATAATAAGACACACAAAATAAACAAAATTAAATTTAGTAGCCTAAAAATCGCCTGAGTCCACTGAGGTTCCGAGTTGGGTAGAAAGCGAAAGCATTCAGACATCTGCTAGAGTAGAGAGACTTGCTGTGCACTCACGCGCATATACCACTGGATGGGTAGTGAGAAATATATTAAAAAATAGTTCGTGTCAACATTGTGAATGCAATCTCATAAGTAGGGCAACCAATTATGATAAAAATTCTGTTAATAATTGGAATTCTTTTAGAGAATTTAAAAGTATTAAAGACAGGAAATTGACCTACCCATTCGTCGAGGCAGTGAGGTTTTTTGGGACAATTACTCAAGAGGCAAATGAATACTTGGAGACTCAACCACACCTAAATAATATTATGAAAACAATAAAACACCACATCAAATCCAAGTATTCATTTAGCTTTCTCGACTGTAGTTTACACAAAGATGATGTCATACAATGCTTTTTGACTATGACCTTAAGGTTAATATTATTCAATTGGTGCAACATTATTAATAAGATTTTAAAAGGCACAGATGTTGTTAGATTACAAAAAAAATTACCTCGAATGCAATTGAAAGCATTTAATAAATATAAAAGTAAGTTAAAAAATAAGAAAATTAATAAATAAGAAAAATATTATCTTTTTTGTAGCAAACTTCTTTTGACTCCTTATTTTTACACATTTTTTAATATACACTAACCCCAGGCCAAAACTCAGTTGATGGCCAAAACGCGAGTATCCATGGTCAAAAGTATTGCGTATTTATAAAAACAAAAAAACTGTCATGTATGATAATAATATGTGAGGCTAAATTGTGTCGATTTTTGCTCTATGGGAGTGCCCTATCTGATGCGTTAGCTCCTTGTGAGCAAAGAGGATCTAACCACTACGTTGAAGAGTCGGCACTCCAAACAAATTTTTTGAAGGATAGTCCTCTTTTTCAGCCAACATTACGCCGATAACGGACAGGGCCAACTTAAGAACAATAACCTATTTGACAATCAAAGTAAGCAACATAAAAATAACAACTGTCAGTCAATATTAGTGATGTCGTTCCGTTATCGATACTAGTGACGTCCATAATATATCGACAACAGTAAAAAATTTTGATAATAGGTTGTGGAGGTTCTTATTAATAATATATAGAAAAGAAATAAAAGTAGTCATAAATATTTTCTTAAAATAGTTTTATTAATTTGCTACAAATTGTAGAAAACAATATATTCTTACAGCACACGTTTAAATTGTTGTATACACAAATAATATTACAATTTTCAATAAAATTTTAAAAATACACAAGAAATATTCATGTAAAGTAAATATTTATAAAAAAAAACTAGTGTCTAGAAAAAACTTACTTAAGACAACATCAGCAACAAGGTGTTCCTTACTTGTGGAAGGTAATGAAGCGTCAGGTTTGTACCTGACTGAACACACTGAAATTAAAAATCATGATTGACATTAAAAATAAACATAAAATCATTTCTTGCTGTAAAAAGAACTTAGATTATAGTGTCTATAAAAAACTTACCCAATTTAGGATCAGCAATCAAGGGTGCTTTACTTACGGAAGGCATTGACGTGTCAGGTACTGAAATTAAATTTTATGATTGTTAGGAGAAATATAAAAAGTAATCATGTAATTAGAAATAATTTCAAAATTTATAGATTAAGTCTACAAAAAACTTACTCAGGACAGGGTCAGCAACATGATGTTCTTTACTTGTGGAAGCCATTGGTGCATCAGGTATAGGCACTAAAATCAATTAAAATTGAATTGACACACAAAATACACATAAATTAATTATTTGAGACATCAGTTCAAGTCAAAAATTAAGTCTTTAAAAGAAAATAATATTATGTTTTCAATTTCGCGTTATTATATACTAGAATCATTGTTAAGTTGAAAACAAGCCCGCTGTAGGATTCTGTATGGCATCGTAGAGCGGACTGGTTTTCGCTGGTTTGGAAGCAGTTTTGCAATTCATTTTCATCCAATGTATTTTCGGTATCATAAGACAAACCTGTTTTGTTCTTTGCAGCAGTATGCAGAGGAAAATGTTGAAGTTGTTTATCAGTCAGTGGAGGTGAGGATAATTGCAGTTTAGGTACAGCAATATTCTTCAAACGATTCATTTCCTTACTAAAATGACTTTTTTCGAAGTGATCTCCGCAGATATGGCGTCGTTCATTAAGTTTTTCAATAGGCATATGTGCCAAATCTTCAATGCCAACAGCTCTAACCCACTCCTTGCAGCTGAAAGTATAGATACTTATTTACCAAACAAATTTTCATAGTTTTTTAGTTAAAAAGATTTTACATGAAAGATCAATATCAGAGGATGCATACGCAAACTGGTCATCAATTTAATTGTTGTACCTTATATATTAACCCAACTCACTAGAAAAGGATAAATAATCTTTAATTTTAAGATTCTACCTTGTAAAATGTCCAAAGTTAACCTATACAAATGTGGTGACATGTAATGAAATATAAAAAAAAAATTTAATTTAAATCTTAACATCATTGCAGTACAGGCTAATTTTGCTTTCAAAAATTTAAGGGCCCAAAAACACCATACTTCTAATGGAAACTTAACAAAATGCACCATATGCAGCTTCTACTGGAAACTTAACAATGTGCACCATATTTACCTTCAACTGAAAATTACTTGAACATAAGAGTAATGGAGCAGTCTTTATTGTAAATATTAATTGATTTTTATATATACACTCTCGGACACATAATTCGAGTCACTAAATAATAATAAATTAAAATTTTAATAAATTTTTAAAAAAGTATAAAAACATAATGCTAAAAATGTGACATAACAACTTACAAATTTACAATGATATGCATAAGTCAATGATGATATGCCTCAATTTCACATTTTTCTTAAATTTTAAGCCATAAAGGCTTTAATTTATATTCTATAGGGTATTCAGTGGCTGTCGAAATGTGTATTCGAGATGAAAGTCGGGCCAACGATCGCTACTGACATGCTAAATGACACAAAGTATAGTACCAAATGTTTCGTTATGCTAACATGACATAGGTTACTATAATGTTTACTTACCGGATTTCATCCAGTGGAAATTTGGCAAAAAACTTAGAATCGTCGTAGAGTTCGTTCGGGTTACTCTCTTGTTTGCCTCAAATTACACAGTTTCGATGGCTTGTACAACCCATTTCATACGAAAAACCACGAATATATCACAAAAAAAGAGTCACTTTCCCGAAAGAGATTTTCAGTAAAATAAGTGAATATAGGAAGGGAAAATACAAAAAAGCACAGGGTCGACTGCAAATACAGAGGAACCGAAGCTCAACTCGATGTAATCACAGGACAAATATGCAGAATAAACACAAAACACCGCAGGCGCAGAGCAGCTGATACGGAAAACAGACAAGAAAAATAGCCGCCATTCGGGATTTGATAGGTTATAGGTATTGCCATAATAAGCAGTTTCATTTCGTCTCATTAAGCCAATTACAATTATTTTAAATAGACCTAAAATCCTTTTGTAACACATATAAAATAGACATATATCCAGTATATAATATGTTAATGTGGTATAATTACACCAAGATCACGGAAAACGCAAATGGATAATAAGTACTTATATTCTAAATCTGCCAATTAAAAAAAAATATATTGCATATGGCGGTACATGTTATTTTTTTGTGTGGGTGGCAGTAAAAATGGTCTAATTTCATATAAAAAAATCGATGTATGGCAGTTTCGAGGGCCTGCTTGTGAGTATAGTGTTCTGTGGTTAGCATCTAATAGGCCGTGAATAAAATAAAGTTTCGGTAGGAAGCGTATTACGTGTTATAAATTTTCCAGTAAACGATTTTAGTACGTTGTATTGAAGTATTCGCAGTCATTTACCTGAAAAAGAAATTTCATGCTAGGAACGGTAAGGGAAGATTAACCTGTCCGATACAGAATACACCGTTTTGTAAGGTTAGTAAAGGTTATGTTTACGTGGACCAGAACTAAACATACAAAATATCATCATTTTTGTATAATTATTGTCCTGAGGTACAGCTACTTCATACAGTCCAAATGTGTGGTTTGAAGTGGCATATTCTGCCCTCCTAACTGAGAGTGCAGTAACTAAGTCAAACCTGTTTGAGAAAAACGTGGTTAAAGAAAATAATTTAAATTTTATTCTAGCTTCAAAACTACGTAAGTTACAGTGGCATGGCATATATCATCAATAGAAGGTAAAAGAATGAAGAATTGTAAGGTGACATATTTATATATGTATGTTAAGGTTATATATGATAGTATTTCAAAAGTATACTTATGTTTAGTAACTGCTCTAGAAACACAACTGATCTTCCTAACCATAATGGCAGTAAATACCTTAGATACTGCACTTATTATTAGATACATATCGTACTGCTGATTAACCTAGAAACTACATATTCAAGAACAAATTATTAATAATATATATAATAAATAACTTCAGTATCTATTAAATTACTGCAGTTTTTGCTAAAAATACCCATCATATTGATGCTATTTTCTAATGTTTTATGTAGTTGAACCTCATAATTTGTTAGTATTTTCTTACTAAACATCGACGTAAAGTGGCAGCATGCTGCATTGCTTGAGGTTTTTGAGAGTATCAATGGCCTAATTCCCGCCCTTCAATTGTTCTTTCCTTTCTCACTTCCTTCCCTTCTGAAGTGTTAGCCATGGCTGAGTAACACCACTGGTATGGCGCTTGCTTGTATGGTATGTTACTCAGCCATGGCTAATGTACGCTTGTACATGATAGATTACGGTAAGAGTTTGAGTCCCACTGTTTATTGTATACGCAACTGCTTATTCAAGCAATAAATTAAGTCGGACAAAGTGTTAATTGGATTGGGAATATAAAGAGATGAGAAAATGTAGTATTTTATATAGATATATGTTAATTTCGCACATTTATAAAATTAGAATAAAACATAAAATTCCTGTATAATGTATTTGTTCAAATCCCAGACATATTATTCCCAGATATTATGAACCCTTAATCACATTTCGATTGACAATAAACAATAGAAAAAAAATCAAACCTTGCCTTATATTGAAGTTAGTTAAAGTTCAGTCTCCTTATTACAATCACTTGGTTGAGGAACTATAATTTGAGATCACATTTCTTTATTAAAGATCTAAGTATATTATTATTACTAATGCTATGACAACTGCTATAACACTCAGTCTTCTCTGATTAAATATTTTACTTGAGATCGACTTTATATGTCAAAAATAACACTTGTTGTTGCCAGGACTGGTAGCTGTAAAGGTACTAACTGGGTGATAAATCTGCAATAGATTTCTCATAGATGGCGCTACGACTAAAAAGTCGTTGAAAGACCAAGTACAAAGACACGACGCAAGCACATAGAAAAATTTGTGAGGTCCGTTGGTTCATTCCGTGGCTTAGTTGGTATAGCGTCTGGCACGGTATGCAAGAAGACGTCGGTTCGAATCCGACCGGATCGAAGGAATTTTTTCTGAGTGTTCGATCTTTGTATTAATAATTATAACAAACTAGTGGAGTAATTTCACAAAAAATAATTGAATATCAATTCAATAAAAATTTAATTAACACTTGTTTACAAGTATTTATAAACATTACACATTACGCACAGGAAGCGGACGACGCTCAGAGGAGTATTTCACCTCAAAAGTTGTACAAGATAATTTTGTGATTTTCATCGATTTGACATGTAATAAAAAGCTGTTTAAACTCATTACATTGTATTGAAAACACATATTTTTCATTGTATTGAAAATTAATTGCTAAAAATATAATATTAATGGGATTCGTCGCCATAAGGCCCTTCTGATGCTTCCGGCAGCAGAAGTTTCACTGGAGACAAATTTACTTTTTTTCTGTGGCATTTGCATTGTACAGCTCAAAAAAGGATCAGAATTTAAAAGTCTGTGCAACATGTACATGTGCAACATGTACATTTATTTAAAAACATTATCAAGAAGAATTAAGTTTTAAGTTACACACACAATCATAAGTTAACTATGCTTTGATATACATAACCATGTGTGAATATAGTGATTACAAAAAAAAAAACGTTATTTTATTGTGGAATGTATATGGTAAGAAATATCACTTTACCAGGTGCAATCCAGGAAATATAATTTTAAATTAAAGTACGTACCTTCCTCTTCAATATTCATCAATAGGTATTGCAAAACTTTCACCACACATAAACGCAGAATTGGATTGAAAGATTACGCTTAAACAGGAGTGCTGAAATTCCCGTTTAGTGGTGTAACGGTAATTAAGCTTTAACGATACACGCTTAGAATAATAACGCATAGAAACCTAGCCCGCACACGCTAAGTGAGGCAAATTGTAGGACGCCGTATAGGCCTACATGAGCGAGCGGGCAGTCAGTGCTCAAGAACAAGCTGTACCGCGAACAGCTCAAAGATTTTTGCTAAAAATGACGAAATGTGCGGTAATTGGGTTTAAAAATAGATCAGACAAACATAAAATAGACACTAACATCACATTCCACAAGGAAGTAACGCGTTTCAACTTGTATTTTTATGTAAATATTCACTAAAACAGAAAATTAATTTCGTTGCAACAAGATACGAAAATGTTGCAAAGTAACGGGTTTTTTCTCCCCATTTTGCTATTCTGTTTCAAAATAATTATATTACGTATTTTTTTGAGAATAGGCAATATCGCGACGGTTGCAAAATTTCTACAAATGTACACCGCCGCAACAACATTGTCGGGAATTTACGTTAGCTATTTTTACGAAATATATTTAGTATTTGCCTTCATTAGTTTCATGTGAAAAATCATTATTCTTGTTCATCATACACTCATTTTAAAAAATTGTCTTGGCCAGACTCAAAAGTTCGTAACTAAAATTATTTCAGGGAACTAACACTGACTAAAAAGTCATCAGCAGTTCTCCAAAATCGTGTATAAATAACTTTCAGGTTCAGGTTCAAATTCAAATTCAAATTCAAAATAATCTTTATTTCATAGGTAAGCATTATTACACTTGAAATCGTCACAATGGTTAAACTCTACCGCTCATTCGTAAGGCAGATTCCCCTGAGAAGAATGAGCAAGAAATTCTAGGGGTTGCTCTTTGTAAATAACGTTTACAATATTTTTTTATTTGAAACATCAGATTGAGACTACCTCCATGAGCTAAACGGGTTACTACCACGGATTTTTGTCATCCAAGTACGCAGAAGTTGTATAATAACCTTTAGTATAAAGTTTTTGTTTCACTATAGTTTTAAACCTCGTGAAAGGCAAATTTTGTATATCAACCGGAATCTTGTTATAGAAGCGTATACATTGCCCCTTAAATGATTGTTTGACTTTGTGAAGACGACTATCAAGAAAAGCTAGTTTATTTTTATTCCTCGTATTAATGTTATGTCTGTCACTATTTTTCATAAAGAAATTACTATTCCTTTTAACATAAATTATATTTTCATAAATGTATTGTGAGGCTAGTGTAAGAATGTTAATTTCCTTAAACTTATCTCTCAAAGATACTTTGGGGCCCAGATTGTAAATTGCCCTAACTGCACGTTTCTGCAGGACAAAGATTCTATTGATATCGGCGGCATTACCCCAAAGCAAAATGCCGTATGTCATTAGACTGTGAAAGTAGCTGAAGTAAACCAATCTAGCGGTTTCGACGTCTGAAAGTTTCCTTATTTTTTTAATCGCGTACACTGCAGAGCTGAGCCGTTTTGACAACTTACTTATATGGGGACCCCATTGCAATTTAGCATCTAACGTTATACCTAGAAATACAACTGTATCCACAAGATTCAATTTTTCGTTTCTAACTACAATGTTTGTAACCGTCTCTCTAACATTGGGTAATGTAAATTTCACACAATTTGTTTTTTTCTCATTAAGAAGTAGGTTATTAACAGCAAACCAATCAACTACTTTAGATATAGCATTGTTCACATCGTCATAGGAACATTGGTGCCTTTCAACTTTAAATAATAAGGAAGTATCATCAGCAAACAATACTATCTCATGTTTTATACCCTCCATAAGGCTAGGTAAATCATTAATATAAACTAAATACAACAATGGGCCTAGAATTGAACCTTGAGGGACACCCATGCTAATTACAGACCCTGACGATCTCGTACCGTTAACATCGACCCTCTGTACCCTACCACGCAAATACGATTTAAGAAGGTCGAGATCACGTCCCGCCACACCATAATGGCGAAGTTTCCTGACCAGTGTATCATGGTGCACACAATCAAAAGCGTTGGAAAGGTCACAGAATACACCAATAGCATCATGTGAGACTTCCCATGCATCAAATATATGATTAATCAACTCTACACCAGCGTCGGTTGTAGAGCGACCCCGAGTGAAACCAAATTGTTTAGGAGACATTAAATTATTACTATAAAAATGTGCACACATCTGATTTAGAATAATTTTTTTCAAATATTTTACTGAGAGTTGGTAGTATTGATATAGGTCTGAAATTGGTGGGGTCAGAAATACTACCAGATTTGAAAAGTGGAATAACTTTACTTTGCTTCATGAGGTCAGGAAAGACACCATCATCAACACATTTATTAAAGACACAGGCTAAGTAAGGCGCAATACAATCAACTATAGAACTAATTACTCTGACTGAAAGACCATCATGATCAGCAGTATTTTTTATGTTTATAGACTTAAAGGCTTTAACAATATCGTTTGGAAATACATGACTAAACCTTAAATTAGTGATACTAACTGCATTATTTTCTTTTAGTAAGGATTCAGCGGCCGTGGGAGATGAATTTAACGAATTAGTAGTCAAAATTGGAATGTCGGTAAAAAAATTTTCAAATATTTTAGCAACTTCTGCGTCTGTGTTTACAATTTTGTCATTAAATCTTAGTTGAAAATCTAAGTTACGAGGTTTGACCCTTCCAGTTTCGCTATTTATAATATTCCAAGTCGTTTTTACTACATTCGCGCTGCTTTTTATTTTATTATTAATAAACATTGCTTTGGCTGCCACACAAACACGTTTAAACATTTTCGAATATTTCCTAACAAAATCATTAAAACTGTTACTAGTGTTATAAGTTCTTTCATCGTAAAGATCATACAGCCTTTGTCTACTTTTGTGAATTCCCACAGTCGCCCATTCACTAAATTTCAATGAATTATTAATAGTTATGATTTTGGACTTAAAAACATTATCACGTTCACTTTTCACTATGTTGAAAACTGAATTATACAATTTATTGGGATCGTTAATGTACGGAATGTCAGTTAGTTTAAGCATTACGTTATTTCTATAAGCTTTAAGTCGACCATTATTTATCGGAACACATGTGATATCCTATTTCGGCATTTTGTCAACAGTTATATTAAAAGTGGCCAATTGACCGCAGTGATCTGAAGTTAATTTATTTATAATAGATTTATTACTAGGTACGGCGTTGGTATAAATGTTGTCTAAACAAGTGGCAGTAGTAGAAGTTATTCTAGTAGGCACCAAAAAAAGATTCACAAGGTTATAACATTGGAAAAATGATATGAGCCTACTGCTAGCACTGGAATCTTCTAATAAGTTAACATTGAAGTCACCACAAATAGCAATATATTTATTTATATTATTTAATTTGGCTAAAACTTCATGTAATCTTTTTTCAAATAGTTCGTAAGATGAATGAGGGGGTCTGTACACGCTTAATATAACAAGCCGTTCAAGCTCTATGCAGGATATCTCTATAGTCCGCTCAATAGATAGGCTCACAATATCTGTACGGTCTTTAAATTTTGAATTATTTTTAATAAGAATTAAAGAGCCGCCATGAATAGCTTTTTCTCTGCTGAACGAACTAGCCACCTGGTGATTGTTGAAGCTAAACATGAACTGATGTTGTGATAGAAAGTGGTGTTCAGTAATACAAAGAATATCAATATTGTTACAGTTAATAAATAATTCTATTTCTAGCTCTTTGCCTTTCATGCCTTGAATATTTTGGTGCACCAGGTTTAATATAAAATTTATTTTATTTCTGTGTGTTTTAGGTTGGTTTCTTACTTGTTCTTTATTGTTATCGTGTACTTTTCATGTAAACATACCCACAGATAATATCAGGCTATTTATATATCCAAATTCGATAGTCGCACTTAAACTCGCATGTAGGTTTTTCAAAAATGTATTTTTAGTAAACCATAAAGAAATGGCATGTATGTATATCTGAAGACAAGATAGCGGGCAAGACTTCTAATTCTTCTTCTTCTAATTCTTCGCCATCTTGGATTTAGAAATATGTGCTACATTCGGAATGAGCAGCTCCAAATACCTTGAAAACGACACCCAACTTGCTATTATTCGAAAAATCGTGCCCGTCATCTTGGATTTAGAAATTAGTGCCATATTCTTAATGAGCACCCCCCAATAACCTCGAAAACGACACCCAACTTGCTATTATTTGAAAAGTCATGTCCGCCATCTTGAATTTAGAAATAAGTGCTATATTCCTAATGAGCACCCCCAAATACCTCGAAAATGATACCCATATTGCATTTATTTCAAAAGTCGTGTCCGCCATCTAGGATTTAGAAATAAATGCCATATTTTTTATGAGCACCTCGAATACCTCGAAAACGATTCCCATTTTGCGTGTCCGCCATCTTGGATTTAGAAATGAGAAAAGTCGTGTCCTCCTTCGTGTATTCAGATATAAATGCCATTTCCATAAGGATTACCAAAAATAAATTTTTGAAAATTCCTGTCACTTGACGTTGTCGATCAACAGTAACGATCGACAAAATCGAGCATATCTGTAGGCACCTGATCGACAAAATCGAGCAAATCTGTAGGCACCTCTAACTTAACGATGAGTTAAGCAAGATACAATTTCCCCACTTTTGAGGGAAATGTTATTCCATGGCATCATTATTTGTATATTTGTGTGCGTGCCGACGAGCGTAAATACAAGTTGCTTACGCCTACATGAATTTGATTTTTGCCTCACTTGTGACAGTTCGTTTGATATGAAACTATCATTCTATGCGTTATTTTATTATTCTAAGGATACACGTTTTGTAGATGAATTTAACAAAATTTTGAAATCTACTTTTGATCGATTTTTGCTTAGAAATACACCTGTGTGCGATGTGATTGCCTCTAGCTTAGAGACATCTTCTCACCTGTTATAACTGTAGTATCTATACTAGTTATTACAGTTTTATTAGAATTGCAACTACAGAATGTTATTGATTTCCTTATAATAACCGCAGTATCTAATAGATACTGCACTTATAATTAGCTCTAAGATGGTATATTAGCTCTGAGGTGGTAAATTTTTAAAACATAAATAAAATAAGTGCAGCAACTATTAGATACTGCATTTATTGCTAGAGTTCCATCGCCATTGACTCAAATTTTACTCAAAAATTACATAGTGACTAATCTTACTGCACTTTAAATTAGCAAATGTTATACATTGTACTAAGTTACTGCAGTTTTACTTCCCAGTTCCCGTGGGAATTTTGATACGTGACTTAGGGCCAAATAGAGATCTTGTTTTGGGCCAAATATACTTAGATCTTGTTTTGTTGTAAACGATTATGTATTTAACTCAATTTCGTCAAACATGCTAGTTACTGCATTTTCCACTAGGAAGGCAGTATTATTTGTCACATTAGCTTAAAGTTTGGTTCAATGTAGCTATATTATGTGTGTATTTTGAAAATATTTTCAGGTTTTATCACTTGGGAAAATTGCTATAAAATGATATAATTTTTAGTTACTTATTAACAGTGATCAGAATTGAGGAAGTGAATACCTAAAGTGTGAACGTTTCCTCTTCGTATGGACATACTCATTTTGTGATGTAGCCAAAAAATCCCAGTATTCTTAATACAATATCAATTATATATTTATTGCATACATATATATTGCATACATTTTTTTTACTGTTTCTAAACATTCCAACATATAGTTTGTCTCGTGTTTATTTTTTAAACGACTGAAATATTTCAATACGTAAGTACTTATAGAAACACAACTACAATATTATTTTTTTGAGACAATAATTTGTAAACATTTGTTTTTGTAGTAAATGCTTAATAGAAAATAGTAATTTGTAGCGAATGTACTCAAATATAAAAAAATAATATGCATATTCAAATATAATCAGTTCCAAGAAATCCCGGAATTTGTAGAAGGGAATATTCACATTATTCTTTATTTTAGCTGAATAAACTCCATCAATTCCGAACACTGCTTATTAATTATGAACAAAGAATATCTAAAAAATAGTTTACTTTTACCAGATACTGTTCAAGTTTACGCAGCATAGTGAGCAGATGCCAGTCAGCATGACACTCCAGAAGCTACCAAAGAAAGAGAAACAGATAAAGGCAATGCTCAGTAAAGAGTTCAACTTTCTGAAAAATGTTTTTTCAGTTATGTCTTTACCAAAACAGATGAGAGGCAAGTTCTTTGATTGTTGTGGTACTAACTTTAAATACAGTTATAACAAATTTTGCGTACTCAGTGATGTTATTAATATAGCTCTTTAAGGATTACATGTTGACCCTAAATTTCACAATATAGGGATTTTTTTTGAGCGCTTCAAATCTTTACATTCATTTTAAAAATAGTATATAAATTGAGTAGCGTCAGAACACAAACTGATAAGTCACATTTTGATTTGTAAGAAAAAGTTTTAATGCCGGAACAATAGTTTTTGTACGTTTCCATGAATAATTTATCCCACCTGAACAGCAAACGGTAAATCCTTCTTCAAAATAGGTTTCAAATATGTGAATCTGAACAAAATTAGAAAAATTCTGATGAAATTAGATTCATAATTTATTGGTTTTGTTCTGAAGCTCCACAATTGTTACAGCCATCGTTTGTTTTATCTTGTTTTTAATTTATCTTTTTTTTTTATTTTGTCTTTGTTTTAGATGATTATGAAGAGAATGCAGATTTTGAAATTATAAATGACCCAACCAGTGAAGAGAAGGAGGTGCCAAAGAGGGCCCGCAGTATAGCAGAACTGGAGGAAAAGCTAGAAAAAATAAAATCTCAAAAAAACTTCAACTTGAAGAACAAACTTGCTAAAAAGAGTTTGAACAGCAAGCTGAATAAGAAACTTAAAAAGAATGAAAGGCAAAAGAAAAGTAAAGTGAAGCCTACACAGTATAATTCAACAGAAAGTGTAAAAGAAGTTAAGATAAAATCACAAGCTAATGTGAAACCAGTCTTTAACACTGAAGGCAAATTAGTTTTTTCTAAATTTGACTTTTCAAATATTGGACATAAAGGTAAATAATACTCAATGGTATGCTTAAGATTTTAACTTATTTATTAACTGTTACCAACAGTTACCGTGCAGGACTGTCACGCAGAGGTCCCGGGTTCGATTCCCGGAACGAGAGAAATATTTGTATGGCTTACATTTATTGCGTGCGTGCGTGCGTGCTTGCGTGCGTGCGTGCTTGCGTGCGTGCGTGCGTGCGTGCGGGCGTTTGTGCGTGCGTGCGTGCGTGCGTGCCGCCGGGCGGGCTTTTCGTTTGTAATAGTTTATGGTTACATTTATTTATAGAAAAGATGCACCAAAAAGCTGAAAAGGATCCTAAGAAAATTCTAGAAAACCTTAAACAACAAGAACAGAAGTTTAAGGAACTGGAAGAGACACAATATGACAAAGTGAAGGAAATGAAGGAGAAGATAGCTTGGAAGAATGTTCTGCTGAAGGCTGAGGGAGAGAAAATCAAGGATGATCCTATTTTATTGAAAAAATCTATAAAGAAATTGGTAAGACATTTAGAAATATGACAAAATAGCCACATCCGCATTCAGTGCATCCATGATCTATAATAGTGCACATCCATTTTGCACCCACTTATTATTTAGTATGCTTTTGATATTGTACTTAGGTATTATATCTGGTTTAGATATGAGCGCCGATAATAGACCAACTGGAGGCGGTGCGCCGAAGAAAAAGTATCGGCAGCGGCGGCATTTCGGCGACTATGAAACGAATTTCGACTCATCCAAAGAACAGAGCCCGTTGTGATTAAATAGCGAAAAGAGAATAGGTACAGACGCCAGCACATCAAGCTACACATTGACGTATCTTGTTCCGTTGCACTGGAGGCGATTTCGAACAAAAATGTGTAGTCTGATGTGCCGTTGTCCGTACATTACGAGAATAATTTGGTAAAGTTGTTTTGAGAATTTATATACCTTATTTCGTTTCGGAAATATAAAATGAAACAACAGGCGATCTGACATCCACAGCGAAGAAGAACGAACGAAATGTACTATATCCCGAGAACAAGTAGTCTTGCGCATAGATCTTTATTTTACAGATGAGTGGATTTGTAAGACTGTTTGTTTTTACAAAAACTGTTATACAAATACTTTTGCAAGAAAAATAAAATAACGTATTTTCTATAGTAATCAAATTTTTATCAGGACGCACTCGCTTCCGTATTGTATATACGTAGCGAAAATGGCGACATCAGAAATGGACAAATTAATGTTTTAAACAAAACATCTTCGGATATAAAGTCACTAAGTTTTATCGTAGAAATGTCGCGCTCATATCTAATCTAGTTTGAGAGATAGCTCAAATTGACGCTTACAATTAGTACTTTTGAAAACTAACAGGTCAGGTTTTTTGTTACAGGAACAAAAGAAGAAAGACAGTAAAAAGCAATGGGACAATAGAATTAAAAATGTAGAAGAAA
The DNA here is from genome assembly GCF_003589595.1 of Hyposmocoma kahamanoa. Classification (NCBI taxonomy): domain Eukaryota; kingdom Metazoa; phylum Arthropoda; class Insecta; order Lepidoptera; family Cosmopterigidae; genus Hyposmocoma; species Hyposmocoma kahamanoa. Next base: position 11,374,771 of record NW_020653945.1, read on the forward strand.
AGAAAGATGCCAGGCAGAAGAAGAGGAAAGAAAACATTGCTAAGAAAAAAAAAGAGAAAAAGTCAAAAGTTGTCAAGGCTGCTGTTAAAAGAGGAAGAATTATTATCTAAATTGATAGGCCATTGACACTTTAAAAAAATATAAGGATGAATTTTTATTTAGACTTAATTAATATTTCGCACTTCACTTCAGTGAAACAGTGACTTTACATTTTGTCGGGGATAGTATAATTATGCGTAACTAGCATTGGATAATTGCGCGTATCTGACAAATGTAGCCAATTTGAGCTTTGCACGGCAGTCCACGTAGTTATATGATTGGGGCTAGTGACGAAGAGACTCAGTCTTGTAAGGCCTTTTATAACGACTCGACTCCGTTTTACAGGACTCGACTCTAAAATGAAGACTGGGGTTTCGAGTTTTCATTAATAAGACTCAGTCGTTATACTAAAAGACTTAAACGACTTGAAAGACCTGTTGTTTGCAAAGGACTTACACCGATTTTATGTCTTATTAAACCCGAAGTTTATAAATAAAAATGACGTAAGTAGTATGTAGTAAATAATCACGTTTACGTGTACGTAATAATTACGTTACTTATAATAAAAATCGTAAAATACATACCTTGTGGGTAGAAATAAAATCACGCCATACGGCTCATGACTCGCGACTCCCGAGGCTATGAGGCGCCAGTCGTTTTAGTCCTATAAGTCTTTTAAGCTTGCTAGGGTGAAAAGACTCGAATTAGTCTTCAGTTTAAGTCTTATGACTCAAGACTTAAGGGTTAAAAGACTAGACTCGTCGTGAGGCGTTGAAAATTAGTCGAGGCTTTTAAAAGACTGAGGGCCGTATTCTAGAACTCTACTCAATGCTCAAGTCAGGATTTGAGTATGGTTTAAAGCACTCGAAATCAAAAGTGCTTGTGTTTGTAGTGCTTGTGTTTGTAGTGCTTGTGACCCTTCGGGTCGTATTCCAGTACTCTACTCCAATGCTCAAGTCAGGATTTGAGCAGACTTGAATATGATTTGAAGCACTGGAAATACGACCCTAATGGCAAGGACTTGAGTATGATTTTCAGTGCTCACTGCAATACTCATGTCCTGACTTGAGTATTGAGTAGAGTTCTGGAATACGACTCTAAGGGTCGTATTCTAGAACTCTACTCAATGTTCAAGTCAGGATTGCAATTGAAACACAAGCACTGGAAATACGACCCTAATGGCAGGGACTTGAGTATGATTTCTAGTGCTTTAAATCATACTCAAATCCTGACTTGAGCATTGAGTAGAGTTCTAGAATACGACTCTAAGATTCCTATGAACTTAACTTCTTGGAACAAAAGCAAAAAGTTGACAATCTATAGATAGAGATGTGACATTTAATTGATATCGACATTATGTTTCATAACTAGCGGAATATTGAACTAGGCATTGCTTGATACTTGCTATAATTAGGGTTAACTACGGAGTATATGGAAACGGCATTTAAAGCAATTTCTTTGAGAACTAGCGTAGCTGACTTTTACACGCACACACTTGTTACCAAATACGCATATGGTTTTACTACACTCAAACATTAATTGATATTAGCTACGCAGGCGTGTGCGTATACGTAGCTACATGCTACGCATGATAGTATTAATGATTTATTATACTGTCATCGTATTTTTATTAACCTAAGATTACAAGTCAATCCGGTCACTGGAAGGGTTGAAATATTAAAACAGTCATCATAAAAATCTTTATTCTCCCTGAAATATGATTTATTTGTATCAATTACCTCTTTTTGAACTGACTGAACATGACTATACCTATAGCGTCGACGAGCTTGTCAAGTAAATGAAGATACTTATATCCGAAAGCGAAGAAGTGAATCATTTGTTTCGTGATAACTTGACAAAAATAACTGACAATGGTTCAGAAATGTTTTCACATTTAAATGTGGTCTATGGTCAAATGATTTATTTGTTATTGAATTTTTCGATTGTTATACATATGTATATAATTTAATGTAATGTCATAAAATGCTTATAGCAAATGGTGCTACATTTAGTAGGTACCCAGCTTTTACTGCCTTTTGGTTCAGCCCATTTCTCCTTTAAAAAGGATCCGGCGGGAAAGTAAAAAAAATTAATACGGAACTTTGGTACGATGATTATAACAAGATAATAACAAGATAGGGTAGGTAGTGTATTATAAGTAAATGTAAACAATGAAGGTTGGAAATTATGAAATGGAAATGAGATGGTAATAGTTGAAAATAGTGCAATTTTATGACCCACAGGTTAAATTATCTAAATGCTTCAAGATTAACAACTATTGTAGTATCTTCACAGCGGAGTGTTATGCTATTTTTCAAGCATTACTTTATGTAAATATTATTATAATAATAATAATAACGCACACACTCAACAGCCCCGCACTAGGGAAATCCTGTGTCGCGGGTGCTATGGACACACATAGACAACCACAAATTACACCCAAACTCACGAGAGAAATACTCGTAAATGTAGGCCATATAAATATTTCTCCCGGCCCGGGAAT
>NW_020653945.1:11382312-11387686 GCF_003589595.1 Hyposmocoma kahamanoa
TTACCACCGATGATGAAGTCAAGAAGGCAGTTTCGGCGTATTTTATAGACAAAGACCAATCATTTTTTTATGAGGGTATAAATAAATTAATTGAAAGATCTGAAAAATGTATTCGTCTTGCAGGTGAATATATTGAAAAGGAAAAATAATTTGGTTTTTTTATTTCCACTCCTTATCCCCCATTCCGCGAATATAAAAACGCCCCCTCGTAAGGCTCTCTATCGGAATGAAGTTAATAACAATCCATCCATGCGTGACATCTTTTTTTTTCTTATTTCCTGGCACTATGGCGTCCAGACTTTGGCCATATGCAATTTCGATTGAGTTGCCAATTTTTGACAATTCTTTCAATATTTTCTTCCTTTTTGTGACTAAGTTGAGACTTCAGGATACCATTGTCGTCGCAGTTGTTGTTGTGGAACTTTGATATGGGTTTTTGGATATTAATAGGACTTTAAAAACGGGTAAAGGAAATCGCGGAATAAAAATAAAATCAAACGGAATTTTGGTACGGTGATCAACAGGATAGGGTAGGTAGTATATTATACAGATAAACAATGAAGGATGAAAATTATGAAAGGAAATGAGATGGTAATAGCTGAAAATAATGTTAGATACTTAGAATAATAACGCATAGAATGATAGTTTCATATCAAACGAACTGTTACAAGTGAGGCAAAAATCAAATTCATGTAGACTAGTTTTAGTAGTAGGTTAATTTTCGGTTTTAGTGAATATTTATATAAAAATACAAGTTGAAACGCGTTACTTCCTTCTGGAATGTGATGTTAGTATCTATTTTATGTTTGTCTGACCTATTTTTACACTCATTTACCGCACATTTCGTCATTTTTAGCTAAAATTCTTGAGCTGTTCACGGTGCAAGTTAACCTTGAGCACTGACGGCCCGCCCGCTCGTGTAGGCCCATTGGGAGCGCTTGAATTTGCCTCACTTAGCGTGTGCGGACTAGGTTTCTATGCGTTATTATTCTAAGGTTAGATAGTAATCTAAATTTTAATATCTTTTTTCCTTATGAACTGAGCCAATGCAAAGGAATAGAATAGATGTTGGTAAACAAACAAAGGAATAGATGTTGGTAAAGGAATTTGTAAAGAAATTATAGATTGAAAAAAAAAGCACAATCATATCTTGGACAGGAAAAGGTGGTTCAGACTGCCAATGTCTTGTGCGCATTCGCATATTGAATCAGGTATTATATGTATTATATTAAGTCTAGCAAAATTTTCAGATGAGCAGGTATGTCCTAACCTCATTCTTGTAATGATTGAACTAACACGTTTCTCAAAATGTATACGCGAAAACCAAGGTTTGACAGGGATGTCGGGTTGTATATCATGAAAATATCTACCCGTAGATTTACTGCTTGCTTCCCACACAGTTTGCCAAGATTCTATAAGATAAATAGCAGGTAGTGTAGCAAAGTTTCTATATAAATCTACATCGTCGTTATTTACGTCATCTTTAGCTAAAATATCGGCTCTCTCGTTACCTCTAATATCACTATGACCTGGTATCCACACAAATAATACAGAAAAACCCTTTCAATGGCATAGTGGCTTCACGGATGTGACAAATAATTGGGAAAATTTTACAGCACGTTGCCTGGAACCAGCTTCCAACATTCCGACGGCTCGCATCATCACTTCTCGGGTTAAATGATGTCGTCTCTCCATAATAATGTAAATTGTTTCGGTTCCGATGCAGATATTGTAATGATTTTGTCAAAACGCTATAACTCATTTTTATACAAAACCACATTGACAATCGATTTTCTTCTGAACTGCCTCCGTGGCCGAACGGTTACCATGCCGGACTGTCACGCAGAGGTCCCAGGTTCGATTCCCGGGCCGGGAGAAATAGTTGTATGGCCTACAATTATTTCTCTCGTGAGTTTGGGTGTAATTTGTGGTTGTCTAAGTGTGTGTCCATGGCACCCGCGACACAGGGTTTCCCTAGTGCGGGGCTATGTTGAGTGTGTGCGTTATTTATTTATTTATTTATTATTCTTATTATCGAATTTTAAACAATATTCCTTATTTAAATGTTAAAACTCACTAAAAAGTATCAATAGCGATACAAAAAAGTTAATATAATTAACCCTAATTGCAGCAATACTCTTAAACGTACTTGATCCCTAGACACTTTTGATGTGTGTAGTTGCGTAATGAGTAGGTACGTACGTATAGGTAACGGCCATTCTCACAATTTGGTGTTCTCAGCCTAATTACCGTAGCTATTTTTCTCTCTCGCTTATTATACCCAATAACTTGAAATATGAACAACTTTAATCTAAAATATTAAAATGTCTAAATGGCATTAAAATAGACAAAGTAGTTTCCGAGTTATTAAGACGCAAATATTTTATGGCAACGGTAATTGCAAATTATTATTTTACTTGGCTGTGGCAATTAGAAAGTTCAAACATTTTTAAGAAAACATAACAATTTTAATTAAAAATAACAACATTTAAATAAGTTTCATTTCGATTCTTTACTCTTTCGGTAATTAATTAACCGAAATGAAACATATTTTTGCAATTATTTTTTAACTGCAGGTTTTTTTCTCGCTAATTTGCCGGAGGCTGCCCAAGCGACCTGTGTACGTCTGTCTCTCAAATTACAAAATATAATCTGAGGTCTGTCTATTTCTCCGTCCAATAATTCCTATTAAAAATTCCCATTAATAAGAGTTTGATTTTATGGCCTAGGTTGACGTAATCCTCTATTACTAATTTCTCGATCAGCCTATTTCCCACAAATATGTCCTCTGATGCACTGTGCTGTTGGTGTTACTGTTATCGTGACTGTTTTATATAGATTTTTTGGCAGGGTAGTAGGTTACCTATAGTCCATTCTGCATCGCTAAGGAATAATATAAAACATAATAATTCAATAGTATCCAAAAAAAAGACAGACCGTAGTGTCAACAAATTCAGGCAAGTACAGGTTTTCGAATCTTCGTCCAAGGGATTCGTATTTGTAGACTTCCTGGAAGAAGTAGATAGCAGACTACCTTTATTTTTTTTTACCTTTTTATTTTTTGTGGCTTTTTAAGAGCACGCTGGAACCGCGATGGAGATTTCAGGGGATCGTGCTATTGTCTTATTCAATTGTTCATTCAATGTTTTTGTTGAAATTTTTTCTTGTAGCTTTTATACCATGCTTTGAAATTGATTCTGTTTTACATTTGATTTATTTTATGATTTTCAACAGTCATTTCCCAAACTGGTAACAACTACTTTACTCATATCTTTCCTTCTTTTTCCTTCTCTTTCGGTCGCTGATATGAAATTGAATTATCTTTTAACTTTATCACCGCTGATACGATGCAAGTATCTTGTTTTCTAAAATTTCCTCCTTAATTGTTTTTTGTTTTCTCATTGTGTGGAAAAAATGTTGTTTATTGGGTTTATTTTATGGTCTAATTATCTGGAAGTCTTTTTGCATAAGTTTTATACTGCCACGAAATAGTATGTAATATTTAAAACTCTTCAATATTTTCATACTACGGTAATTAGAAAACCTACGATAATTTATACTACGGTACCTTAGAACACGGACCATTTTCTTAAATATTTCAAAATCTTTTAAGAGATAGAAAATACTCGAATATCGTAGTACATAAAGCCATGTTAGCTCTTTTATTTCAATAAGCGACAACACATTTCTTTGAAAAATATAATTTACAAATAGGGACACAAAAATTAGAAAATTTTAAAGCCAAAGTTACCGTAATTAGATATTTATGTAAATTGCGAGCGGATACGTCGACACTGGTACTTACATTCGCACAATTCAAGTGTCAAGACACGGCTGATAGCTCGCGATTCAGGCAATAATGAATTTCAAATATTTAGTGGTTTAGGGATGAGCACTTTGAAAATGAATGGCGATGGTAATTATACCTTCCGGGCGGACACTCGGAAATTTGATGGTGGATTTTAAAACAATGGTCGTCGTGGGTTATATTTTTATGTTATTACACGAGATCTTAAATGGCACTGGTGTAATTCATTTCGGACTAAAATGAGAAGTAAATTTGCAGACAAAGGTAGCGTCCGGACAGGCTACGGTAATTGGAGAATAAAGGTTTGCAAAATAAAATACGTATGGTAATTAAGTAGCAGAGGTAAAAATCTTAAAAATACCTTTAGATAAAAGCATAAACTACGTAAAAAAATATTTGTGGTTCTTTATAATGTTATACAGAGACATGAAAAAAATTGCTGTTTTGAAAGTGACCGGTAAAATTTCGGTATGTTTAAATCTATTGAAATAATATACAATTTTCTCTACTTAACCTTCCGATTACACTTGTTACACTGTGTAGATTACTCAACTTTATAATTGTTTGATTGGAAACTTGTTTAATTTGTTAAAAATAGACATATCGTCGGGGATAGTGCAATTCCGTGTAACTGGCATTGGATAATTCCGCGTATGTGACACATGTAGCCAATTTGAGTTTTGCATGCCAGTGTACGTAGTTATACGATTTGGACTCGCCTTTTTAATTAACAGAAAGCAAAATCGGTGAATAAAAATGCCGCGTATCTGTCGTCAGGCGCAGAGATGGGCAGTGGATTAAGTCTGTCCATTCCACTCTGCCTGATTATGTTTTAACCATTTTTTTTATCGTGTGTGGAAACCATTAATACGCTGTAAATAACAATTACCTATTTAATTTCTGTATTTCATAATAACACAATGTATGTAGTAGTTCCTGTGTAACTTTCGAGTTACGGTAATATGCTGTCTAAATTACACTACAAGTATTAATAATTATTTTATTGGAATGTTATTTTACACGTTAAAAAGAAAACTTAAATTAAAATTTAAAACCTACCTACTCCAAAAGTCTTCATCTGTAAAGACTACTATTCGTCAAGACCAATTTCATAAGCCCAAACTTTCAAACACTATCAGTCTGCTGTAAGTAGGTGATGAATTGGGTAGACTGTCCGAGTTGCAGCAACAAAATAATGTAGGTTACCATATTATTATAATGACATCGATTTTCATAATATACCTACTAATATTCAAGTTGATCGAGCTAGTCGAAGTAAAATACATTTTCATTTTATGACTGAGATCCCTAGACTAACTTGGAAAAGAGCTGACGATCCTTAAACAGCTGGACCGGGTCATGAAATATAGCTACAGAACCATTTCAATTAAATTAGGCTCAATTTATATTGCAGCGAAACGGAATGGAAGCGAATTTTTGCAATGATATTGCAGTAGGTACATACCATAATATGAACTTTATGGTCAATACCGTAACGTACAAACAGATATGAGCCAATATCTTTTTTTGTAACGATATTGTACTACATACCATAATATGAACTTT
>NW_020653945.1:11387696-11523915 GCF_003589595.1 Hyposmocoma kahamanoa
TTATGGTCAGTACCGTAACGTACAAACTAGATACGAGCCAAAATCTTCCGCGTAATGCGCGAGCATTCTCGAGCATGCCCTTAGACTATTGGATTTTTTCTATCCTCTATGAGCATGTTCCGGTCTTCAAATAAAAAACCGCATTGAGAGCCCTGTTTGGAGCTACGATTCCACAAACAATACACAGACAAAGGTTTCAAACATATAAAACCTCTCTTTTTACGTCGGGGACAACAGAAATTTTGTCGCGCCTTTACTTATATTCATATATTTTTTTCTTAGGAAAGAATGATTGACAATATACAGTATATATCTATAGTTTGTTTTGTTCGTATGGAGAAAATGAAATATAAACTTTATTTTTTTATCTCGACATGTAGGAAAAATGCTATGTATGTGGCTTGCCGTCAACAGTCAGCCGTGACCACCGGCCCTGTAAATAGCCGGAAATAGTTAATTTTCGTGGAATTCCCTGAGCATTGTCACTTGGGTCTTTTCAAGGCGAGAGTGAAAAGCATGCGAAAAGACATTATTTAGGTATGCACGTTCCATCGTCGACCTAATCGTCACTTTCTATCAGGTGAGATGGAAGTCAAATGTGTACTTATTTTTAACAAATAACAAAAAGGAAATAATTTAAAATTCAAATACAATATTTGAATGTTAGTTACATAGACAGGAAATGGTTAATATACATAGTAATGTTTTTTTACGAAAGAAAAAATTATCGTTAGATTTTTTACAAGAAAACACCAAAGCGCCCCGTTTTCCCTAAAGAATTTGTAACACAACATAGACAAAAATAATGAAGCAATCTGTGTCACCAAAATCATTGCGAGATGGAAGAAAATTACAATTTTAGCGGATTTTTATTAAAAATCCTTTGCCTTTTTCGGTGAAGATGCCGCTTTGATAGATTCAAAAATTCCTTGTAATACGCGATTTTGGTTTTCTTTTTACCCTTACACATAATAATAATAATAACAATTTTGAATACTCTTATATGTAAATATTAACAATAATTTCAAAACCGTTGTGAGAAATCATCACCTCACTTAAGTACTATCGGAAAAAATTAAATTAGATAATACTTTATTTAATAATAATTTCAACAAAAAAATATATTTTTATATTTTCCCGTGCTAAGAAACTGAACGAACAACTCGTGCGTCTGGTGGTTAGCTACAGGCCTGTCAATAACAGTTGTATTGCCCTAAGCACTTTAAAACACAATGTTCTGAGGAGAACTGCCGGTGCGCCTGTCACCCGAGACACAAATTGACAAGTTCCATGTGCCTGTAATGTCACCAGCACCCTTCAAAACTGAAACAGAGTAATGCTCACATTGCTACTTGGCGGCAGACATGGGTAAGGTGGTAGTACTTCCCTGAACGAACACTTTCACGGCATAGTTCCAATGAATTTCTACCAACACAGCAAAATTTCCGTATTTATGTATTTATTAAAACAATATGCAATTTTTTCTACTTAATTATCCAGTTCTAGTTGTTACACTGTTTAAATTACGTTTGATTGGAAATTTGTTTATTTTGTTAAAAAAATTTAAGTATAAAATCAGAATTTTGCTGCCTCGTTACTCATATCATTTTTTCTCTTGGTGGTTAAAATATTTACCTATACGTTGTATGCCTTTGATTTCAATACCGCGTAATTTACGTTATAGTTTCCATTTCGGTCAATTTGCGCCCAAATCAAATCCGCGTAAGTATTGTGGCAACCAAATTAGCATGATTTACGAGAATCTATTGTTATCAGTCTGTAGACGACATAAATTCATACTTATGTGCAGAAATGAAAGCCGCAGCCATTGAAAGAAATAACAAAGTAATGAATAGTAACGTGTAGAATTTGGTTTTATGAAGATACGCGTCTCGTCTGGCACGGTTTGCTGGAAGACGTTGGTTCCAATCCAGCCGGATCGAAGGAATAATTTCTTAGAATTTGTTAAACTTTTCAAGCAAAACATCGTAAAACAGAATTTTGTTACTCTTGGATATCCAGAATATACCTACTCCACAAGATTTGGGAGTTGCGTCCATAGCTAAATGCTAACGCATTACCGGCCTGGTCATATATTTTATGGTCTAAGTGAAACTGATATTGAAAATATAGTAACAACATTTATTGTAGGTATTACTGATCGGTAGAGTTGTAGAATTTGATGGAAACCAATTTATGCAAAGGTACGCTACGGTATAGTTTTTACTTTCAGAAGGCTAGAAGAATGTAGTGAAAAGGGTAAACATATGTATATATATTTTATGGTGAAATTATAAAATTGTTAACGGAAAAGAAACTTCGTTTATTCATGATAGGGTGTGTTGCTATTTTTGTAATACAGTAGGTACTTAGTTGAATTGCTAAGTCTTAAAACAATAACAAAGCAGAACTTAACTGTAAGGTAACGGACGCGGTAGCTTGCACTCGCTTGTTCCCATATATTGCGTTATCAAAATTTGGCTTCGTGGACAATCTAAAGTCACAATGAAAGGTATTTCTGCGTCCCGTGCAGTTACCGTTAAAGACAAACTACACATCCTATTAAAAGTTCGGTGGAAAATTCAGCATTCGAACTAGTGGGTTACACTGTTTTACAGTCTACATACAGCACTAAAGATAAAACTATACTCTATGTAACTAAATTCATATGAACACATTTTTTCTTAATCTAGGTGCAATAAAAGATACACACCACGCTAAGTATAACTACAAAAAAGTATTAGTATTTGAAATTTCAAACTTGAAGTTACGGCGTATTCCGAAATTGTAATAGGTATTGGAACTTTTTGTCTGCCATGATATCAGTCGATGATAAGTCTGAACTGATTTTTTCCATTAGAAAATACAAAGCTAATTGTAGCATGGAAGACTTTTGCAAAACTTCACAGTTTCGGGTACAGCCCGCAATCGGCATTGGAAACACGATATTAATGTATCAAATGGCTAACTTTCTTCAGTTACGTTATACAATTGCAGTTTCATCAACAAAAAATAAAATATAAAAATATTTATTATATAGATCAAATTAAGCAGTACCTTTTAATAAGTTCAAGAAATATTGTGACAGCAGATGTGAGTTTAATCCTTTAGCATTCAGCGTCCATTTCAGATAGCAAATGAATATTAATATAAATTTCATCTACTCATACATTTGTTGTTCGTGTTCAGTTGTTATTAACGTCGTAACATTTTAACACGTAGAAGTTAAAGAGCACGTCAAGCTTGATATTTAAGATTTAAATTCAACTGTATGCTATTTAAGATAAGAATGGTCCAAAGTATCTAGCTAGATGTGCTCTTGATTGTACCAAGATGGTTACAAAACATAATAGTATTACAAGTAATAACGGTGGGTAATATTGCAATTATAGCACATTTTCAAAATTAAAAAGATCATCTAACTATGCAGTAGGCACTTTGGCATCCAGGTGAATCGGACACTAGATATTAAACTTTACACCCAACAGAACTAAATTACGACTTTGGGATTTATGGTCCTGATCAGCCAAATGATACAAGTATAACAAGTACATTCTTTGCAAAATGAGCATGAGTCCATTTGTAACTTAAACAATTTAATATAATTTAAGACTAATTCTAAATTAGAAAAATAAACCTTGCTAAAATATTAAAAACAATTGTAAATAGCAACAACTAATAATAATGAATAAAAAAAAGCCTCGAAATAGAAAATTTTCCATTGAAACAACATGAATAAAATAAATAAAGTTTAGGAGATTATGTAAGGTTAAAATATGTATATGATCAGGATAAAATTTAAGAGTACAAATAACCACTATTCGAAGGTAGAATATGTAGGTATAAAAAGGCTACAAAACTTTTGCATAGCCTCATGATCCTTAAAATTATATGTATTTAGGGCAATACACATTTGTAGAGACCATATACAATTTATATATTTGAAAGATAAAAATATTACACTTAATATTAATTCTATAAATTGCAGCAATAATTTTTCAGTGTATAACACTTCAAGAATAAATATTTTGGGTAAGGAGAACACAACAAACACTTCCCATAACCACAATATGCTCAAGGCTTAGCCAATGGTTCATTGCACTTTACGCTTACTCTATAGGCTAGTGTCATGAAACTAAAGTCACATGTATAAGTTGTCTTTAGAAAATATTCGAAATACACACCTAATATGTATATGAAACTACATAATTATAACATTGTCTTTGGAGTTTGAAGTACTGCAGAGCACTGGAAAACGGGGTGTGCTCTAGTACAGTCTCCATAGACTGCCTCTTAGACATAAAACTTAGATACTTTAAAATATTATGTTCTAAAAATTATAAAAATAATATAGCTCTTACAACTTTCCACAATAGAAAAATAAAAAAATGTTTAATGTAATACTGCACATTACCATTACTCTAAATCAGTCAAGGCATTGCTATAGTCAAATAACAAAAAAAAAATATTTGTGTTATTTAATTCATAAACATTGTAAGTTCGGTCAGGTTTTATTCATTCAGTAAAGCTGATTTGGTAGAACAATTTTCACACAGTGTAAATGTTTCAGTTTTAAAATTAAAAGCGGACAACAATTTGGGTACATTCAAATATATGTAAAACTTCCTTCAGTAACAGAGTGGGGTCACAGGTCCCAACCAAATTGTAATAGTAAGTTCTTCATATACTTGAATATTAACAAATGGCTATGCAGCTTATTACTATCAATATTAACCTACAAACTAAAGCCTTAATTTAAATGGTAATAATAAAGCAAGTCGTGAGGCGGGATATTTGCATCAGTCTTGTGAAATTTTCAATTGTGAAAATTATTACTGTCATTGATAACTATTTGGTAATCTTGTTAAAACAGAAATCATAAAATTTTGTTAATCTGTAAAACATGTTCATCACATTTCATCAGTTCAGCTCTGATTTTAAAGATGACAGAGTTGCATCAAGAACTCTGCTCGCTGCATAACCTGGTATGTTTAGGTAGGCCGGTTTGTCATGCTCACACAGACCTGGCTGCGTGCAGCATCGGTTTACTGCAGTCCCTGCACCACTTGCTGAGGCACTTTGACTGCCACTTGCTTCTGAAGTCGCTCCATGACAAATCATTTTATGATTTGTGAATTGTTCTAATGAGCGGAGTTGTTCACCACAGTTCTCACATTTCAGTTCCCGGGCATGAACTTTCTTGTGACTGTTCAATGATCTTGAATTATCAAATACTTTGGTGCACATGTCACAATACTTGAGCACTTTTTCCCCTGTGCACACTACTTTATGGTTGTTGAGGCGGTCTAGAGACATGTACCGCTTATTGTTGCACAAGTCACACTTGAATTGCTTCTGTGGCACACGGCCCGTATGCACTTGCATGTGTTTACGCAAGTTGCTCTTATCCTTAATATATTTTGAACACACAGAGCATTTGTTCACGTCTTTACGAGTGTGATTAGCATCTAAATGCCTTCGCAAATATTGTTTTTTATTAAATGGTTCCAAACAGATTTGGCATCTGAATGGTTTCTGTGCTGGGTGTACTCCAGTTAAATGCGTATTGAACTCAAGGATTGTAGGGTAACTCTTTCTGCAATGAGGGCAGTGAAATAGTTTGCGGCAAATTGCTGCACTAGAGTCACAAAATGGGTCTGAACAATCATCACAGAATGAGTCCATCCCTGCAGGGGGAGTTGGTGGGCCTGTAGTGTATTGGTCAATGTCCGTTTGCAGGGGGTCACGGTCTGGAGTGCCTGCACCAGCAGGTTCTTGCTTCACTTTAGTTTGGTCACTACCCTCAGAGAAGTCATCTTGAGAAGGAATACTTCTTGAAGTGCTGGCCAGCATCCACCAAGGGTTGTAGTGCCATGCCCCCAGGCCAGGCTGTACTCCTTGAGTCTTTATGTCACTTTGTTTAGTTGTTTGTGTTTCAGCATTTGCAAAGCCAGGAAAGCTTGGCAGCTCCTGATGTTTTCCTCTTGTTGATTCAAATATGCTGTGCTGTGCTAATATATTTTCATAGTCATTTGTCGTATCTAATTTTCTCTCATTACGTTCACTTTGCTCTCTTTTAGACATTTTGCAGAGCCTGTAAAGGTATAGGAAATTTTTAAAAGTGTTGCACTCAAGCGTGACGAGTTTGTACCTTGTATACAAAACATGACGTAAAATGAAAGTAACACTACGTTTGTAGTTCGTAGTAGGTCCCCACCAAAATAAACAATGCAAAATTATTGTAGTAAACAACGCAATTACGCGTCGTGTGTTTCATAGCTATGAATCACTACATAGTATCGATAACTATAACTGAAACATATATTATAGTCCAATGCACAGTTAATCCCGTTAGTTTTACACTATTTTATCAATTGTGGTCTAATAGCGAGGGATAAACAAACAAGGGCGAAGAGTTTTATAGATTGTAATTTACATCATCAAATTCAAGGAAGTCTTTGAATATAGCCTACATCTTAGATTATAGTATCAAGCTATACAACTAGAATTTGTTAATTAGAAATAAAATCAATACTTACTCTGACAGAATTTAAGTTTTTCGAATAAAAATCTTACAAAATTATTCTAATAAACGTCGGCCATTTTGTTTGGTTTCACTTTTTTTTAATTAGCTCACAGTGTTACCACTTTTTAATGGTACTTTAAAAGTAGAAACTTCAAAATTTTGATCGCGTCGTTTATTGGGTAATTTTGATCGTGTATAGTGCCTTTTTTGAAGATGGAGTAAAATGACAGTTCATTGCGAAAAAGTGTTGCCCGTTTGCGAGCAGCTAGTGATTGCAGTCGATAAATATTATATCGACTATTTATTTATTTATTTATTTTTGGCATAACTACAGAATACAAATTATATGGTTCCTTAAGTTAGCATGCATTACAATATAAGTAAATTATGCATTCCTATAACAGCTACGCACAACATTTGACAAGTAAATAATGATATAACCTAATTAATATTAAAACTAATGTACATTATTTTAAGAACTACACATGGACGGACCTTTGGATAATATAAGTAAAAATAAATAAAAATAAAAATAAAAATTCCTCTTATTTAATTCTGACAATATAAATAATTAGAACAAAGGAAAAAAAAAGTAGTGTAAAAATAAATATTAATAAAAATAAAATAAAATAAAAGAACAGGGACAAATTTCATACTTCTTAAATACATTTAAGTACAATATAAATTCAGATGTTTTTTACATGTATTTAAATAACTTTTGCGACTCTGCGAGAATATGTCCAAATATTTACACAAATTGTTATGACCTCTGCACATGCGGAGAATGGGATCATTATATGATACATTGTTCGCAGTGCATGGTAGAGAAAAGGTGTTTTGTGTACGTTTACTACCGATCTTGAACGAGATGTGGCCTAAGAGCTCACCTGAGTCCACCCATGAGTTGATTATTTTAAAAAGAGTGGAATAATCAAGAATTACACGTCTGGACTGAAGAGAATCTACGTTAAAATATTTGAGTCTTGCCTCATACGTGTCCAATCTCTTGCGCATTCCGAACTGCGTGGTCAAGTTGCGGAGAAACCGTCTTTGGACATTTTCAATTGCATCAATGTGGCAATTATAATAGGGTGACCATATAACCGAACAATACTCTAGATGGCTGCGGACCAAGGAAGAATATAGGGTTACCATACTAGTTGAATTTTTGAATGGTTCTGACACTCTATTAACGAAACCCAGCATTCTGTTTGCTTTGGCGACTATGCGTTCGTAATGTACCGAAAAATTCTGTTTGGAGTCGAACCAAACACCAAGATCATTACCTTATCCTGCTGTATTAGTATGACATTGTTTATATTGTAGGGATATTTAATAGGTTTTTTTTTCTTGGTGAATGTAATAATGTGACACTTGTCAACGTTTAAATGCATATTGTTTCTATCGCACCATAAGCATAGTCGGTCTATGTCCTGCTGCAATGCGATACAGTCATGTATAGAGTTTATCTCACAATATAGTTTTAAGTCATCAGCATACGCTAGACACGGACAGGAAATTGAATCTACAAGATCATTTACAAATAATATGAACAAAAGAGGACCCAAATTAGAGCCCTGAGGTATGCCTGAAGTAGGTTCAAAAGGAACAGAGTCATACCCGTACACAGCTACAAGCTGCGTGCGGTTTCTCAGGTAAGAGTCAAGCCAGCGCAGAAGTGAGCCATGAACACCGAGGTGATTAGCCTTACGACAAAGAATCTCATGATCAACCTTGTCAAAGGCTTTAGCGAAATCGGTATATATAGACTCCACTTGGGAAGGTTTATTAAAGGCTGTATTCAAGTAATGTACATACGTTAATAGGTTGGAAGAGGTTGAACGGCTCCTAACAAAACCATGCTGCCTGGGACTGATTACATGTTTTAAATGAAAATACAGACGTTCATAAACCAGTGTTTCGAAGATTTTTGAGAAACACGAGAGAATGCTGATGGGCCTATAATTTTTGACATCGGATTTACAACCAGATTTATGGATTGGCGTAATTTTGGTCATCTTCCATAATTGGGGAAAGTAACCAGTGTTAAGGCTTTTATTAAATATAATACTAAGAGGCTTCGCTAAAACGCTACTACAGTTTTTCACAAAAACTGGTGGTATACCGTCTGGGCCTGCTCCTTTTGAAATGTCGATTGATTTTAATGTTGCTTCAACGTCAGCTTCGGAAATGGTGACATACGAAATGCTGTAATTTGATTCCGGAAAATCCGGAATGTATGACGTTCTAGAGGGCATGGCGTAAACAGATGCAAATTGCTTAACAAATAAGTTAGCCATATCATAGCCTGTACAAGCAGTATCATTCCCATAGTACATTTGTTTTGGTAAATTGTTATTTATTCTCTTAGATTTAGCGTATCTCCAAAATACTTTAATGTTATTTTTAAGACTGGTTTCGACATTAATAATATAAGATCTGAAACAATCATACAAAACAGACTTCGCCCTTGACCTAAGCATCGAATATGTATCAAAATCACGCGGATTGCCAAATTTTTTGAATTTACTATGAAATCTGTTTTTCTCCTTCAGTATTTTAATTAGACTGCGTGAAAACCAATTGGGCCACATGTTTTTGGAGTGAGTTTTTGGTGTATGCTTCTCGATAACTACCCATAAATGGTTATAGAACATCTGTACAAAATCGTCACAACTGAGATTAGAATGTTGCTCCCAAGCCACTCGGGATAGTTCCAGCAGGCACGATGGAAAGTCAGTTTTATAGAATCTGTACCTTGTAGTGCGGTTTTCTTTGAGAGATGATGTTCTAAGGGATTTTACTGGTAAAACTATTTCCAGTGGAGGGTGATATTTATCACAGCGACTTAACGCTTGCGATTCAACAACACTACAAGAAATGTCAGATGGCGCAAGTACCAAGTCCAAAATTTTGTTATGGTCATTTAATATGAAGTTATATTGGGTCATATTGGTTCTATTAATAAAATCAGTCAGAGCGGAAATTTTGCGGTTTCTACTTAAGGAAGTACACGGAGTAAACCAATTAATGTCCGGCAAGTTAAAGTCTCCATTAATTAGAATATGAGAGGCTGATGATGTCGTAATAATACGCTCACAGTTGTCCAGAAATGCGATATAGTCCATGTCACTGATATACGAGGGCAGATAAACAGTACAAATATTCAATTGAAAATTATGCAATTGAATGGTAACCCATATATGTCCTCCATGGAGGAGTGCCACCTAGACATTTCGCTACTCAAAAAATTGTTTTTTACTGCAATGAGAACCCCACCACCATAATCTGACTTGTTGTATTTAATTTTGAATTCACTTGAGCGATCACCCCGATAGACGGTGTATCTGTTATCGAATAACTCGCTTGACAATACCGAATCGTGAAGCCACGTCTCGCACAGGCAAATAATATCATAATTTGCTGTTAAAACTGAATTCAATATTTCTAAAGTTTTGGTATTAACTCCCCTTATATTTTGGTAAAATATAGTCAAATTATTCATAGTTAATAGATAAATATGTAAATAATACAGTAAAATATGGATTTTTATGTACTTAATTAAAAAAAAAAATAATTAATGCTATTCCAGACTATCAAGGACCTGCTGGTTTTTCACGTGAATGAAACGCGAAGTTTCGTCTTTGCGCATGAAAATACGTCCATTCCGCACCCATACAAACTTGTATGAAAGTTGTTTGGCTTTGGCTCTAGTAGCAGCATGCAGGGCCTTGTTAGCTGGTGACAAATGTTCCGATATGTAAATAACAGAGTTATCACCTCCAATACCCAGAACAGAAGAGCTCAGCCTATTGTTCGGTCGCGCCTTGTTGTAGCGTGACACGGCGGAGTAGAACTCATCGCGGCGTCGGGCACTATCGACTGAATATGACCAATATTTATTATTATGGAATAAATAGCCGAACTTGTTTCATTTGAATCATCGTCGACATTATTCATCCAATTACTACAATTTGAATTGTCAATTTTTATAATAATAATAATAATAACTTTTTATTTCGAGTAACAATAGACTCACTTGTTAGTACATACATGTGAACTTAATCTAAAATTAGTAAAACTTAAAATTAAAAAATTAAAATTGAATTTAAATTAAAAATGAAATTAAAATTGAATTTAAAAGAAAATTGAAGTTAAATTAAAATTGAAAATAAATTAAAATTGAAATAAAATTAATATTGAAATAAAATTAAAATTAAAATTGAACTTAAATTAAAATCTGATTACATGCTTGGGAGCATGTAACCCGCAGCAATGCCTAATATAGGGGCAGTCATCCCTGTCCCCTATGACACGGAGAGCGGAGTTGGGGCTGGCCCGCACGCGGCGCACCAGGGACGCACACCTCTTGCGCACAGTGGCGTCCATGCCGTCCACGCGCGCGTCGGCGAACATCCCTGATGCGCTACAGAAGCGGGGCAGCCCCATCAACACCCGGAACGCGTTATTGTATTGAGTCCGTAGGGCCCTGTAGGCCCGGTTCGTAAACTCTCGCCACAGACTACAGGTATAAAAGGAGGTACAGTACGCTCTAAAGAGCGTTACTTTTACCTCTCCCGAACACCTTGCGAATCTGCGTGCGATCATATTCGCCCTGACCGACAGAGCCCTACGTTCCCTTTCCATGTCCTTATTGTCATTGAGATCAGGCGTAAGTATATGCCCTAGATATTTAAATTGATTTACCCTCTGAAGGTCTATACCATTAAGTTTGATTTGAGGTAGCTCAGAGTTATACTTACGCCCGTTCCCAAATACCATGTATTGGCTTTTACGTGTATTATATTTAAGTCCGTGGTCTATCGCATACCCCTCACACACTTTTAATAAATTACGCATACCGCAGATTGATGCACTCAGCAGCACCATATCATCCGCATAACTAATATTATTTAGGCACACTCTATCTATATGGCATCCGATACGCATGCTGCTGAGGGCCTCGATCAGTCCATTGACGTATACGTTAAATAAGCTAGGGGAGCTCAATCCGCCCTGCCTAACACCGCATTCGAGCTTATAAGGGTCCGACATCCTTCCCGCCCATCTAACGTAGTTGATCTGATTTCCATACCAGTATTTAAAAATCTTGACTAAAAATTTTTGTAACTTCGTACACACATACACTGCATTTAAAACTATGTTTATGAAAAATACAAAGAGGAGACATATTTGAAAGTTTTTCATTTTAATTCAATATAGACAATCAAATCCGGCTTTCTAGTTAATATACATATGAATAAAAACCCAACCAACTGTCAAAATAAGATTTAAAAAGCCAGTAACACAATAAGTAATCATTAGAACGTCGCACTATGGGAAATTTAGGTAAGTTACGGACCAAAAATCTGTAACTTTTTTTGTTTTTTGAGATACACCTTTCAATTGTCTACTATACATAGTGGGAATTACGACGCTTTTAAACGCATATACATTTTTATTTAACTACCCGTAATCGAGAGACAAAAAATATGCAAAATCATAAATCTCTCTCTGGTAAATTCTACCCAATATTTTTTTTAAATGGAAATGCTATGTTACGGTAATTCTTTATTCATAAAATACATTAAATGTAATTATGCATTTTACTTAAAATTATATAAAATAAAATAATAAAAATATGAGACAAGAATAAACGTGAAAGCATGTTTGTTATTATTTCGGATATCTATTTTAGACTCTAGCCTCTCTCTTCTAACATGGCCTATTATTACTGTAATATAATATCTTTTTCAGAATCAGTGATGAGTTGGTCCACTTTCAATAGACGTAACGTCTCCTTGTCAAGTTCCTGTCGATTTTTAATATAAGGTTTTCGGTTACTGGTTATAAATGGATCAGAAGTACAAAGTAACATGTGAAATACATCTTCATTTGTTGCATATCTAGAGCACTTTCTTGCGTGGTGTAATCTAAATTGTTCGTAGTCTTTATTACGAGATTCTTGAGCGTCTTCTGAAAGTTGTCCGATAGGTAACAGTGCAAAATGATTAATTATACCTTCTCCGCGAATTAATATTTTGTGTACCGAAGATGGCATATAATACCAATCATATTTACTGACGTATATTCTTGCAGTTTCCAAAGCATATTCCCCAAATTTTTGGGAATCTACCATTATGCCAGACGATAAAGCTTGAAGGATACATCGAGTCGCTTTATCAAAATTTCATCGACTCCTGTAATTTCAGCTGAGCAATAAAAAACCTTCTCGCAGTGTTACCGTCATTGGTATTGCCACCTCCTTGCCGTGGTTTATCAATTTGGTCTTTGTACCACAGTTTTCTTCTCTTATTTCGTTTGTTTATTTTCGTCGCTCATAGCTGACCATTTTTGAAACGACAGGCTGTGAGAAATATGCAAAATCATCTCCATACAGCGAATCCAGGCGTGCAGTGTTGATAATCCATAACGAAAGGAATTTAATTTTCGGGCCTAACAGTTACATTTTGTAAATTATTCATTAGACGTAGAGTAGCACCACAAATATTACATGTTGAACTTGAAGAAGTGTCGTTTAATACCTGAGCTACTTTGCCGTCTATCATGGTCAAAAAAAGTTCATGTTTAACTTGAACGCCATTGCCTTCCTTAACAATCAACAATGGACTCAAAGAATCAATTGGATTTTGAATATCGTTAACAACAGCTTTAGTTTTCTCAGGAGTTTCTTTCGAAAACTCAATTTAAATAGGGCGACAGAATCTCACAGATGAAGGCGCAGGATTTTGCCAAACAACAGTACCAGTCGTTTCATCAATTAATCTGATCGGCACAACAGATGCGACGAATAAGTATGATTCTCACACAAAATCAGACTCCTCTGGAAGTTTTTGTTTATACTCACTTTGACCAGACGAGCCATCACATCCCCATTTACCGTATAAAACCAACTGTTTCAAACCGTTTTTTGTATACGGAATCTATCATCAATATCCTCGCCGTTTTGTGTTTTTGTGATAACATTTTTGCACATGTGTTTGTAATTTCAATAGCTGATGCAGGTGGGTAACAGTTCTGTTTACTTATTTGTACTTTGTAATAAGGTGGTAGTAGTTCAAATATAAATATTGTATCCTGGTCAGATCCAATTCAATAAATACACTTAATGCTTCTTGATCGCTCAGCGTTTGGATGGTTTTAGAGTCGTCCATCAATTTTAGCACTGATTTTTTTTTTCTGCATCTGCAGACCTCAATGCCTCCACGATTTTTGCTTCATTACTTTCTCCCTATGATCGCAGCCCTTGAATATATGCACCATAGACGTGTTCATATCCATACTCATTAAGTAGTGTAGTATTTTTGCGCTTCTTACTAAATTCTGAAGAATTTGCATAACACGACATGGTCTTCCTCGTTTTCCAGTTGAAGTAGATGGAATGGAATCGATTGTCGTTGACAAAGTAACAGACAACTCTTGATCCAACCAATCACTGTTAACCCTCAAAAAGGCTTCTTGCTTTCGTGATGCTTGGCTCCATCGACTGTTAAACTGTATTAGCAATTTTTTTTAGATCACTAATTATCAAACGTAAATTGTCCTCCGAAAGTTCATAACAACCTCGTAAAAATGTTTCTAGAGCCGATTCATTTCTTCCACCTTCAATGTAGGTAAGTATTAGTTCTCGTCTCATTGAAAGTACTCATTTTCAAAGGAGTTAGAAAAGTATATTCAGTAACAAACGACTGCTTGTTTTAATAAATTTATGAAATTAATGTGTCAGAGCATTAGCATATATAGTAATGGTGTCGTGTGAATAATATTGATAAATATGATAATTGCAACTGCATCTGCATTATCTTATCGCGTTGCATTGATAAGGGTATTTTTCTGCGGTAGGACATTTGTTACGATTTCTTTCATATCTTTAGAAATCGTAAAAAACCGCAGCTGATTTTTATAAAATTTTGATAATGAATACCTACGCTATGAAATAATACAAAATTTGAAGCTTCGGCAAGCTTTGCTAACAGTCAAAACCTTTGATAAATTTGATAAAGATAGGTTAATGTCTCCATTTTTATTTATGATTTATTTTCTTCACATTACACAACAAATTTGAAAAATATCAACTATTTTTGACATTTACGTAAGATGCGCTTTATAGAAATATATAATAATATATAGCTTATCTAACAAAATCAATACGAAATAAGACGTCAGAAGTTCCATAATTATACGACACAACGAGATGAGTACGGGAAAGGACATTTTGGAGGATTTTTATTAAATCAACGTACCTACCTAACATAAAAAACCATCAGTATAATAAAGTATGATATCTAAACTATCAAATAAAATTAAATGTGTATTTCAATTAAGACATTGGTCAAAACAATTTTTGATACCCCGTTGTTCTACTATTTCCCATAGTGCGTCGTAACATTCACAATTCAGTCACTTTTGGCAAAATTGTATCTTCTTTCATAAATCGATAAAACTATCGACAACAACTACATAACTATTTAAAATTAATAAGCTTTTATTGTAGTGCATCTACTTTCATGACTGTCATGGAAAAATTTCCATCTTGAAAAAATAATATTTTTTTCAGATATTTTTCCTGCAATTTTCCACATTTGACATTGACCCCTGTCAAAAGTTGAAGTTAATAAACGAAAACAAAGGAGCCATTAGAAAGGTTTTTTCGCTATCAAATAATTTTAAATCTCGTTTTCTTTTGTGACTTATAAACAAGTTTATTTTAATTGACGCTAAATGAAACTTCAAATAAATGAGCCTTTGAATTAATTTCACTATTTGAATATTTTCGGAAAATTACCCAACTGTTGACTTACGATAGAATATAATGTATACATAGTAATAAATAATAGTAATATATTATATATATATTTTACTTAGAATGGAAAAAAAAAGAAAGGAATAGTCTATATTTTACGAACGGACACTGTAAATGACAGTGACAGATCGGCGACATAACCTCTTCATACAACGAGGATTTTTATTAGAAAATACAAGTTTCTTGTCAGCCCGTAGCTTTTTTCTTTTGCGCTGGATATATTTTGATTTTTTTTAAACTTATGGAGTGGTTGGGGTCCCGTGTCTTGCGAACCCTTTGGACACCGACTGTAAATATAGTAAGGTAAGACGATCGCCAAAAGTAATCTTCTATAAAGTTATCGTTTATCCATTCTTTTACTATGAAATGAAATGTTTACAGAAGTAGATATCATGCGGACAAAACTCGCCTAGTGCGGAGGTATGGCTATAATGAAAAACTTTGGTGCGGTGGATTGTTGCCCAGGAGTGAAGGGAAACCGTTGCCATTGCCAGAATACAGGTAATCAGTTCTATGCTTTGAACAACCCAGCATTAAGATGAAGATAAGAAATAATAAGGAAATAGTATTAAGTTACAAAGTTCTCCAGAGTACAAAATTATATATTTTTTTAAATAAGAAATGAAACTATTTTTTCAGATCTAGGTCATGTGCTTGCTGTATTGCATGTTATATTGTGCATAAACACAGAATCAGTACAGAGGAAAACATCTTTACAAGATTTTAATATATACATTGCATTATATGTATTGTTTCACCTGCAGACCTGCAAATATGTGGACAGAGCGCAAAGGTCTTTTTGGTCAAAATGATTACATTGATATACTGGGACCAGGAAACATTCACCCTGTGAAGACTTTGTACACAGTGCCATCTTGGATAAGAGGTGTTAGTGGACAAGAGTACCATGTGTGTAATTATTAATTTTTTTTAATACACTCTCTTACACATTCCAATTCTTAACTGAAAATGAAATTACATTCTTTTGCCTGTCCTTATCCCACACTAGGTGGGGTCGGCACAACATTTATTCAATTTATCAAAATCAATATGAAGATCAATAGTCAGGAAGTTATATTCGTATTTTGTGTGTTATATGTGTTTTACGAACGCACGTTTATGGCGTCATTTCGCGTATTCGCGCTGCAGCCGAGCTGTAGTGAATCGATTCAAATTAAAAAAACTAAAAACAAATCAAGAAGCTTTTATATTCCATTGGAGTTTACACTTAGAATTTCATGTAGTTGCTTCATTTCAAAAATGTAACTGAAATTAAGAAAAAAAACTAAAATTAAAACTATCTCTCATCAAAATGCGCGATACTTACGCGCGACTGCAGCGCGTCTGTGGCGCGTATAAAATACGGCTCTTACACAAGTTAAGGAATGCTCTAGTAGAAGAATGGCCAAAATGCTGGGCAAAATCGTTTTAGAAATATGGATATCTGATTGTCATATCTTTTTACGACTTATGCAGGTTCATGAAGGAAACATCAAATATTAAATTTGAAAATTGTATGTTTTTGGGGAAAACAACAATACATTTTTTTTATACAACAAGCTAGAAGTGATTGTTACATTTGTGTTGTATTTTCACTGTTTTTAAGTAATATGATGTAATAATAGTGTACCAAAGATGTTACTGTCTTTTAGGTATGAACAATTTGTCTGTAATTTGCTACAATTACACAAATCAATTGGAACTATCAGTCTTTTTAAGTGACACGTTATTTTTGTGTCTCAATGTATGAAAAAATAATAAAGCTCAAACGAAACAAATTTTTGTTATTATAGTAATTAAAACAATAAAGTGCATATAATTTAAGAATAATAAAGAAATACTTTCTAAATTACTTTAACAATTATATTTGTTTTTTTCTCAGATCTTATTAAGGAAAAAGAAAATGTGGGCAAAGTCAGGAACCCCTACACAAAGACCTACAAAATGGAAGGAGATGCAGAAACGAATTTCATACCTGTACAGGAAGCTCAACAGAAAAACCAAAACTGGTCCATCTCCTGATTAGTATCCGCATAGTATCTTGATAAATGTTAGTATGTAAAATAATAAAAACTACAGTGAAATAAATATGACTACAATTACAGTCGTTACAATTTTCTTTTAATAATATTGTAGTTGATTTGAAATCGAGTGAATAATAATTTTCTTGTGTTGTATTTCCACCATGTTCATAACATGTTGGAAGTCTCACTTTTAAAATATGGACACACAAATATATTTAATTTAATACATATACAGGCGAATACACATACAGGACCACTCTTAACATATACCTAGGTACACAGATAGAATATTATGGTATAGATATAAATAAATAAATAAAATCTCTCTTTATTGACCAAAATAAACAAAATAAAATTACAAAAATCTTAAAAAAAGCAACTACGCTGCAGATACTCGGTAAATATTTTTGGAATTAGAAATTATGATTATTATATTAACAGGAGGTAAAAGAAGGTGTCTCAGCGGGTGCTACGCCTGTTCAGGACAGTCGCAGAGCTGGTTTTCAGTCACCCCCTTCTCCCTAAGTTGGAATGCGGGACAGGAGTAGTATTGAGGGCATGGCTATTTATTATATTATAAATATTTAGATTTGGATCTAATTCATCTAATACAAACAAAATGCAAGTATATGTATATTTTTTGATATAAATTAAATTACTCTTAATATGTATAATTAATTTTAAATAATTAAAAAAAAACAAAAATATTTTGACGACATGTTTGTATACGCACTGGTGGCGCCGCCCTTCTTTGTATACGCACTGGATATATAAAAAATACGAGATATTCAAAATCACTCTTAAAAATACATAGGTACACAAATATAACGTAATTGATTAGGTATAACAGAATAAAGGAATATGAGTTTAAATAAAACTCTGGAACAAAAATTTGTTTTGAGTTATATTGGTGGGAGTGCAGCTTAGCTCTATGACTAGGAGAGCTTTGTAACTTTCTTTCTTTAGGGTTTCGTGAAATATAGGATCTATGCGAATAAACCACAAACAATTCTTGAGCCCAAGACCGAGACCCAACTTGTCATCGGTGAAATATAGCCACATCTTTGTTAAAAAGTTATCTAAAATGTCATAAAAAGAGCATTGGCCAGTCATCAGAATCGCGTGGGCCATTTTCCGAATATTTTACTCCATACTTAATCGGACCATGTCTATTTTATAATGCAATAAAATTATCACAACTCAACTCACAAGTTTAAATTTAAACCACTCTTATTGAGACATCCTTTATTATTCAGTTACTATATTTACTAGTCAGCAAGGGAACTTAATACATTTTAAGCACAGTTAAACGCATTTCAATACCTGATGCAGAAAAAAATATGAACCATAGTTTAATTACTTTTTATTTTATACTTTTCACAATGTTCTTTGATATTTGGTCTTTTCTTCCTTAATTCTAGTATGTTTTGACAATTCGATCAGAGTTCCGTTTATTGTACGATTCATATGTTATAAAGAAGAAGTTTTATCGGAGGTAGCGACCGCAGCAGAGTAACTTTGCCAATTATCTGGTGGAGTTATATGAGTATACCTATGATTAATGCCCCATTGCTGTTTAACCAAGTCGGAAGCCTTTTCTGCGATCATGACAACAGCGGCGTGCGTATGGGCGGCTGGAATACGGGGCATAATCGAAGCATCCACCACTCTCAATCCTCGAATACCACGAACTAATAATTTAGGAGTTACTACGCCCGTCAAATCGTTTTCTGGTGCCATTTTGCAGGTTCCAACCTATGGAGAAATTAAAAGTTTATATTATATTCATGTACTAAAACGCACAAAAACCTACTACTCAAAATACTAGTGACATGTACAATTGTATAATAAGACAAGTATGGTAACTCCATACAAACGTAGCAACGCGTTTTGAATGTGGGCGCGCCCGCGCGATGATGCGTGCCGTGTACGGACGCTCACATTCGCATAATTGCCCGTCGTTGTTCCATGCGCCTTTCATTATTAGCAACGGTGTGCGTCCGTACATGGCGCGCAGCGGGCGTGCACACATCTTAACTGCACTGCTGCGTATGAGTGGCGTTACCATACTTGTCTTATTATATTATGCTAGAGAGACATGTAGCAGGACAAAGACCTGTGGCAGCTGTAGATTGTGATAAATACTGCGTCAATACAACATATTTTTAACCGTGTCATAATATTAACTCTTTAGTTTCTAATGTCTATTTTGAACTTTACATTTGATAGTCTTTTAGTTCATTGTTGTCAAATATTTTTGTGGAATAAAACCGTTATTCTAAAGGTTTTATCTTATTTATCAATTTATTCCACAAAAAGTTATCAGAATAAATAAAATGGAACGGTTTCTGCGTCCCGATAAACTGAACATTGATCCAACCGGTAATTCCGCCTCCAAGGAATGGGAGCACTGGAAGAGGACGTTCGAGAGTTTCTTATCGAACTTTACAAAAGAAACAGCTGGTATGAAAATAGACATACTTATAAACCACGTATCTCCAACAATCTTCGCATACATAAGTGAATGTACTACCTATGAAGAAGCCCTAGACATACTCGACAAACTATTCAATAAACCAAAAAATGTAGTCTATGCCAGGTATATACTAGCTACTAGGAAACAAAAGCACGATGAGAGCATTGATACTTATATGCAGGTGCTAAAATTATTAGCGAAAGATTGTCAATTTGGAAAGGTTGATGCTGAAACGAATAAATCCGATAATATTCGAGACGCATTTATTACTGGTCTCAATTCGAGTAAAATCAGGCAGCGATTGCTTGAAAATCTAACTCTATCTCTTGACAAAGCCTATGATCAGGCGAGATCGTTAGAAATGGCGGAGATGAATTCACAGAGTTACGAATCTTCAAATTTGAATGCTGTACAAGGTTCATCAAAGGAAGAAGAATCATCAGCAGCGTCTTTCTTCAAGCGAAAATGTTTCTTCTGTGGGGGTCGCGTGCATCCTAGAAAAGATTGTCCAGCACTCGACTCTACCTGTCAGATTTGTAAAAAAAAAGGACACTTAGCTAAAGTACGTCGTAGCAAGAAACAGACTGCTGCATCAGTAGTCGAAACTGAAAGTAATAAAACTAGTGCTTGTATAATAGCGGCATCGCCGGACTCGCTTAGAAAGGCTACTGTAACGGCGTACGTTCAAGGGATACGCGCCCAAGCATTAATCGATACAGGCAGCTCAATTAGTTTTATGGATGAGGAATTCTTTAATCTCTGTCGTTTAAAAAAGAAACCGAGTAACCAGAGAATTTCAATGGCTTCGACTACTCTTACTTCCAAAGTAGAGGGACAAACTAGCGTCTCTGCCAAAATTGGAGATTATGAGTACAAAAATCTGAATCTACTCATAGTAAAGAATTTATGCGCTGATCTCATCATTGGACATGATATTCTGCATCAACACTCTTCACTAGAGTTTTCTTTTGGTGGTTTGAAGGAACCTATCAAAGTTAATGTATGCAGTGTTGCTGCAGCTACCGTGCCTGCCGTACCACTGTTTTCTAATGTATGTCCTGAAATTAAGCCTGTTGCTATAAAATCGAGAAGACATAGTGAGGATGACAAAGAATTTATAAAAGAGGAAGTCAGGAAACTTTTGGCTGATGGAATAATCGAAGAAAGCACGTCCCCCTGGAGAGCTCAAGTCCTTATCACAAAAAATGTCAACCATAAGAAGCGTCTTGTCATCGATTATTCCCAAACTATAAACAGATATACTCATTTAGATGCGTACCCTCTACCAAACATAGAGGAGCTGGTGTCACAAATATCTAGATATCGTATATTTAGCGCTATAGATTTGCAAAGTGCTTATCATCAAGTTCCTATTTTGCTCGAAGAACGTCATTTTACGGCTTTTGAGGCTTTAGGAAATTTATACCAATTTCTCCGAATTCCATTTGGCGTTACAAACGGCGTCTCAAGTTTTCAAAGGACGATTGATTGGGTAATCCGAAAAGAAGATCTCAAGGGAACGTTCGCTTATCTTGATGATATTACAATTTGTGGCAAGACCCAGCTTGAACATGACGAAAATCTTAAGAAATTCTTGGCAGCTGCCCAGAAATATGGCCTCACTCTCAACAAAGAAAAGAGTAAGTTCTCACAAAACTCTATTAATATTCTGGGTTATAACATAGAAGACAACATTATCAAACCGGATGCAGACCGCTTGCGCCCACTTCTGAACTTACCACCACCATCTGATCTATCATCACTGAGAAGAGCGATAGGAATGTTTGCACACTATAGCAAGTGGATTCCAAATTTTTCAGAAAAAGTTCACGATCTTACTAATGCAAGGATATTTCCATTAAGCGACAATTTAGTCAAAAACTTCAATGTACTCAAATCAGATATAGCCAAATCAAGTATTCATGCAATTGATCATAACGCACCATTAACCGTGGAAACAGACGCGTCAGATCATTCTATCGCAGCAACTTTGTCACAGGCTTCTCGGCCTGTTGCCTTTTTCTCCAGAATGCTAAACAAAAGTGAACATAATCACTCGGCGATAGAAAAAGAAGCTTACGCTATCGTCGAATCGCTGAAGAAATGGCGTCATTTTCTTATCAGCAAACCCTTCCGGCTTATCACTGACCAAAGATCAGTATCTTTCATGTTTAACAATAAACTAACGAGCAAAATAAAAAATGAGAAAATACAACGCTGGCGTCTGGAGTTGGCGCCATTTAAGTATGACATTATATATCGTCTAGGCAAACAAAATGATGCAGCGGATGCACTCTCACGCGTATGCAGCTCAATATCGACACGAAATGAAAAGTTATATTCACAATGATTTATGTCATCCGGGCATAGCACGAATGACCCACTGGCTTAAATCAAAGAATCTACCATATTCTACGGAAGAAATTAAAAACATGACTAAGTCGTGTAAAATTTGCTCCGAAATAAAGCCAAGATTTTACAAACCTACAATTGATCCAGTTTTGATAAAAGCTACGTCGCCTATGGAGAGACTGAGTATCGATTTCAAAGGACCAGTACCTTCTAATACGAGAAATAAATACATTCTTACAGTAATAGACGAATACTCACGCTTTCCATTTGCATTTCCGTGCCCAGACATGAACTCTTCAACGGTAATCAAACATTTAAATGAAATTTTTATGCTATTCGGTATGCCGTCTTATCTACATTCAGATCGAGGAACCTGTTTCATATCTACTGAAGTAAAGAACTTCTTAAATTCACGTGGTATTGCGTCGAGCAGAACTACACCTTATAACCCAAGAGGAAATGGACAGGTTGAACGTTTTAACGGAACTCTTTGGAAATCAGTGCAATTGGCTCTACGTTCGCAGAACCTACCAATAGAAAATTGGGAAAAGGTTCTAAACCAAGCTATACATTGTATCAGATCTTTGTTGTGCACAGCGACTTGTTGTACGCCGCACGAAAGAATGTTTACACATACCAGGCGGTCATCGAATGGAGTATCTATACCTACCTGGCTGACGGAATCAGAAAAAGTATTAATGAGAAAATTTAATCGTACTAACAAGTATCAACCTATTGTTGAAGAAGTGACTCTTCTGCACGTAAATCCAGACTACTCCTATGTTCGCTATGAGGACGGTCGAGAGACAACTGTTTCCAACCGACATTTAGCACCATTGAGCCTAGATAGTCAGATAATGGTAGATGAAACAACAAATATTGAGGCTCTTAACGAAAACTCCAATGAAGTGGAGGACCCTAATCCTACATCTCAAAATTCTGAAACCAGATCTTCTGATTCCGAAAATGAGACTGAAGACATAGACCACCCTGAACCTCCAGCGGACACCGAACCAGAGATTCGAAGGTCTGCAAGAGTGCGACACCCACCAGCCCACCTCGAGGATTATTTTCAAGGCTGATAGAATGTCATAATATTAACTCTTTAGTTTCTAATGTCTATTTTGAACTTTACATTTGATAGTCTTTTAGTTCATTGTTGTCAAATATTTTTGTGGAATAAAACCGTTATTCTAAAGGTTTTATCTTATTTATCAAACCGACTTCAAAAAAGAGGAGGAGGTTCTCAATTCGACTGTATGTTTTTTTTGTATGTATGTTACGCGATAACTCCGGTATTTGTGAACAGATTTTCATGATTCTATTTTTGTTGGAAAGAGTGTACCTCCATAGTGGTCCCATATCATTTTGAAGAAAATCATCCACCTCTAAGGGTGGCTGATCACGCATGAACATTCATTTTTATAAATAGCGCCTAAATTTTACTTAATGAGCAATTATTTTAATGGTTAGTTTTGCTATTCTCCAATTTAAGGCGTTTTTCTCTCTCAATATACTTTGAGTAGTGAGAACCGATTTTTATTATTATATTTATGTCAAGTCCTGTATAGTGGCGAACTAGGGGATATTTCAATAAAATTTGGCAAATAGATTTAATTCCACGTACTTTTGTGATCGGTTTTTTTAGTACTCAGATTAATATATAACGAGCGTTTTAAAATTTAGATACAATTATGTCTGTGGTCGCAACACGTGGAAATTCGTGTCATCATGGACCAATAAATAACTCAAGAGGTCGGCTAATCGCCATACTACAGATCGTAAGTGTGAAAAAGGTCAAAATTCCGTTTTATATCTAGAAGGCTCTTATATCAATAGCCTGGAAGTATAATTTATATTCGTAAATGGCCGTGGATATCAAATGAAATATAAGAAGTCAGATTTTTTCCTTCTAATATTATTCAAGTATTGATCATGAGTTAAAATTATTTTCTGAACTTTCCACAAATATCTATGTGTCATAAAGGGCTTTCATTCCGGCAATTTTGGTCTCGAAACTATCGAGTCTCCGTCAATTTTTTGGCTTTTACGAGCCTATAAGCATGAAAACCTGTTTTTGGAGTAGTCTTGAATGTCTTGTTTTTCCCGACCGCATTTTCAAGACCCCACTGAGTCTCGATATTTTTTACCGGTACGCGGAAATGTGGCAAGATTGAATTGAGAATTGGGTGTTACAAATAATTTACAAATTAACCTTCCTAATATAGGTATCTACCTAAACTGGCGCTAGTCCTAAAAAAATAAAAGAATAGCCAGTATAATGTGTAATAAGCGCCATCTATTTGATTTGTTTGTTATTACTAGAAATTACACAGCTTCGATAAATTGCAGTTTGTCAATGTAAAACAAATTAGTTACAAAAATAGCTATTAGGTACTCGCCTTGACATCTGGTGTACCAGCAGGTACTAAATACTCGACTAGACTACTACGCTGTCTTGTATTGCGATTAGCAGTACTCTACGTTGTTGAACCATGGTGCAAAATTTGTTTAGGTGCGACATTTTTGTAAGTCCCGTCTATAATACGATACTAATCGTTTACCTGATGGTCCAACGTGATCGAGGTTTGCATTATGGCACACTGCCAGTACTCGTCAGAGTCAAAAGAATGTCGCTCGCAGCCTGGGAATGGCACTTCGTGAAGTCTCGTACCGTGTCGTTGAAACGCTTTTGTGTTAATCACTTTTTGAACCTGTTGAAGAGGTACTAGATTTTTAAGACAATCATACCAATTACCTGGCCTCAAACTAGGATATTCCTTATAGGTACTATCAGTGTCAGAGCACCGGAATTTACCCCAAGGCACTACCCAGCACACACAGACCAGAACCAATTTAGAAAAGCTCATCCAAATTAGTTCTCCTCATCCAGCGCCCACATTGCAAACTGCTGTATTCGATAATTATATGTTAACAAAAACGTAAGTAGCTATTTCTTCTTGTGTACCTAACCTTTTACGAAGGCTTGTCTATTACGTAGTAGTCGTTGTTCAAGCTAAGTAATGAAATTCACTTTTCCATTAATGGTTAACTCCGAAGGTGCATCTACTCTCTCGTTATTACTGGAGTTTCTTATTTGTGTTGAAATGATATTATTATCTGATTCTTCCATATACTTAGCGGATATAGCTAGTACGACCTCGTACAGAAAGATAAACAGAAGTAGGTTTTACCAATCTAACTCCTTCCACCATAGCACGTAGATCATCTGGATGATCGAAATAGTTGGGATGTATGCGCGGTTGGTCGGAGAAGCGAGGGCCACGCAGCATCAGCCGCCCTGTGCTTCGCGGTCGGATTAGAACTGGGTTCATCGCAAACGTTCGCTGCTTTACTTCCATTGGTAGAGATCCGTATACTTGCCAGTACCACTGGTCCGTTATACCTGCAAAATAATAAAATGTTAATCCTATGAATGTTTGTCTATTGAGTGCTCTATTTTGCCTTCCTTATCATAGGTAACATAATTGACGTTTTTAGCAAAACTGAGTTATTAAAATATCTGGTGGAACAAGCAAAACGAGATCTAACCCCATATAAGCGGTTTTTTATATCTTATTTAGTTTCAGTTCCATTGTCAAGCAAAATCAGCGTATCTAATTGACATTAAAAAAAATAATTGTTTAGGTGCCAATATCTTGAAATAACAAAATGCAGATGCGTTGTTTATGACAAGGAGGGTAGTATAATTATTCAATAAGATCAATATGTGCTCAACATTGATCCTAACTGTTTGTATAGTCCATAGGCATTACAAGCTTGACGAAATTAAAAGACGCGTGATGTCAATGTAGCTTCACACTTGACATTGTCTTTTGATTTAGTCGAGTATTTCTTAGGTATTTGACAGTAATTGTTTCGGGCAGATGTGGGTCGGTGGACGTGAGTACAGCCCTTGGTTTCGCTTATTAAGTAATAATGGTGCGGTTATAATGGACCAATAACATGATTTTGTTTGTAAATGAAGAAATATGTAAGTTCTTAGAAGTATAATTAACATGGTGGAAGTACAGTCATAACAACATAACAACGCATACACTCATAGCCCCGCACTAGGGAAACCCTGTATCGCGGGTGCCGTGAACACTCACATAGGTAGACAACCACAAATTACATCCAAACTCAAGAGAGAAATAAATGTAGGCCATTCAAATATTTCTCCCGGCCCGGGAATTGAACCCGGTACCTCTGCATAGCAGTCCAGCAAGGTAACCGTTCGACCACTGAGGCAGTTAATTGACAGTGTATTAGTAATAGTAATTTTTATAATAATTTTTTTTATTTAATTTTTTATTTTGGTAGTACCCACCTATGTACTTATTATTAATTTAATAGTGTGCCTTAAGCGAAAATTTAGAATTTAACTAGTAAGTTAAAAAGTTACGATTTCAGCCGGTTCTAATCGCAATTCAAATGCCTCTAAAACGATACCCATATTGCATTTTTTTGAAAAATCGTGCCCGCCATCTTGCATTTACAAATAAGTGCTATATTCGTAATGAGCATCCCCAAATACCTCGAAAACGATACCCATATTGCATTTTTTTGAAAATTCGTGTCCGCCATCTTGGATTAACTAATAAGTGCTATATTCGTACTGGGCACCCCCAAATACCTCTAAAACGATACCCAACTTGCCATTATTCGAAAAATCGTGCCCGCCATCTTGCATTTACAAATAAGTGCTATATTCGTAATGAGCATTCCCTAATACCACGAAAACGATACAAATATTGCATTTTTTGAAAAGTCGTGTCCGCTATCTTGGATTTACTAATAAGTGCTATATTCGTAATGAACAACCACAAATACCTAGAAAACGATACTCTTGCATTTACAAATAAGTGCTATATTCGTAATGAGCACACCGAAGTATCTAGAAAATTATACCCAACTTGCCATTATTTGAGAAATCGTACCCGCCATCTGGCATTTAGAAATGCTAAAAGTCGTGGCAGCCATCATGTATTCAGATACAAAAGCCATTTCCAGAAGGATGACCAAAAATAAATTTATGAAAATTCTTGACAACCATCTTGGATTTACAAATTAATGCCACATTCTCAATAAGCACTCCCAAACAACTCGAAAACGTATATAATTCTCGTTGTTGATCGAGATTGTCGATCGTATCTGTAGGCTCCCAATCGACATTGTCGATCGATACTGACGATCGACATCGATCGTCAATGTCGATCGTATCTGTAGGTACCTTAAGGCGGCCTCATTTTTCAAAAATAAGTTCTAGAATTAATCACTTCTTTAATTACAAGATCCAAGTATTAATTTTTGTTTTATAGATAGGTACAGTAATGCAAAAATCAATATACATAATTAAAAATTTGTGGTTTAGCAAAGCCTTTATTCATGCCCTCGCGAGACCTCGTCTCGAGCTCGAGTAGGCCAGGAGTCCACTCAACATGCAGACACTAATTAACTGCATGTCAGTCAATAAGTTGTGCATGCTGATGGTAAATGTTGTAATAGCAATATATTTTTTTTGTAAATTTTTTGTATTGAATTTTAAAATTATTAAGACCTCCAAGGATCACGTGTAAACTTTTACACCGACGACTATGTGATGTGTAAAATGGACAATACAACCATGAGCTCCTAAACTATATCTAGTACAAATAAATCTGTTGTGTTTTCTAGTGAAGGGGCGATGAATTGTAAAATTTGTCTATAGTAGTTCTCGTGAAAAATCGTAGAAAAATTACGCTTCCGGAATAATGGTTTTTTTGTTTTGTAGGTGTATGTATGTACTACGTGGGATTCATTCAACCTTTCTCTGGCAGGCAGTTAACGTAATCGTGCGAACTGGTTTCCTTTAAAGGCCGCGAC
This sequence comes from Hyposmocoma kahamanoa, assembly GCF_003589595.1. Lineage (NCBI taxonomy): Eukaryota > Metazoa > Arthropoda > Insecta > Lepidoptera > Cosmopterigidae > Hyposmocoma > Hyposmocoma kahamanoa. Next base: position 11,415,764 of record NW_020653945.1, read on the forward strand.
ACGACAGATGTGCAATCATAACATCGGTTACCTACTCAGTAAATTGAAATGCATATGTATAACTAATACGTGAGGCGCACAATAAGTTTCCGGAGCGAATAAGAAAAAAGTACTATAAATGGTCAAAAATGAATTTATTTTGTCTTAAAATATTCTCCGTAAGCGTTAATGCACTTTTTCATACGAATAACGCACACACACTCAACATAGCCCCACACTAGGGAAACCCTGTGTCGCGGGTGCCATGGACACACACATAGACAACCACAAATTACACCCAAACTCACGAGAGAAATAAATGTAGGCCATACAAACATTTATCCCGGCCTGGGAATCGAACCTGGGACCTCTGCGTGGCAGTCAGGCATGGTAACCGTTCGGCCACAGAGGCAGTTAAGTAAGTTAATGAACCAATTTTGAAAACATTTATGTCACTCCTCCGCACAATCTCCGAAACATATTTTTCATACTCTTCGACAGCCTCTTCAGGTCTTAGAGCATTCAGGTGATAAAAACGTTGACCGCGTAACTGGTTCTTAATTTTTGGAAATAAATAAAAGTCACAAGGTGCCAGATCGGGGCTGTACGCGGAATGGCTCATAAGGTCAACGTTGTTCTCTTCAAAAGTTCATTTGTCTGTCTGGCCGTGTGAGAACTGGCATTATCGTGGTGCAAGATGACACGGCGTTTACGGTTATTTTTACGAAGTTTGTCAATAACTTCCGGGAAACAAATGGTTGAGTACCAATCACTATTCACGGTACAACGATTCTCCAAAACAGCTATTGTTGGACGTGTCCAGTTTTATTGAAAAAAGAAGCAATCATCCGCCTAGCGGCACTTTACACGCGCGCCACCTTGGTTGGTTTCGGCTCATCTCGAAAGACCCATACGCTCGATTGCTGCTTTGTTTTGGGATCGTAACTATAAATCCATGTTTCGTCACCTGTTACTATGTCCCACACCAAATTTGACGCCTCTTCATTGGATCTGGTAAGCAAGGCATGCATCAAGTGACGCGATCCGTTTTTTGAGGCTCAGTCAAATTGTGTAGGATTCACCGAGAGCACAGCTTTTTCACACCCAAATGTTTGTGTAGTATTGATTGTATTTGACTCATGCCTATGCCTAAAGATGCCCGAATCTCAAGGTATGTCGCATGCCTGTCTGTTTTGATCATACGGTGCACAGCATCGATGTTTTTGTTGTTCACAGCAGTGGACGGGCAACCATCACGAAATTCGTCACTGAGATTCACACGACCGCGTTTGAATTCTGCAAATCAGCTATAAATAGTCGTCTTGCATGGTGCTTTATCCCCAAAAGCAGTTTGAAGCCGAGCCTAGCTCCGTTGAGGTGTTAAATTACACTCAAAGTCGTAGAAATGTTATTACAAAAATTTTCACGAGTTAAAATGACGCCACATTGTAAAAACAAGTGACAATCAGATGAAACAAACTGTATTCTACAGCAAAAGAGTTCCATTTTCAAATGTTGTGATTACTTTTTAAATATTGTTTACGCATGTGGCCAGTTCCGGAAACTTATTGTGCGCCTATGTATAGGAATTATGAAGTGTTATGGGTATGTAAATCAATTTAAAAGATAATGCGCACGCAGGTGTTATATGTAGTTTCGTATGAAATACAAAGAATATGAAATAACTTGTTGTGTTTTATTATGTTAATGTTTTCAAATTTCGCTGCTCTGTACTGATTTAAGGTGACTACAGATTCGATCGACATTATCGAGAATTATAGACGTTTTCGAGTGGTTTGGGAGTGCTTAATGAGAATGTGGCATTAATTTCTAAATCTAAGATGATTGCCAAGAATTTTCAAAAAAATGCAATATGGGTATCCTTTTCGAGGTATTCGGGGATGCTCATTACGAATATAGCACTAATTTCTAAATCCAATTGGATTTACAAATAAGTGCTATATTCGTAATGAGCACCTTAATTACACATAACATTGGAAATAGAGCTAGTTTAGCCTGTTAGAAACAAAAGAAGTATTAAAATTACCTAGTAACGATCGTAGCATTCCAAAAAAATCGCCAGCCAAAGAGCCTGCACCCATGACGAGCTCGATGTCTGGTCGCGTTAACACAGGGTCGTCATATGCAAACTTGGTGCGAGAGAATGCAAGGCCAGTTGCACCTCCTGGTAGGGTTAAAGGTCCGCGTCCTACGAGGTATGCCGCCACTGACAGGGGCTGGGCTGCCGCCATCTGTTGAAACGGAAATTTATTTCTGACCATATATACGTAGTTAAGTTTAAAAGCTAAGTGAATATTAATGTTTTTCAATACTGTTAGGTGCGTAATGCTGAAATTCTTATTGATAATTTGACAGAAGCCTTTTATTTAGTCTTTTATTAAAATCGATCGTTAAAAAGTATTTATTGAGTTTTTTTTTATAAAACGTAAGTGCACATTTGACCTCCATCACACCTGATGGAAAGTGACGATGAGGTCGACGATAGAGCTTGCACACCAAATAATGGCTATTCACTCTCGCCTTAAAAAAGCCTAAGTTATAACGTTCAGGGTACAAGTCTGCAGGCAGGAAATTCCACTCCATAGCCGTTCGCCAAATGAATGTGGAAGCATAACGCTTCGTGCGAGTCTTTATTATGTCTACAATATAGTTGTGGAACCCAGGCCTACGCCTAGTCCCCCGGCGATGGAAAAGGGAAGGAGGTATTAAATCGTGTAATTCCATCGCATACTGCCAGTGATATATCCTGTAAAATATCGATAAGCATACAACTTTACGGCGGTGCTCAAGGCTCTGCAGCTTCGCCTCCACTAATTCCGAGTCACCTATAAGCCTCTTGGCACGGTTGTCAATTGAATCCGAGGTGACCAGTTGGTATGTGGCAGAGCCATCCCAACGGGGGCAGCAGTACCTCATGCACAACCAGTGTAGTGCTCGGTACAGCTGAAGCAACTGTCCCGGTGTAAAGTAACGCCTCACCTTGGAAAGGATGCTAAGCTTCCTTAATGCATTTTTGGCAATGGATTCAATGTATCTGCCGAAGTTCATTGATTGATACAAGTTTGGACGACAAGTCCACTACAAGTAGCTGGGGGCAGTCGGCTATTGGTACGGATATATCACGAAAAGTCGGAGTCACCTCATAGCGACTCCGTCTTGTGGAGAATAAAGACGCCTGCGTTTTGGTAGCGTTAAATTTGACAAGATTGGCATCGCTCCAATCGGAGATTGCATTGAGTGTCAAATCCAAAACTACTAACCATCGACTTTCGACAAACCTTGATTTCTATACTTTTAAACATCCGCGTTGCATTGCCTACTGACATTTGGAAACGGAAATAAACGCGTTTATATACGAATAGATATTTTTCACACCTACCTAGTTTCCCGACCTAAGATAAGGTTTACGTACGGGATGGAAGCGGTCAGGTAGTCGCCTTTTTTGGATGTCAGAATGACCGTGAAATCAGATGGGTCCTTAACGCACTGTGTTTATCGCAAACCAACACACACGGACAGATACATGCAACTTCGCATCACCACACACGTCACTTACAATCCGTAACGATGTCGTTAAAAAACAGAGTTTACGAACTTTGTGACCTTGAGCATCTGGAGCAGGAGCTAGATCATGTTCAAGAGGTACTTAGAAAAAACGGATACCAAGGGAACCGACGACGAAAGGAGCCAAAAAGAAGATATAGGCATCGGAGGTGACTACACATCCAGACTACATGCTACACCCCTACGTTAAAGGAGTGACGGACAAGATAGGTCACATTTTACGTCAATGCTCCATACCGATAATATGTATACTCTCCGGGCAATATGTTGGGTACTCCGTAGGATGTCTTACCACTTCAAAGATCTGAAAGACTTTGGACCGTTCTTATCGTAAGCGGTATAAAGTTGGATTTAAGTTTTAAGTGTCAAGCTTAATGTGCTCTTGACCCTGTACAATACAACAACAACAAATACAATCATATTATCTTGTGAAAAAGAGGAAGAATTACATGACAAATTAGATAAGACACTAGAAAACCTTATAAAATGGCTAAACTCTCACAATTTGGAATTGAATATAAAAAAAAATCTAAACTTATTCAGTTTAGACCGTATAATCACCTTTAAATATACAATATCAATATAAAAATACAAAACTAAAAACAGAAAATACAGCGACCTACTCGGTATTGAATTAGACTCAACTATGAATTGGAAATCCCATATACAAAACTTAACTGGTAAATTGTCTTCATTTATTTATGCGTTGTACAACCTCAAAAAGGTTACAGGTTTTAAAACAGCTCTATCTGCGTACTATGCCTTTGTTCACGCAAGGCTCTCATACGAAATAGTTTTATGGGAAAATTGCGTTGAGATTGACAACTTGTTCTTACTTCAAAAGAAATGTATAAGAATACTTGCTAATTTAAACTCACAAAGCTCTTGTAAGTCGTTCTTTATTAAACACAAAATTTTGACACTAACCTCAATTTATATTCTTGAGTGTAGTAAATTTGTAAAGAAATACAATCATCTTTTCTCACCTGTAAAGACTCTAAGACTCTGAAGCGTAACAATAGAGGTTTGCACATGTTGAAGCGTCCTTTCAGTACTCTAGGTATATACCATTGAGGGCCCCACTGTATGGTAATTAAAATATATAATGCGATCCCAATAAATATAAAAACACAAGATACACATAAGGCCTCTGTAACCCATCTAAAGAGCTATCTACAGAGCAAAGCTTTTTATTTACTTAAAGAATACTTTTTAGAAAATAGTGCTTAAAAACGAATTACCAAGTTTATAATTTGTAAAGTATGTCAAATAGACAGACATAAGTGTATCAGGAATGAGACCTAAATGTAAAAGGTATTAATAATATTTATTGTTGATATTGCATAAAATTCTGTTTAGTTTTTTTTTGTTATTAATCGTTCTTAATTTTATTTAAATAATGTAGAATTTTCTTATTGAACTGCTTTTAATTTTAAGTACCATAAGCATAAGAACACCTGTTATATAACCATGTAACTTGCAAATAAAGAATATGAATATGAATATGAATACAAATCACTGGATAGAGTTTCAACGTACGTATGTTCTCTCCACTGATCGTCACTTTTATTCAAGAGTTGTACGTGAAGAGATTGCAATAAAAAAACATCCTAATAATTTCAATCGGGAGGATGTTTCAAATTATCTGCAGCATGGAATCCGGTGTTTGCAAAAACTCAATATTCGCGATCAACTGAGTACCAGAATACGGCTGTGATACAGAATAGGGACACCGTTAGTGTTGTGTGTGGCGGTAGTTTAAAAAATGTTATGCTATATATATATGAACATTCCACCGCCGAGATGGAGATGTAAACACCGCATCACCAGTCCACCAGCAATTATCCCGTGACCACGGCCAATGCAACTTGGCCGAAACGTCGGGAGACTAGGTAGGTGTGAAATATACCTAATCGTATGTAAACGTGTTTATTCCCGTTTCCAAATGTCAAGACTGGATTTCCTCTACACTGGCCCTTGCATTGGTCAAATACCTATATACAATTGTGCTGTCATCAGTACGCAAAGGTACCTGGAATTAACATATCATTGATATGCAGCAGAAAGAGAGTTGCAGGCAGTACTGAACCCTGAGGAACTGTGGCATCGGCATCTGTAGCCATATGTTCGAAAGAGTAGCCTTCTAAGACCACTCAGATCGAACTTTCACTTAAGAAATCCGAAATCCAATTGCAAAGGTCAGTGGGAAGCCAATAACAGGGAAGCTTACTTAAAAGGCATGCCAGAAACTGAAAATGGTTCGCTTTGCTTTTGTATAGCCTCGCTCCATATGTGACAGGCATACCCAAAAAGATCCCCAGTAGATTGCCCGTCGGAATCCGTACTGGCGATCACTGAGGAGGTCGTTGTCTTCAAGGTACGACATGAGTTTTGGTGACTTATACAGTAGATACCGATCGATGCATTAATGCTGTGCTATTTTTGTAATTATCGATCGAGTCGGTTTTAAAGCTATATTTAAGCTAAGTGTAAGTTGATAAATATTAACTTATTTCGCGATCGATAAGAAAACCTAAAAGACTTGTACAACATGAATACAAAGAGCTTCTTGAGTTTTTTATGAAGCATTAGTGGTAGTGCTTCTCGGAAAAGCTCTTAGAGCTCGCAGTTTCATAACCGTATGATCATCATAAAGCTAAATGTTTTTCCATTTATTGCCCATTTATTACCATGCAGTATAAATAGGTAGATCCGTAAAATTATACTATTAGGTGGGACTATCGTCTCATCTGTTTTTTTATGACACTAAGTGATGGGACGGACAAGTCGTGCACCTGATGGTAAACGACACGCCTGTTCATAACAGTTGCAGCGCCACTGGGAGCTTTAAATCGCAAAGATCTGCTACGTCTGCGTTCACCACCCTGAGACATAAGTCGAAAAGTTCCATGTGGCTTGTCAAAACCGGAACGCAGTAATGCTCACATTACTGTTTGGCGGCAGAAATAGGTTTCCCTGAAAAAACTCTTCCACAAGGAGCTCTACTGCTACTAAAAGCTAGTGTTACATATGTAATATTTATTTACTTCGTTATAGATAAATAAATTACATTGTGTATAAAATTTAATAGCAATAATAATATTCGGGTCTTGTGAGTACGATTGTGGCTTTAATAATCGGTATCCTGCGTCTTTTCGAATAAAAAATCGAAAGAATATCGTAAGATAATTTTCTTACAGTGAGTGGGCCGGGGCGCTAAGCTCTATCGTGTCAAACCAAAACACTAAGTTCATTACAACAAGAATCTTTCGGCTGTTATCAAGAAAAAACAAATTTATTCGTTTAACAATAGAAATAGCTTATTTTTTATTACAATAGAAACAGTTTATTTTTTATTAACTGTATCGAAAAATCCTTTTGCAACCTTTTCCCAAAATGCTGATTTTGATGTGACAATGTATTGTTTTCACAGGGTAGAGCAGCTGTATGTCAAACCACGGACATTGACAGGTGTAAAATCCTTTAAAAATCCGTTAATTTACAAGAGAAACGTTGAATTACCACCGTTTACAGTTGTCTTTATTGATATAGTTAGGTATAGAAACATTGCCGATGCCATTAGAATGCGAAACGGTTTCACAACTCAACGCAGCAATCGGAAATTAGTTGCCATTAAAATAAACTCTTACGAAGTGCGTGTTAAATAATTTTGTACATGACATTAACAACAGAATTAAATTAAAAAAAATGGTTTACCTGTATTATATGAGAATTCGTTTTTTAAATTTAGAACGTAATTGTTAAAGTGTGCAAATGCGGGAAACAAATTAGAGTCATTTTATGCGCTCATTGTGTTTGGTTCCATAAGATGGTAAAGATAAACTAACTAGATATTAACCAATTTTAGTCGGTGGTTTAATTCAAAGGAAATCATTCGCCAGAGTTTCACGAAATTATAAATAATTTCCTTGTAGCCGTGGTATACATACAGCAATGACTCATAGCGCGCAAGCTTTTTAGATGTATTTTTTGACCATTATTAATCTTATAATAATTGGGTCATTAGTAAAATGGCTCTCTCGCATATGTTGGAACGCCTTTCGAATGCGTTCCGTACCTTTCGATTTCAGTACCAATGCGTACAAAAAAACATTTACTAATATTACATTTACAGTTAATTCTCAAGCTAAGTTAAAGCTTATATTACATGATGGCTTCGGTGGTTAGTCCACATTGTGGGCGCTGGATGCGGAGGTTCCCGGGCTCGATTCTCCGTAGGACTAATTTGGGAAACTTGATTTGAAAAATTGGTTTTGGTTTGGGTGTTCTGGTAAGTGCCCCAAAATTCCGTTGCTCTGGTACTCATACTATAGGAAATTTCCTAATTTGAGACCAGGCAATTGGTGTGGTTGTCTGGTACATATAGTCTACAACGAATTTTTATTACAGGGACTTAATTAGTTTATCGCTCGAAATAAACCTAGTAAGTTAAGACTACCTTAAGTTTATATTGATTTGACCCTCAACTTACTTTCCAGTTTTATATGCCTTTACGAGTCCAATTAGTACGATACAAAGTCAAATAGGATGAATAGATGTTGCTTACATCATTGACAGTGAGCCTGGAGTTGTTGACAATGAACGCGTTGCCAGAGAAAGTGACGTGGTCCTGCAAGTTGTAACCTACGGGCAGGTTGACTAGAGGCTTGACGCCGACGTCCCGTAGGTGCTCCTTAGGGCCCACTCCAGACACCATCAGTAGTTGTGCGGAGCCAATAGTTCCTGCTGAGAGTATTACTTCTCGTTTCGCTCGCACTTGAATTCTAATAACGGAAAATGGATGTCAAGTCTTTAAAGCAGATATTGGAAATTATTAAAGCAATTTAAATTGAGGAATTTCAGTTATTTCAATTATTTAATAATTTTTGTATTGAATTATTTTAGCCAATCTCTTACGAATGGAAAAAAAACGAAGAATGTTACTTAATTGGTAACATTCTTTGTTTTTTTCGTCGTGAGAAAGTACCACATTAAGTAAATACCTTTGCATACGTCTTATATTAAATTAGGTAATAAATAAGTCGGGCAAAACTAATCTTAAATACGCATTTTTTATTTAATAAAATATTGTTTTTTTATTTTTATTTTATTATGATACCAAGTGACGGGACGATCAAGTCCTGCCTCTGGTGGTAAGCGACACGCCTATGCTTGTCCATAATAGATGCAGTGCCATTCAGTACTTTAAATGCCAAATACATGAGTGGCGATGCGAACGCAAAATTGCGATTTACAGGCGATTGCATTGATGCAAACGCGCGACTGCATCGATGCAAACACCTGTGAATCCCAAGTGTAGCGATGCAATCGCGCGTATCGATGCAGTCGCGCGCTTGCATCGCTGTTTAAAATCGCGCGCGTATAGAAAGGTAGAAGATTAGCTACTGCATCGCTTTCGCGTCGCTGCTAAAAGTCTCCGTTTGTAACCGCTCTAATGCTCACGTTGCTAGACGTGGATGAAATAGGTTAGGTGGACGAATTCTTTCACAAGGAGCTCTACTACTACTAAAAATGTTGAATGTAATATGGATTTCATACACACTGCACATGTAGTTAAGTAGATATTCACTAACTAGCTTTAACGGTCGCGAGGTAAATAACTAACATAGCTGAATATAGCACAGGTATGTTTAGCTATAAGCATATAAGAAAGATTATCTATCGGTTACACGTCGAGCGCATTGCAATGTGTTTACTAATTCCGAATTAGAGATTCCTGTGCTTGAACCAATGACTTGAGTAATTACCGAACGTTGACCCTCAGAATCGAACTTTACAGGGTTATTTGTAAAACACTAACAACTGTTAGTAACATAATAAACAACAACTTTTGTACTATGACTTTTAACAAAGCATAATAAATTTATCAAAAATAAACTTCAATCCTAAAAATCTATCCTCCCGACGACTCTCACCCCAGCTCTTGCGGTTTGAATCGTACTTACGCTAGCGCTTATTTTGTTACTGTACATAGTTATCACCGTTTAGAGCGATCTATTTTCGTATGAAAGCAAACTCTGATGAATTATTAAAAGCATTGAATGAAAATAGTTGTTTATGATGTTAGTAATGTGTTCTGCGAGGTTGTTAGTAGTTTACAAATAACCCTGAATATACGTAGACGTATACAAGGCTTCTTAACACATTGTATTACGAACATATTTATCAAGTACCATAAAATTCGCTAAGTATTTTACCTTTTTCTTCCTTTAATGAATTCCACACCGTAAGCAGTTTTGGTATCGGGGTCAATTAATAATTTTGTTACTGTAGAAAACTTCGTAACTTTGAGATTTTCTCTGAGTCGAATTGGTTCTAAAAAGGCTTTTGCCGTGCTACATCGCCTGCCTCGTCTCATCGTTGCTTGAGGCTTAGAGAAGCCAATTAATTTTTCTCCGTTTGGATCTCTCCATTCGTAACCTAGTTCCTGACCAGCTTTCTTAAATGATTTCTCTAGAGGGTGTCTGAAGGGAGAGTGTTCAATATCTAAATATCCATTCGTACCATGGTATGAAGAATTTTTTAATTCATTTATTCTAATGTTTTCCGATTTCTTAAAGTACGGGAGTACCTCGTCGTAGCTCCAGCCTTCATTACCCAATGTTGCCCAATCATTGTAATCGTCTGGGTGTCCTCGTTGATAAATTAAAAAATTTAACACACTGCTGCCGCCAAGTACTTTGCCTCGAGGCATGAAGCATACATTTCCTCTGAGATCTTTGCATGCTTTCGCCTCGGGCTCTGAGTTGTATCCCCAGTTCAAAGGCGTTAAGGACAGAAAGGATGCAAACAATGGAATGTCGGAATAGAAATTTTCGTCGCCTCCGGCTTCTATAAGTAGTACCCTCCATGATTTGACTTCTGTTAATCTGTTTGCTATGACGCATCCTGCCGACCCCGCTCCAACGACGATGAAGTCGAATTCTTCTTGTTCCCGTGGAGCATAGTCTGATATGAATCCTTCGTCGGGGTTTTTCGGTAACGGGCGGAATAAATCAGTCCAAATATCTATGAAAGCATTATTCTGTTGGCCATTGACTGTGCCAATGCATAATACATATAATATCCATAGCATTTTGTTTTCCAGTCATCTACTTCCTGCAATAAAAGATTCAAGTCTTGATAAATATGTAATTTTCTAAGAGTGGAAATGAAAGAATAGAATCTTTAGCTTTATGAAAAATGTAACAATAATAAAGGCTTTTAAGTAAACGTTTGTATTTAAAACGCGTGCGTACCAAAGGAATTTGTAGGTCATGCTTTGTTGTGATGCCACTGTTAAGGGTGTTGGCGACTTGACAGGAATACAAATGTACATTTATGGTCTTTGCATTTTATAAAATGAGCTATGAGTCAATCTTCGCACATCCGATCACATCAACGCAATCGTGCCTTGCATATCTGGAATCGATGAAAAAGGCTACTCTACATATTTATTATAGAATACAAAGGTATTGAATAAGTTTATAACGTACTTAAAGTTACACAAATTTTATATATATATAAACTTGCTTAGTGCAAAATAAACAAGGTTTCAGTACAAAAATCTTAAATTCCTGTGCATGCTAAGTTGGAGTAGCAGGTCTAATAGGGGTTATAATATTGTATTGGTTGTAATATTGTGGTCTTTGAAAATAACATAGCCGAAAAACATAGAAATTTTGTTGCTTCGAATATTTTATTTTATGCCATCTCTTTTAGAATGGCAATGTTAAATGTAATGTGATACTTTTGTATTGAAAGTTCTTCTGGGAATGTGACACCGTTGACATCTGTCGATCGGAAATTATTAATGAGCTAAGTTCCTTTCGCCCATTGGACGTTATACGTTATACCTCCTTGCCTTTGCTGTAATGACGGGTAAAACAGCAAAATGAATAAATAAAAATTTTAAATCTGTTTATTAGTTACTATTAATAGATCTATGACAGTGGGGTATAAAACAAATTTTTTTGACTAGAATTTTTAAACAAATTTTACCTCTATGTGTGTTCTTTATTTCACCAAACAAATACAAAAGTCATTAATTAAATTGTACAAAAGGTAAGCAAAAGTGGACTTATCTTTAAAAGACATCCCAAGGCAGTGTATTGTATATTTCTGTATTTGGTGCGTTAAACCTAATTATGATAGAAGTTTTATACTCTATCAGCTACATCTACTTTTTAGACACAGCCATTAATGAATGGGTTTCATATTTCATTATATTTTTAATATAATATAATAATATGTGCCAGACAATCACACCAATTGTCTGGTCCAAACTAGAGAATTTCCTATACTATGAGTGATAGAGCAACGGAATTCTCTCTGGTACACTTCCCAGAATACCCAGACCGATTCAGAAAAGTTCATTTCCCAAATTGGTTCTACCGGGAATCCACCGAGGTCGTCAATTTAGATATGGATAATGTAAACAAAATATATTCATAAATATATTCTTTAGGTGCTGGTTCCTGGTGTTTCCTTTGTCGTATACCTACTTTTTTCAACAAACTATCCGCTAATTATACCGTTGTTTCTTAAGCTAAATTTATGGAAAAAAATAATGTAAAAAATTCTTGGATGTTTCTTAACTAAGTGAACTTATTTCAATCACATTGCTTCCTAGCCTCTTATACTGCAAAATGGCATTTTTATTTTCACAATCAATGCTGCTATCTGTTAGTAACTGCAATATCTTCCAGATGATTAGCGCTTATTTATTGATAGCTATAAGTGGAGTTTCAAATGTGTTCCTTTTCACAATGACAACATATACGACTCAACATCATTTTATGTTTTCATTAGTTTATTATCATCTATTAACACTCGTAATTTATCTCTTAAAAAGCAAAGTAATAAAATATATAAAAGAACGTAATAAAATGATATCTCGCTTTCGATACGCTAAGTAATTGTTCATTATGTCGCTTGAGATGAGTAATGCACTAAAGTACCATAGATATATTTGATGAGTTTTTCCTTTCCTTTAGTTCAATGAGAAAAAATCATTGTGCCTCTACTGCATATTAAGCTAGACCTAATGTAACCGTTTTATATACTCGATGCCGTTTGTAAAAGTTTTTGATAAGAATGCTTCGTAATTTACGTAATATGTATAAATACTGCTATAGACAAATACAGAAAATCTGAAAGCTGGTATTATCGACGGCCGACAAATAAGAGAGCTTATAAATAATCCGGCTTTAGTGGAATGACGCTGAACAAAAAGCGTGGCTTTCATTTGTCGTGGTTCTCTGGAATTTTATGGGAAACAGCAAATGTGTAAATTTAATTTGATTTTTTGAATGTGCTCTTGATCTTTTCCAAGATTTTGAATTCCTATGACTTATTTTTATAAGTAAAATAACATACACACAAAATTATTATTTCAATATCTCAATTATACTTAAACTTAGCTCTAAATCCTCCACCAATGTTGGTTAGCGTAATTTAAAAGTCGCGCAGTAGGAAACTCATCGCAACATTTCCCGTATCTGTTACAGCCTCTCAAAAATTAGGTGATGTAGGGAAAATTAGCTCAAAGCGACGATAAGAGGCAAAACGACTAAGCTCGATAGTTCGACAATTTTAAATGTTGTTGATATCCTTTTCCACAAAAGCATAGCCTGAGCCACGCCCTCTGTATTTTATTCATACTTTAATTTAGCGAAAAGTGGTGAGGTTCTGTTTTGATCAAAACTTTATTTCCTTTAATGTACTATTCTCTTCTTTTTGGTAATGCATCTTCTACTGGAGGTCGGCTAACATTATACTTGGGCCCGAACAATTGTGGCTCGGAAGAGTTCTGTGGTACAAGTTGAACCACTCTGAAAGATTTTGGAGCCTGTGATTTTTCTATGGCCCACGTCTTCTGCGGCCTTGGACTTGGCCTGCGGAATTAGTTGCAGTAGAGAGTATTCTTCACTCCGAATGAAGTGTTCGAAATATTGTAATGTACTATGGCATGATCACCTTGTTTTATATCTATTTGACAAAATTTTTGTAATTTTTTATTATAAAAACGGTTTTTAAACGTACTTCATAATTTAATTTTAAAATGAATTGGTAACAAAGGCAAAATGGCTCGGCTAACCGCTAATTATTCGGATTAAAGAATATAGTAGATAGTCCAATTTTTTTTGTAAGTGGTCAATTAAATTTTTCCATGACATTGTCAATTACTTAGCAAGAATTTAATCACTTAAATAAATATCAGAAAGAAGACGTAAATGGTATCTTGTTACAGATTTTTTCACGAAATGAAATTCGTTGTTATTCTCTTCATGTTTTGCAGGAGATGATTACTATTCCTATATTTTTTATCAAGATTTTATTTATTATATCTATAATTATTATTTTTCTCTCACGTATGCCCGAAACTCGTTATTGATTTACCTCCCTCCGGAAAATCGAAATTTTTGGGAGGGTTTGGTTTATTAGCTTTACTGTGATCTCATTTGTAAATTTATGCGCATTTGATTTCATTGTTACGAAAGTCAATTAAATACAGCACAATTAATATAAGGTCGTAACCATTGGCTCTCGTTCTCACTATACTTCTAGTTTTAATTTGACTAACCTCCTCAGTGGCCGAACGGTACCATGGTCTGCCACGCAGAGGTCCCGGGTTAGATTATCGGCCGGGCGAAATATTTGTAATTGTCTTTCGTGAGTTTGGGCGTAATTTGTGGTTATCTATGTGTTTGTGCATGGCATCCATGATATAGAGTTTCCTTAGTGCGGGGTTATGAGTATGTGCGTTATTATTATGTTATTATAACCGCTTGGAGCTGATTTAACCAACATACGAGTTCAAAGTTACTTGGATTACATGTAAAGATTACCGCTTCTTTTTATACAAAAAGTATAGTCCGGGAATTTTAATATATACTAAAAATCACATTATTATTTAAGATTTAAGGGTCGTATTCCAGAACTCTTCTCAGTGCTCAAGTCAGGACTTGAGTACGATCGCATATATTTTTTTTCAAACAAACCAACGTTTCGAGCTCTTTGCAAGTCCCATAGTCACAGTAGATATTAATCATCAACCAGTTACGTCTAATATTAAAGTAAACCTACTCTGAACTATAATTACAAAAAAATGTTTCATTTAACACCTTATTTTAAAATAATGAGTAGCAATCTCGAAAACTTAAGAACTCAATAATTAATAATATCATTGTACCAGTTCCGTACTGTCTGCAACTCTCTTTCTGCTGCATATCAATGATATGTTAATTCCAGGTACCTTTGCGTATGCTGATGACAACACAGTTGTAGATAGGTACAAGTATCCTTGCATTGGTCTTGACCAATGCAAGAGCCAGTGGAGAGACAATCCAGTCAATTCCAGTCTTGTCGAGAGTGCATAGTCAGCCGTTTGGATTTGACACTCCAGGCAGTCTCCGATTGGGCGATGCAATCTTGTCAAATTTTATGCTACAAAAACGCAGGCGTGTCTACTTCCCACAAAACGGAGGCCCTTTGAGCTGACTCCGACTTTTCGTGATATATGCATACCGATAGTCAACTGTCTCCAGCTACTTGGAATGGACCGGTCGTCCAATTTGAAATTAGGCAGATACATTGAATCCATGGTCAAAAATGCAGCAAGGAAGCTTGGTATCCTTTCCAGGGTGAGACGTTACTTTACACCGGAACAGTTGCTTCAGCTATACCAAGCACAAGTCTGGTCGTGCATGGAGTACTGCTGCCACCTTTGGGACGGATCTGCTACATATCAACTGGCCACTTTGGATTCAAATGACAATCGTATCAAGAGGCTTATAGGTGATTCGGAACCTCGGGGTGGAGGCGAAGCTGCAGAGCTTTGAACACCGCCGTAAAGGTGCCTGCTTATCGGTATTTTGCAGGATATATTATGGAGAGTGTGCGATGGAATTACACGATTTAATTCCGCCTTCACCTTTCCATCACCGGGGGACTAGGCGTAGGCTTGGATTCCACCCCTATGTTGTGCATATTCCAAAGATTCGCACGAAGCGTTATGTTTCCACATTTATATGGCGAGTACTAAAAAAACCGACCTCAAAAGTCATTCATCCTCTAGTTTGCCACACTTAGAGGTGGAATATTTTCTTTAAATTTAAATGGGACTGAGGTACCCTCTTTACAAGAAAAGAAGAATCATCAAAATTGGTTCACAAATAGTTAACCGGAGTTATCGTGTAATATACAAACAAAAAAAAGCACAGTCGAATTGAGAACCTCCTCCCTTTTTGAAGTCACAGAGATTGTCACAGAGTTTGTTTCTTTGCTAAAATCTACAATGCAATAATGATAATAACGCGTATACTCAACATAGCCCCGCATTAGAGAAACCCTGTGTTACGGGTGCCATGGACACACAAATACACAACCACAAATTACACCCAAACTCACGAGAGAAATACATGTAGGCCATACAAATGCCAGGTTCGATCTCCCGGCCCGGAAATCGAACCTGGGACCTCGGCGTGGCAGACCGAGATAGTAACCGTTCGGCCACAGAGAAAGTCAGTTAATAACTACATATAATACATGTGATGACTTCGGTGACCCAACGGTGTGCGCTGTCGGCACTTGAAAATCTATTTGGGAAATTAACTTTTTTAAATTGGTCTGGCTGTTTTGGGTGTTTTGCTCTGGTACACATAGTACACGGAATCCTCTAGTTTGAGGCCAGGTAATGGGTGTGGCTGTGTAGCACTTTATTATTATTACTTAATATTATTTGTAATTAATTTCCTTAATTCTCATGAAAAACTATCGAACTATCTCAAATTGCACTCAGAAGCTATTGATGGCTCTATTAGCTGAGTTTAATTTGTTAAATCATCATTATCATTGTCATCATCCACAGCCCAACTTCATCCACTGCTGGGTATAGGCCTCCTATAGTTTGTGCCATCTACGGCTTTCTATGAATTTAACTTTATATATAGAGATAGTCAAGGACAAAGGATATCGGATAACGAACTTAAAATGGAGCTGGACAGGATATATTGCGAGTCGTGGTAAGATAGATGGAGTAAAGCAATAACCGAATGGCGGCCAAGAAATGGTTATAGAAACGTACGACGTCCTTTAGCAAGTTTGGTGAACGATATCGTCAAAGTTGTTAAATAAGTACTCATAATAATGTAATGATAATTAAAGTTAATAATAAAATTCTTTAATGAACCAAGTCACTGTAAGTTTTGATTGAGAAGAGTAATTGCAGTGATCTCATGTAACCGTACTTTATTCTCTTTGCCAAAAATTGAAATTAAGCTGTAACACAAAGGCTGTATATTTTAAACAGGTGCGAAAACAGTCACAGTTGGCCATTGTTGTTGTGCACTCTTGCGTAAGTTTAAACCTGCGAATCATATAGTTTGGCTCTTATTTTATGTGCAGTTTACCATTGTGCAAAATAATAATTTGTTTTATTGTTTGTTTACTTGCATGCGTAGGACGTTTTGGCATATTCTCCCTTGATGTTCATAGATGTTTATAGTCACAGATCTTTAAATTAACCCGTGATATAGGTATATCACGTTACGCTCAGGGTCGGAGTCAGGGCGCTCTAAGCCCTAGAGTAAAAATTAAAAAAAAAATATGTGAAATGTTTGCCTTTCTAATATGTGTACGTAAAATAAATCCGATGGAAGATGTAGCGTGTGCTATACAGTTTTGTTATAAAACTAGTAAGGGCGTTAATGCTTAACCTCATCTTAAAATGTTCCTCGCATAATGTCACATAATGTTAACACATTCGCGCGAGATACGTATATGTACTATGCCGCCCTAAACATTTTGTAAGTGATGTAGAACAACGTATTATGCGTTGTTTAATTACTTTTATTTCATCGAAGAACGTAAGAGAACGCTATTTGGCCATACAAAATCTTAATATTGACGTCATTATCCTAAAAAATATCAAAATATTGAATCTGTAACGACACGTAATATCGAAAATTCACAGGATAAAAGCACTACTCACACATACTGATTGTTGGCATACACGCGCAACGTCGTCGGCGGGCTTCTTTTTGGACGCGATGTTTATTTACGTCAGAACCATTATTTTTTACATTCATTTAATAACCTGTAGAATAAACGTATAAACGTTTGCATTAACGTACGAGAAGTATCTGCCACAGCGTATCAGTCGGAAAATGCACGATATTCGCGCGAATGCGTTAAAATCCCATGCAATTAATTACATTTTTTTTATTCAGATATTATATATAGATACTTAGATTAAAAATATTAATATTTTTTATGCGTGGCTAGTGGTAAATCCAGCCCTGATTAAGCTCCAGTGTGGCATGGGGACAATGTTTATAATGTAAGTAAGGAGTACCTTTAATTATCGCAATTACCTGGCACAAAATACACATAATACATTTCTTAGAATGCTCAATTAGCTGTAAAACTTATTACACTTACTTAAGATTTAGAGCTTTGATTTCGATTTGATTGGCAACAAAAACGCTTATTTCCATCATTAATAACTTACATGGCTATCTAAAATGGTTAATAATTAGCACTTGAGTGTAAATTTCTTTGCTCACGCTTTATGAGATAATATTAATGTACCCATACGTAGAAATAAATAACAGAATCTATTTTTGACATAGGCAATGCAAGAACGTTTGGTTTCATATCGATGGCGGTTTGAGATAATGATTGTAATCTGAGAAACAAAAGGTTGTGAAATAATCATCGATGAGTTTGATGTCATGGGCATGTTGGATATCGTTGATTGATTATTTGTGTGTGTCTTGTGTCTTTGTGTGTGACCTTTTGAGTAGGCGCAAAAAAACAAATTACTAGAAATAATTTTATATAGCAATATTATATGACACCTTTGGTCTAAAAATGATACCCGATATTGCCCTTGAAGAGTAAAAAAGGGGTTTCATCCAAAAACGTGGTACGAGGTTTCCAAATTTAGCCGACGATGTGCTCTTCAATTTAATGAAGTGTGCGAATTTGCCAATCCGCATTAGCCCCGCATTGTGAGGTATGTGCCCAGCAATGGCTATATATAAATTTAACTATTTGCTAGAGTGCTGTTGATTTTTTTATGATAACAGGTCACGGGACGAACAAGTCGTGCGCTTGGTGGTAAGCGACACGCCAATCCATGACAGTGGCAGTGCCATTCAGAGCTTTAAATACCAAAGATCTGAGGGGCACTGCCATTGCGCCCGTCAACCTGAGACATAAGTTGACAAATCCCATGTGCCTGTAATTTCACCAACGTTGAATGATTCAAACCAATGTGCTCTCCCGGCGTCCACAATTACGTTTACGGTAGCGATCTATTGTAAGGCATAAGTTCAAAACATTATGTTTGTACTAACGCGTTCGCCACCGCCGAGTTTGGCGTAACGTAACATAATTATGAGGAACTACTGACATGATCGCGGACGCGTCTGCAGCTGCACGCTTTTGGTTGACAAAGGTTTTCACGGAAATTAATTTCGTTTTGGTTAATTTACACATAATATAACCTATTTTAAAAGTATAAGTATATCAATGAAATATAAGTATATGTAAAAGTATTTCATAGATTTCTCACAGATGGCGCTAGGGCAAAAAAGTAGTTGTAGGACAAGGAGTGTTAAAGTACTTTAGATGTTGTAGAAGGGACATTTTGCTTCATAGAGGCAAATGGAGAATAAACAATGTGATGTTTAAATGTTTTAAACGTCATAAAAATCTCAAGAATTAAGAAATGGAAGACAAAACAGGTTTTCCTAGAATAAATTAATTATTAATGCAACCGACGTTTCGTGATTCTACGAGATATGCATGCGTATACGCAGCGGTCAAGGTCTTCGGCTTTCAGCTTCCCAGCTTAATAATATATGCGTCTGAGAATTGCCACACAAAACTGCTGCGTCAGATATATTGTAAAATTAACAGTGTTTGTGTGCATTGCGCAAGAGGTCCAGGTAATTCTTAAAAATCAATTTAGTAGAAGCTGAGCTTCTTGTGATATAGTTGGTCCAGGGAATAACTGCCGCCTTACCTATTTCTGCCGCCAAGCAGTAATGTGTGCATTACTGCGTTCCGGTTTTGCAGGGTAAGGGTGCTGGTGAAATTACAGGTACATGGGACTTGTCAACTTATGTCTCAGGGTGATAGGCGCATGGGAGTATCCCTCAGATCTTTGCGATTTAAAGCTTTGATAGGCACTTGCAACTGTTATGGACAAACGTTTAACTGCCTCCGTGGCCGAACGGTTACCATGCCGGACTGCCACGCAGAGGTCCCAGGTTCGATTCCCGGGCTGGGAGAAATATTTGTATGGCCTACATTTATTTCTCTCGTGAGTTTGGGTGTAATTTGTGGTTGTCTATGTGTGTGTCCATGGCACCCGCGACACAGGGTTTCCCTAGTGCGGGGCTATGTTGAGAGTGAGCGTTATTATAAACGTGTCTCTTAACACCAAGCGCGCGATTTGTTCGTCCCGTCACAAGATGCCTTAAAAAAAATCTATTCAATTTTACCAACAAATTTGTAATTTTCGATTATTATGAACATGTGAAAACGGTCTGTTTTCCTTTTTTTTTCTTAATTATCCAAGATCTATCTTTTGTGTGTTTGGTAATCTCACTCTAAATTAAGTTAAGAATGAGCTGATAAGACTGTGAAGATGTGCACTATGTAACGTTCATTAATAGACTAGGTAAACTCATTCATATACCTAAGAAACCAATCAGTCGCGATGCACCTAAGACGGAAAATTGCATCGTAGATTGGTCGTCACGCAGTTCACACATTTCTGGCATTTAGTTTCCGTTTGCGTAAGCGGGATTCCTTGATGCCTAAAGGCCCCCATGTACGGCACGATTTGTTTTCACGACCCGTCGATTCGGACATCAGTCCGAAACGTATATATATATATATATATACACATATATATATATATACGTTTATATATATATATATATATATATATATATATATAGTTACGCGATATTAGTTACTATTGATACAACAATTTAGTAGTTTGGTATTTACATGGTACAATTCCTAACGTACTTTTGTCAATAACGTGCTTAGAAATAAGACATCGTGGTTTTATTTAGTATGAAGATTATTTACTTTTTTGTTTTGTTTCACGTTACTTATATATAGTGATAATAATACTTTATACGTAGTACGGTTACTACCATTATTCATATAACTTAGCCAAGTTATGTTGTATGTACTTATTTTAATTTTACTAATTTTTATTTTAGATGGCAAAACGTCGAGTGAGGAAGGAGGGATTAAAACCGATACAACGCATTACTTAAAAACAGCAGTTTTGTCCTTAGGACGCGATTTGTTGAAAATTACTATGTTACAAGTTATTTCAGAAAATTTCTTAATATTGTATGCACTTGTTTGGTCAGAAGTGCCAATAACACCAGAACAATTGGTTATTTTGGTTTTCAGAAAGAGACTGATTTGATTTCATTGTAACAGCGTACAAAGTGCGTTTTTGCATTTTAATTTTAATAAATATTTACGGCATTTTAAATGTAGCAGACTTGTAGATTTATTCATATTTAAAACAAAATATACGCCCTATATTTAAAAACTACATTAGTTACATCAATAAAATGGACCAATATATTGGACTCCAGGTGAGTTACAGCAAAATCACTTCTCGAAACTTATGTGGTATTTTGTTGCGCCATATGTTACAATTTCTATATACAGCAAAATTGCTGCTTGGTTTTGAAAACGCAATTGCTGTAACTAGTATAAAATCCATGTTAAACCAACTTTAGAATATTTTCGTCAATACTATTTGATGGCTGTTCCGTTTATATACATCATACTTTAAAATTGACTTTCTACTAATTCAAATTAAAAAGAAATGATTTTTTGAAATAGTTTTTCGACCCTGGTGTAAAGTCCTATTTTTCGAGATACGATAAGATCGCTTTCCGGCGTCGATATATATATATATATATATTGCGATTTAAATATATCTAAGTACATACCAAAAAGTACAAGTAGCACAGAAAATATGATTCACTGTGTAGTCTATGTAAACATTTTATTCTGCCACAATAAGGTTATATACCTATTTAAGGTCCATTGCCGCACCCTTTTAACAATATTGGTCGCAAAAGTGATTACGAAACCAAACTTACATGTTGGTAGACACTTTTGTTACCCAGGTAGCCTTGTTCTTGTAAATACTTTAATCCGGGTTTATGTTTTTCGTTATTCCCTGCTGAGTTTTTAAATATTTAAATCGTCGAATACGTTGCTGTAACTATATGAGATGATTTGTTATTTGTTTCTTAATTTTACTCTCCGCAGAACCCTAATTTACACGTCGTTGTCATTAAGGCTTTAAATGTTACATTTGTATATATTCCCCGTCCAAATCATAATCTCATAAACGAATTAATTCTATTTTTTTCGAACATACCAGCTATCTTTATCTTAACCATCGCTATATTTTGTGGGGTTCTCGTTCTTGCGAGTAATTCCTTTTTTTAAATGATGGACGAATAGAACTTTGTCACCCTTCACACACCTTTGTGATCCTTCCACCCGGAGAGTATATCTTCTTCAAAGTATCAATGCAGTAAATCTAATCCTTTATATATGTCCCTTATTTGTCTCAATCTGGACTAATGGCGGACTGCGGGATTAATGAATTTTCTTTGACGCGGAATTTCTATGCGATCTAAAGCGCTTGTCATCGGGAACTGCCCCTAAAAGCGGAAAGAAACCTTTTAAAATAATCATACCCCAGATTTCTCTTGACAATATCTCTGCTTATGACAATGTTTTACTTTTGCTTCTCAAGAGCAACATGTAAAATCTAAGTATTCCCAAGCGGTTGACGCATATTGTATTATAAAGTAACATCATATCACGGGTTACCTCCATCTTCTTATATATCAAGTCTTTACCTATGAAATTGCCGTTGTATGTAGGAAAGTTGAAACCAATTTTTTTTTACAAAAAAGTATTTGAATAAAAGTTTGTTCATGTAAAAGTCAACAGCACGGGTATTGTGAGGTCTTGCAAAGCGTAATTCATTACCATGCTTTACCGAAAATTTTATCTTTCAAAAAGGTATACATATACAGAGGAAAACAATGAGTCTGTTGGGACAAGATTTTGGCAGTATGGCGGATGACAAAAAGTCTCTAACTTCAGTTTTTGCAATTTTACCAACGACTGTTGTGTAATATGAGTTGTCAGGCAGAAACAATGGCTGAAAAAGAAGTTTACCATTCTCAATTGTTTAACTGCAAGTTTCTACACAATTATTTCCAATTCTTGACAGTAACGGTCAGCGTTATTGCGACACCAAATGGCAAGAAGCTGTAGTGAATAACACCAGCGCTAGACTATTAAGCTTTAAGCGCTCAGGTTGTGGGATACCGATTTGTCAAGAGTCTAGGTTCGATTTTGCAAATTTGCTGCAAATGATCCATTATAATTGTGATAATAACGGCAAAAGCCGATGAAAACTCATTCGCGTTTGAGACGAATTCGCTTTCAATTGATCACTATCTCGACTTTTTTCAGGCGTCCATGTAGTTTGTTTGCGACATCAATAGTTCTAGAAGGAAAGCGGATAAAATAATAACGCACTGTTTGTTTGTTGGTAGCAGTGCCAGTTAACCGTGACCATGGGACCTGTACAGAGCCCGAAACGTTGACTTATTAGGAAACACAACTTTACGCGATTTAGATCCTAAAAATAGTTTAATTTCCAAAGTGCTGATCTCTGTTTCCGGCTGGTTAGAGAACGCCTGAAGACGTTTAAACTCTGCCTTATTTTGTCAGAACTGATGGTTTTCTAATAAAGCTCGTATTGGAGCACCCGAAATTAAAAATTGAAATTAAAAAAGAGACTTGTCGAATCAATTTTCACAAGAGAAATGGCTACTATTTTTGAAGCAATAGATTGCATCTTAAATCATAAACTAAAAAATAACGATTCCAAAGTTCCATTTTACGTTAGGCAAAATTACATTTTCACTTAAAGTCAAAAGAAGCCCTGTGTAAATGTCACAGTGAAGACATTACAGTTGCTCTGACATAGATCCCCAGTCAGGGTGGTATTACGGTAACGAGACTGCCAACTCTAGTGCGAAATTTGCTGTTACATCAGTATATATAGCTGTTACAAACTTATAATCTCGGTTCCAAACTTCCAATCCGTCTACGACTTGGGCATACTTGTATTTCGGTATTCCTGGTTAACTGCGAATTCGAGATCAATATTATTTTCATAAACTTGCCAAAGTATTATAGATCTCGATACGTACGTAACTAAAAACATTGAAATTTAGTTGAATTCGGAAAATAATATTTGACATTGAGTTTATTTTTTCAACACTAAGTCATTTCAGGTTGCGCGTTTTCTCCATTTGGTTTAGATCCTCAAAACAGTCAAAAACGTCTCCAGTGTGTACCAATTACCGATTGCGCAGAGTTTTATCATAACCTAGTTGGCAATAATGACCAATCCCAAGATGGCAAGTCAAGTTTTATAAAAAGCGAGATAAAGTAATTGTTGCAAAATTTCAACCAGTTTTTGTGAAATTGGAACTTTTGGCGTGTGTTTCGCGCATTTTTTGTTACAACGTTGCAATGCCAATTGTATACCTACACACTTACTACATTAGTTGGATTTAAGTATACTGTATGTTCGTCAGTTGTTATATTCCTGAAGATTAAAAGCCAGCAATCTAACAACCTTCTCGTATCTTGTGGTGTAAGTATATTATCACAGTGAGGGAAATGCAGAAATCTGTTTAGTGTAATGTTATTTTCTTCTGGCGTCTTCTTTGTGGATCTCACATCACTTTTTAGTGCGAATTGTCTTACGCAAAACCCCGCGGTTTAAATAATAGGATGAGAAATTAACCTGGGTTAATAGAAACAAAATGAGTTAATGCTCAATGGATATGTCATTTTTCAGTCTACTGTACATGAGTTTAGCAAGTGTTAATAGAAAAAGTCGAGTGACCGATGCATCGCTGCGATGTTGCAACTGCAAGTATGTGCAGTAACATATTTTAGATAGGAGTGTGAGTGGGTATTGCGATTTATTGTTAATATAAAAACTCTCCTTAAGTGATCGGCACAATGTCTTATACTTTAACGTATTTTAAGAATAGGAATAATACAATAATGGTGCACCGTGATAAACGCTTTTGTTTTAGAAAAAATAAATGTGTTATTGGCAGCACATATTCCGTTATCACAATGGATATAATCAAGTATTAAGAAAAATTACAATTCTTAATAAGAAAGAAGAAAGAAATGGAGCACAGAAACAAAATCTAATACATTCGAAGCTTCCACAGTGAATAATTAAAAAAATATTTTTAAATAAAAAAGATATTATGGAAAGGCCTTTGTTGTTGTTTAAGACGGTTTGGAATACAATCAATTCTAAAATTAGCTGAGTTAAAAATTTGTTGCAACATCATCGAAATGGAATGTTTTGGCGATTCGATACTTGTAATGATCGGCGATGGATAAATGTCAGATAGCACTATTAAGCATGTTACTGATATCGTAACATTGTTCAAAAGACTATACTTTCAATATTATCTCATCCACAAAGAGATCTCAGAGACAATATTGTCTAGTGTCAAGTTCCCAACGTAATTGGTTCGGTCAAATAAAATCTATTTAACGGATTTGTTTTTATTAACCAATTCTTATACGGGTTGTGTAAATCACTCAATATGTAATTAACGGATATTTTAAAAGTAATCGTGTTCAGTGTACGCATATAGAACTACCAATATAAACACTTTAATGCATACTTAACAGTGTTTGTATAGGTACTACTGAAAATTAAATGTAGAGAGCATAACTTGCGGTTGCCAATAATGTGACAAAATAACGCTTACATCAATAAAATAACGATTTCAACATCTATATTATAAATTATAAATTTTGGAATAACGAATGTGGTTTTCTGTTTCGGTTTCACAATACTATAGCTATACAAAGGGGGAACGCTGCCAGCATCTTCGGCACCCTCGCGGCGACCCAATTTTATTCATAGTATAATTCAATCTTAGTTAGTAATTTCTAGTTAAATACCAGCTTTTATTGTATCTGTCTAAATAAATAAATTAAATAATAGCAAAATTGAAAATACCACAACCAAATGTCCATATTCCACAAGCTGAGGATCGCATAAATGAGAACAAGCGAAAGATAAAAAGATTTTGTACGATTGACTAGACTACTTACTGGTTACCTCAGTTATATTATAATATAAACAAATAATTCAATGTATTAGTCAATTATTATAATTACGTACTTACATCAGTAACACACAAAACTTAAAAAAACAATCAAACACATAAATTTATTCAAAGGCAAATTTCACTCAATAATATTTTTAATTTTGATTATTATGTTCCGTACACGTCTTTTTTAAGTTTTAAACTTTTTTGAGTAATATATTGACGTGTTTCTTCCACGTTATTTACTATAGCATTTATTGCACGAGCACGGACCACGCGTAGCCCGAAGCATTGGGCGCGTGCGGTGCTCAGCGCGCACAATTTAAGGCTCAACGTTGAAATTGGCCTTGCATGCATGTGTTAACAGTACCTGTTTATGTATCTATTCCATATATATCTATTCATTATATGTCTGTAAAAAGAGGCACACTAGTTTCATTTAACTTGATATCGTAATTTCACCCATACACGGTTTATATTTTATATAAAAGCCATTACTAAAGAAAAAGCGAAACGTAATAACCTCAGTTTAAATAACACAACCAAACGTGATCATAACAATAGAATTCAGTAATGTTTAAGATGGTAAAAACGTTTCTCCTGAAAAGATAGTATTATTAGAAATAAGAGGTACAGACAGCCGAAAGCTGTAACTGTCCCTATCGTATACTTAGTGGGAGTGAAGGAGGATCAAGTTGATTGCATTTATAGAGTTGGAATACTAGACACATCGGTACTAGAGTTGTAACGGGAATGAAATCGGTATTGGTAATCGTAAAAATAGTTTTGTAGTTAGTAGCTCGTATTTGTATTTCATTGGCATTTGCCAATGCCAGCATTAGATTACGCAAAATGTACTTCGATCGCCAGAAAAAATAAACGTTTTTAGAACTGTGTGAGAATGTTAGATCATGCACTTGTTTTAACAGAAAACTGTTTGAAGCTTAATCTTTCTGAAGAAACATTGTTGGCTTAAATTTCCCACTAAACGGAATTCTTCAGTTTTATAAAATAAATTAATATCTATAATGTTTCATATATAAGATATTGTGTCTAATATACTAATACTAGCCTTATTGTAGTGACAAATTAATTAATTTTATAATTTCGCAATATTAATGTCAAGATTTTTTCATATAGGGTAAAATATTGCAGACTAAGTTTTTTTTGTAAACAATTCAAAGGCCAAATCTTTGTGAAAGCAGGAGGTTTGTATATACTTTCTTAATCCGAAAAGTTTCGAGGTGCTTTTGAAATGAATTTACGAAACAGAAAAAGTCGAAGTTGCTTGACCTACTTTCAATAGAGAAAGCCTAGTGCACTTTTAAAACAAATTATCGTGAAAATATCCTGAGTCCGAATGGCCTAGAACTAAGTAGGTTAATGGCTGATGTCCTGCCACGTTAAATTATTGCGATTATTTACCATTGTAGTCATAAGCATCGTCAATCTTAGCCAAACCTTTGGGATTTTGATGTTAACGACATAGTTTAGTATTGTAGATGATGCGTATTCTGTTCAAGGTGTTATTTGAAATTTGATTATTTTAATTTGTATTGTAGGTATTCAATATGGAAATAAGTTTAATAAGTTTTAGGAAAAATGGTCGAGAGACTCCTAGCGTATCTTCGGTGAAAATGATCTGGATTGACGAGGATGTGCGAGACGTGAATTGGAATATTTATTGATGTAATATTGAACATGATCACATGATGCATCGCGTGTGCTCACACGGGTTCATTTAATATCAATCGCGAGATTGTATACGCAACAGTCAAGAGCACGTCAAACTTGACACTTTATACTTTGGACGGTTGTTATCGTTATTATATGAGTTGCATTTAAGTCTTAAGTGTCAAGCTTGACATGCTTGACCCTGTACGAACTAAGATTTAAAAAATTATGGCTTTTCTGCAAATAATTGCAGAGTACCCTGCAGTAAAATTTTCGGAATTTGTCAACGAATTACTCTATTGGTATTTCAATAACTATGTTTATTTTACTATTTACAACCACAGCGCGAGCTTGCGATAGCTGTTAGTGGCATCTTTTATATATTTTTAACCGACTTCAAAAAAAGAAGGAGGTTTTTAATTCGACTGTATGTTTTTTTATGTATGTTACGCGATGACTCGTGAACCTATGAACTGGTGAATCGTTGTGAACCGATTTTGATGACTCTTTTTTGTTGGAAAGAGGGTACCTCAGCATTCGTCCGATTTAAATTTGAAGAAAATATTCCACCTCTAAGGGTGGCAAACTAGGGAATGAATCCGGTTTCGCGCAGTTTCCGGTAACAGATTTCAATAAAACTTGGCAAATAGATGTAATTATTTTATTACTATAATAGCTTTATTTACATTTGTTTTACCTACTTGTATTGTATTAGGTATATTGTGTGGTATATATATTGTATTAATTCCACGAATTTTTGAAGTGGGTTTTTTAGTACTCTGTACTGAGATTATTATAATACTTGACGCGTATAAGCAGCAGAGTTTAGGCGAGTTTCTTTTCGTTGTTCTCAGAACCACTTTGTACTGGCGTTTGAAGTTGTTGAGTTCGATGACCTTTGAGAACTCAAATTTGAAGTTGTGTTTGTTCTGAATTTTCTGACTCGGCAAGTCATTACGCAGCCCTGTTCAATACCATGCCCTAATCACCACCTTTGGCCTACAACTCGACATCAATTTTCACTGTATTTATTACACCCGTGGAGTTACATAATGATTATAATTTACGCAGAAAATACTGCGACAGAGACCTTGACATGCAAACAGGGTGAGGTGAACGTAATAACCATCTCTGCTCTTGGTACATATGCAACCGCTAACAAAAACAACACTGAACTGTATTTTCTGATTTATTGACAGGTCGTTAGTAAGTTATGCATACAATATAATAAGCATTTCAATCGAAAAACTGTTAATAACAATAGATTTTGTCTAGAAATAAAAATGAAAACAGAAAAAGCTCGTCAAATGATGACATATATCGCCCTTTCTATAAAATACCGACTATATGTTACCATAGCAGCGACATGATTGTACGTAATAGAAGTATTTATAAGATCGTGCCTACAATTATACATTTCAATAATGACACAGCAAAAATCTGATATTCGCGTGATATATGCCTTCGCCTTGGTGACTTGTAAATTTTACTTTAATTTAAAAATTTAGTTATCTAACAAAGTTCAGGCAATTAGCTCATGGACACTATTTTATGGCAATCACATTTTGGTTTATAAATATATAACACGTTGTCTTTACATACTTATTACAAGTATAGTATCTATTTATGTATATACCAAATTTAACACAGAGCTATTGATAATAATATTGGTCGAATTACCTAATATTTGTCTACCTAATGACTTACGTAAATTCATTCCGTTAATCCGACCATTCTACCTGTAAGTATATATAATCTAGTTGTGCATATTCTTAACACTGTGCAAATTGCTTATTACCTCATTACAAACTTACACACTTAAATTTGTATTCGATAACATTTCATTTCTAAGAAAAGTAGCCAAATAAATGTAAATACTATTAGTTATAAAGCTTTTTGACTGCGATAAAACAAAAATTTTGAAGTTTCTAATATTTTGATAAAATTATGAATGTTGCAAAGTACACCCTAGGTTACTTACGTTGGCCCTTGTATGATAGCCACGTCTACGTACTGGCTTATATGCCATGTTTTCTATGTTATTTCAAAATTTCACCTAATGGACGCACATAGGACATAGCACTGTTTAAAAAAAAAAAAACTAAAAACTACTGTTTCGAAGCCGGCACTACATTGCACTATCCACTCGAATCACGTTTTAAAATCTGAGTGGTATGTCCAAGAATAGTTTCATGCGCTCGCCGATGTCGATGACCGAACGTTCGTCAAGCTGATGTTAGCTATCGGTCTCGGTCGCCTCCTCGTCGATGTCGTCTTCGTCCAGCGGCTGGCTGGTGAGTACAGCGAAAAGAGGCGAGCGCGAGCCAAGCTGCGCCGAGCCCCGCCGCTAGCTGTCCCGAATACACCCCGTCGCAGCCGCTGCTGTGCCCATGACTCCAGCAGCACCGAGCAATATGGCACCTACTTCCCGATCAGGAGTTACTTCCACCTGAAAATATGGATAAATATGTATGTGGGTTTATAATACATAAGTAGGGTGTGCCAAGATTTGAGCTCTATCTAAAAGCCAAATTTTTATACAAATAGCTTTATGCGAATCCGAATACGGTTTCCCTTTCAATTTTCTTTCAATCAGGTATACCTTTTAAGCAGATCACGTAAGTGTGTATTAGTGGCGAAGGGTTGGTGTAAAGCGACCTACTATATGTATATCTACCTAAGAAGGGTGTAGTTACATGAACTGGATTTCCAATGCAGCTCTCATACGAACAGTTCGCTGCATCGCAGCTGTAGAATAGTAATAGAATGCTGCCGGTAAGCAGATTGGATACAGTCGCCGCGATTGCCTTATAACTGTCGGCTGGTGTGCAGCCTGTGTTTGAATAAGTGTTTTGCAGCATTTTCAGTTAAGTGTTTTGATTCGAGCAAACTAAACCAGTAAAATCATCTAATCATTTTTTTACAATACCAATAATTCCTATCAAACACGATTTTTCTTGTTCATCTGGTCGAAGTTCAGGTTTACTCAAGATTATGTGTTATGGAAACAGCGAATCGTTTCTGCTGTTTCCGACTTTCTCCATAGCTGATTTATAACCAAAGCTTTGTTTTTGTGGGAAAATCTTAAGGAATAAAGGTCGGCCGGATTATTTAAGCACTGTTCTCATGTGCTCATTTTATGGCACTCTCGATTCTGTACTGTTGTTCGTCTTTTTTTTAACTTAAGTAGTTAAGTAGTCTTACTTATTTGTCTTTGTGTATGTTTTTATTTCAGTTTCAACTTATCATTTAAAATGCACAGTGAAAGTTTCTGTCAATTTCCAAAACAATAATTGTTATCAAGTAATCGAAAATTTTGTGAGATTATGACAAATTTAAAGTCAGGACTAAATATTTCAAATTAATTGTATTAAAAAATAAATAGTAGATACTGTTATCTTACTTGTGAAACTGTAGTCTGTTCAGGGTCTGATCGTTCTTCCAGTACAGTATCCAGTTCCAGAGATGGTAGAGGTCTCGGGGACCGCACTAAGCTGACAGTTCTTTGTTTCGTTTTTACTGGAGACAGGCGAACTACTGATAACTCGCCACGGTCCAACTCGCAATTTCGCCTTCTGTCGCGTTCTCTATATAAAAATTCAAATATATTTAGTAATAAAAGAGAACATAAAAGCTAAAATAAAATGCTTAGGTCGCCGTTGTTTGGAGCCAATACGGTCCATAACTTATACCTCCAAACAATTTATAGCGAAACAGAATATCCAGCAAACATTAAGTATTCCAATTTTCACTGTAGGCAACAGCTGACTTGTTGGCAATCATGTTTCTTGTAATGGAAAGTGGTAATCGCCGCATATAGTGATTTTCATGTAATAAAATTGAAAAACTCAGCATCGGAAATTTTACGACTTTACACTATTTTGTTTTTTTTTGCATAATATACAGCTCCAGAATT
Organism: Hyposmocoma kahamanoa; assembly: GCF_003589595.1. Taxonomy (NCBI): domain Eukaryota; kingdom Metazoa; phylum Arthropoda; class Insecta; order Lepidoptera; family Cosmopterigidae; genus Hyposmocoma; species Hyposmocoma kahamanoa. Next base: position 11,447,162 of record NW_020653945.1, read on the forward strand.
TTTACTGGCATGATGTGACTGTAAAAAGAAAGGTTTCCCAGATGACATGAGTATCTTGGTATAAGTTGTAATAAGTGCCATGATAAAGCATGTTACTGAATAAAGGCTAAACAGCGCTATTGTGTATTGTAGGTCATTATTTAATAGCTATAAATACGTGTTAATCCATATGTGCACATTAAACACGTTTATTTTGATCGTCGTTTTATATATTACTAAAGGCATAGCAAACCATGATATCGTTAATCAGTCAGAACTCAGAACACATGGCGTGACATATATTTAAATTTAAATGAAAAAAGTTATATTTCATAAAACGGAGCAGCTTGTGCAGAAGAGATTCGTATTAAGATATTTGCGAACACACATAAACAGCACCTGGTTATCTAATAAATCATCTGTAGCTTCATAATATATAGCATTTCACCCTTCTTTTTACGTCAATGAAAATAGTGTAGGTGTGGTTATCCGAGCTGACTTTGTATCATATTAATGAGTCTGTGAAGTAAATTGTGCTCGGATAAGCGAGATATGGTAATGTATGGACGTGTGTTGGTTACCTGGCCAATTTGGCTCTCCGCCTAAGGCAACAGATGACCGTTAATGCCAGTAGGGGGAACCCGAAAATGCAGGACACTATCGGCACTACTATTGACTCGGGGCTTACTGTAACAAAACATTTATTTCGATTAAATATGCTACACCTATGTACGTGCACTAAGTTTGAAGATTTAACACATTCAAATAAGATGCAAATTCGTTTATAAGTACATAACTACATAAGCAGAACGTTCCGAATTTCATAATATTAATAACAGCACCGTGAATCAAGATAACAGTCAGAACATACATATGTATTGTGATGTGTATTACGTACACACATTATTCATTTCATTGGTAGGTGTAGTTAACTATATCTTCGACATAAATGATCATGCCCAATCTTTTGTTTCTTGAATTTATTTTATCCACGTTTTTTTATTTCCGATATCGGGTATTGCATTTAAAAAGGGCGAAAATACAATTATGCAATAGTAAAAATTTTACTAAAATTTAGTTATAACAATTTCTTAAGTTTTCGCCATTATTGGGCATTTAAGTTAAACTAGATATATTTTTCTATGCATCTAAATCACGAAACGTTGGTTTGTTTGAAAAAAAAAACAAATGTAATAAGTACGCGATTATAATTCGATTTAAATCCTAAAAAAAATTTTAATTTCCTAAAATTAAGTCAATTTTAACAATAATAATATTGGTGAAAATTTCTATTTTAATTAATATTGGTATTATTAGTAAAACGTGAGAATATTTCTTTATAGCTGAACTGTAGTAGACAGAAAATGTTTTTTCTTTGTTGTAGCCTGTACAATAATATACAAAACAAAATGGGTAAGGCGTGCCCCATTTATGTAATGATATATGCTTTCAGATCGACAGGGTTATTGATGTTTTTGGTCTTTTCTAAAATCCTCATACGTTATTTTTCCTTTGACTTGCAAAACGTCATGAGTACGTTAAATAATAAATATCATCTGAATAAACTTAAAAAGGGTTGACCGATTTAAATTCGAATGAAACTGAATGCTATATCGTGTAGCCAGATGAAAACATCTATGCGAAAACATTGAGAAAGCGAATGTCTGAAAAGTAATTTTTAACTTCATTTTCAAGCACCTTTTCTTTGTAGTCTTTATAATAATTTTCATAGTTTCATTTCAGAATTTAAAAGAATAGCAAAAACTTAACTGACATTATATTAAATTTCTGCTAAAGGTACACTGAGCAAATAATGCAAACAAGTAAACAGTCTCAGTAGGAACTTTTACACTGTTTTGTCAGTTACTATTAGATATGACTTGAGTGGATAATTTATGAAGGGAATATACTTTCGTCCCGTACCTATGTCGTCGGGGATAGCGCAAATTCGCGTATGTAGTATTGGTAAAAGGTCTGCACTAAATCAAATTTTACAGGAAAGGGATTTAACGTTATTACTTTGTTATTGAAATACTACTACGACTTTCATTTTTGCACAGTAAGCATTAATTAATGTTGCCTGCCAACTGATAACAATAGATTCCCTTAACTCACGTTAATTTGGTTGCCACTGACTTTACGCGGATTTGATTTGGCCACTAAATTACCAAAACGGAAACTCATAATCCAATGCTAGTTACGCGTAATTGCACTATCCCCGACGATATGCCGTTGCAATGCTTGCTCATAATGTCATAATAGATGAGACAGTAGTTGCTTTCGCCTGTTCGACGTTACAATGCCTACACGTTACGCGGAGCCTAGGGTTTTAACTTTAGTTGTAACCACGAGCTGCAAAATTTAATTTGGTAAAACTAAGGTATTCGTTACAGTATTCTCATGCTTTATATGAAATGCATAACTGAAATATTGATATCATTATACCAGCATCGCGGATTAGTATCTCGATTATGGGAGTATGATCATGTAATATATTATTGTTTAATTGTGCAATGTAAACTAGTGTAATTTTAGTTATTGTGTTCTGTATTTAGGTCTGCAGGAAGAAATTCTTTTAGAAATAAGCAGAACCTGTTGTTAGTGTTATAATTGTTTTAATGTGATTTTCCTGTACAATAAACGAATAAAATATTCATTGCTATTCATAATGATACATTTATAATTAAAAAAAAATTATAAATTTGACATATGAATGAATGCCTCGTGTGACCGTGCGTTGCAACTCGAGAGCACAGCTAGATTACGCGAATACTGTCCGTATACAGTGCGCGGCGGGCGGGCGCCCACAGAAACAAGTAGAGAGGTAAGAAGTAAGTAATTATATATTTTATAAGTAAGTGTGCAAAAAAAAAAACTTCCACCTGATGGAAAGCGATGATGGGGTGGACGATGTAGCAAGCACACTTAAACAGTAAGAAATGTACACTCATGTAATGCGAGTAATATCACAATTGTGATATCACACGATGGTATAATGTGACATCACTTTGAAAATTGAGCATCACTCATAATATCATCCGACACAATACCGTTTTTTATTGATGCACGATATTATTTATTTTAGGTACAATAAAGTTTACACAAATTCTTGTAATAGTGAATAATCTATATTGCTTTGTTTGCGTTATTTAAAATATTTGTAATTGTCCCTTTACACTGCGTTAATAAATATATCTGCTCTGGTTTACGCGTATCGGTCGCAGTAATGTTTGAAACAGTGATGTGCTGTATGTAGTATCTGCTCCGACAAGTAATAGCGTATTGGTATTTGATATATATTCCAAAATTTCTCTAGATCATCATACCACTTAAATAAAACCTATATCCTTGGCATACAGACGAGCAATATTTTCCATTTAGATTAAGAAAACCAACACAAGACGCACGACTACTTATTTTTGCAATGTGCAATATCCATCCACTAATTCTTTATTTATTGAAACGCGTCGTACATGAAAGCGACATAAATAATAGACACTTTAGCGGTGATCAATATCTAGGTACTCGTAAAGTAATTACCAGATTATTTGGATATATTATTAGATGATACTTCATCCCAGTAAGAAATAATTACGTGAACTGAAAACAATAGAAAATATATTAAAATTTTACTACTTAGCTCGGATTTTTAAAAAAATAACACAATGCTTCACAATATATACCCTTCGTATTTTTTGTTTTTATTTAATCTTATATATAATGATAATATTATTATGTAGCTAAACAAGTGCTTATAACACATTATTTTAATTTTTAGTCGGTGTGATGCGAGTGATGGTGATATCACACTGTAATGCAACGTGATTACTATCACGGCATAGCACATAGCACGGAGTAATACACACATTACATTTTTAGTTTGTGTGATGCAAGTGATGTAATATCTGAACTGCCTCCTTGGCCGAACAGTTACTGCCACGCAGAGGTCTTGCGGTCGATTCCCGGGCTGGGCGAAATGTTTGTATGGCCTACGTTTATTTCTCACGAGAGTTTGTATGTAATTTGTGGTTGTCTATGTGTGTGTCCATGACACTCGCGATACTGGGTTTTTCTAGTGCGGAGCTAGTCTATGTGCGTGCGTTAAAAAAATCACACTGTAATGCAATGTGATGGTAATAGCAAAGCAAGCACGGAGTGGTAAGATAATGCTTATAACGCATCTCATTTTTAGTCTGTGTGATCGGGGTGATGGTGATATCACACTGTAATATTACTTTTACAGGGAATGTAATGTAATATTTCGAGGCACTGTTTTGCGCATGTCTACAAACAAACTACGTTGCTACGTTTGTATCGTATTACACTAATGGTCTTATTACACTATGGCGGTGTGGTTGCTGTTCATAACTAATAGGGTTTGGTCAATAGTGGGCGCGTGTACTGAATTTCTCATGTGTGTTTGTGTTTTTACCGGTGGGGTATATGACGATGGGCGTGGGCCGCTTACTCCCGTTGGCAGCGGGTTTGGCGACATTAGCAACGCCAGAGGGGGTGGTGGTAGGCGCCGCAGTGCTGCTGCTCGTCGTCAACCTTTCCAGCAGTCCCATAGGGTCCGTCGTAATACTGCGCGTCATCTTCGCCGCTCTGTAGGCAAAAGGATTTTATATAGATTCATTTAATGGATCCGATGAGGTGAATGCATAGGTAATTCAAACAGGAAATAAAAATGTTTTTAAACAATTACAGGCACACAGGCATATTACTCTACTAACAGAAATAATGTTTTAATATAAATTGGAAACAATAAGATTTTGTTTTACATTCCAATCTTTTAAACAAATAAAATGTTTTATGTGTTATGTATCGATATACAAAAGACTGGAGTAAAAATGGAAAAATCAATGAGATATGAAGGGGATCTACATAATTATATGTCTGTGGGATCTACCGTAAATGTTTAAGATAACTAATTTTAATTGAGGGAAACATTCTTTTATTTTTCTTGGTATGAATAACTGCATTTACATTTAAAAAAAAGTTTATTCACTATTAAAATTGAGTTGTCAAAAATAAACAGGCTGGGTAATGTTATTAGAGTCGATGTTACACTAATAAGATTTCACGGACGACTGTAATTAAACTTATTATTGATCCTATCGATTAGTATAATAAAATAGGGAGTATTTATTTTATGCATTTACAGTTGGAGGTTCGATTCCCGTTAAGGTAAGATTATCAAAAACTGTTCATCTCGTTATTCATATTAAGAAAGATAAAAGAGTGATTACTTTCAGTAAAATTTGATATAATTTAGGGTAGTTTCCCTTCATGTCCCATTAATTTTTTTCAGCCTGTATAGCCTGAAAAACATTTATCATCTAGCAGTTTGACATGTATGCAAATTTGTCACACCTGACTACATTCGTATGTTGGGTAGCAGCATCATAATATATTGAAGAAAGTGATGCGTGTACCGGGACACTCATATAAAAGAATATTATGTAACATAATATGCTATTAGGGATTTGTTGGTCGCGCTGTGCAAGGGCATTAGGGGCATTTTAGGAGTATGACAGAATATTGCTCATTTATCACATACACATAACGTGTATTTTTCCTTAAGCTTTATCTCGTGGTTTTTGATAAGAAATACGAGCTACGTATTTCTTTTGTGAATACCGAAATTATCTTTTCTGAACGACTGCCGTACTTTCATTGGTTATTTTTTGCGTTTACATATTACCACTCAAGATTATTAATATTTTTTTGCGTTAATTAATTACTTTAATTTTTTAATTTTTTTTTATTAATTACATTCAGTATCATTAATTAATTACATTCAGAACCTCCTCCTTTTTTGAAGACGGTTAAAACCGACTTCAAAAAAGGAGGAGGTTATGAATTCGACTGTATGTTTTTTTGTATGTATGTTACGCGATAACTCCGGTATTTGTGAACTGATTTTCATGATTATTTTTTGTTGGAAAGAGGGTAACTCTATAGTGGTCCCATTTAATTTTGAAGAAAATCATCCACCTCTAGGGGTAGCTGATCACGCATGAAGATTCATTTTTATAAATAGCGCCTAAATTTTATTATAAGGAGCAATTATTTTAATGGTTGATTTTGCTATTCACCAGTTCAAGGCGTTTTTCTCTCAATAAACTTTGAGTAGTAAGAACCGATTTTTATTATCGCTTGTGTCAAGTCCTGTATACTGGCGAACTAGGGGATGAATCCGTAATATTAAATATCCGTAATATAAAGTAAAATTGGTAATTATATGTAATTCCACGTACTTTTGAGGTCGGTTTTTTTAGTACTCTGTACTGATATTATTATTCATATTTTGATTTACTAGCCACATGCCTAAAGTCTATAAAGTGTCGTTATGAATTATAAGTAGGAATGGAATAAGTACATACTTACGGTACTGTCTCGTAAACCGAAAACTGAATGCAATGATCTATAACAGATACATTGAAGAAATTCGTCGACTTGATAACTAGACCTCTTAGTTGGTAAATGCAATAGGGACAGAATCTTGTGGTCGCAGGTTCGAGTCCTCTTGTTAAAAAGTTAATTGTCTACATCGACCCTGCCGGGGATCGAACCCGGGATCTCGGAGATGGCGACACCATGAAAACAGAGTTTGTCCTGGGAAGTGCTGATACTTTGCCTATTTCTGCCGTCAAGCAGTAATGTGAGCATTACTGTGTTTCGGTTTTGATGGATAAGGGTGGTTGTCTATTTGTAATCCTATTTGCCTGTCATTTACAGGCAAATAGGACTTGTTAACTTATGTCTCAGCGCCCAGTTAGTCACGCTTTTATCGTACGTCAATGGCGAATCTGAATTCTATTTACTAGGCAATCACATTTAAATTCCTTGAAATAATACAATTGCGTGGTCGCAAGAATGAATAAACGCCCTTAGAGTGACGGGCGCAGTAACAGTGGCCCTTAGATCTTTGTGTCTTAAGCTCTAACTGACACTTCAATTGTTATGGACAGACGTGTCGTTTACTACCAGACGTACGACTTGTTCGTGCCAACACTTGGTATCATAAAAAAAATCAATACTGGTCATATTCAAAATGATAATGGAAGCATATTTAAAGTAATATCTAGTTGACAGATAATTTAAGTTTTCCCTTTCTCGATTAGGTATTTCAGTTAATTTTTTATTTTTAGGTCTTTACCGTTCTTATTTCTTGTAATAAATAAGTCATGTATTCCAATTTGATAGCAACCTTAAGCAGAATTGATAAAATATTGCTTTGCCAATTCTTGTCGTGAGGCGTCAGGCGTAACCTTAACGATTCCAATAGTCTTGAATAAACGACGTTTCAGTATAAACCGTTACATCGAATCTAATGAACACTTCAAAAGTTTTTGTTAGCCAATGTGGAATGTTTTACAATGTCTACAAAAACGGTAGTCTTATTTATAGCTCTTTACTTTCTCATTAAACATTTTATCAGTACTTCAGCTATGTACTTTACGAAAATACGTCACCTTTGTGTTCCACGTTTCTAATCATTACTTCAACGCGTTTTTCATTTATCCATTATGTGGAGTCATTTCACAGACACTTCACAGTCTGTCTCTTTCTCACCTTATCCTCCGTCACTACTTTGGAAGCTAAACTTTTGTTACAACGAAAAGCAATTTTGTATTTGAGCCCACTTTTGCCAATATTAATTTTATCTGTTTGTCGGTCGGATTGATTCAGAAGTTCGTTTTTGTTTTCGTTTCAGTGTGACGTATAACGCATCTGTCGACACGATTGCCTATTTTTGTATATGACGTGATTTAATATTAAAAAATAGCTGTGTTTTATTTATAGCTGGAAGTAAACACGCTGTTTCCGCTGTTGTGCTTAATTTATACGAGCGGAATATTTGCGCGACTGTACTGTACTGTACGACATACCTAATGTGTTTGTGACCCTCATTAAATCTGTTTTTGGACACATTGGCAGAATAACGACGCATATGTGTCGAGGCCTAATTGTTCATTTTAAAATACAAATCGTACACGTCGACTATAATAAGGTTTTCAAGCAATTACAATTTTGTAGTAGTGAAACAGAATTTATATTATCGATTTCTAAATAATAGTTGCGTTATCGACTAATGTTTCGATACTGTAATCGGAAAAAAATATTGAAATTGATTGATTGAATTGATTATCAGTTAATTTGAATCCTGTTTACTGTAAAATACGTTAAGGTATTTTGTACGATTTAACGAACAATAAGTATTTGTATGGTATGTATTATATACCATGTTCCAAGTTATAATACTATTTTTTATAATATCATAATTAAATTCTTTAAAACACTCTTCAAATTCACAGACTCAATAAATTCGAAAGTTAAAATAGAATGAGTACTTGACTATTAATGATTACAATTAATAGTCAAGTACTTATTTTATGATATGATTACGATGAAACAGAACAAATGTTAAAATAGTTTATTTTACGTCACTCGCAAATTAAATTGTCTACATAGCGCGCACTATAAGTTTCCGGAACTGGCCACTTACATAAACAATATTGAAAAAGTAATTACAACATTAGAAAATGGAACTCTTTGGCTGTAGAATTCAGTTTGTTTCATCTGACTGTCACTTGCTTTTACATTGTGGCGTCATTTTAGAAATTGGTTGTCTACATCACCATGGATTTAACTCGTGAAAATTTTCGTAGTATGAGTTTCTACGACTTTAAGTGTAATTTAACAGCTCAGCGGAGTTTAGTGTTTAGTTTAGTGAAGCACCATGCAAGACGACTATTTATAGCTGGTTTGCAGAATTCAAACGCGGTCGTGTGAATCTCAGCGACGAATTTTGTGATGGTCGTCCGTCCACTGCTGTGAACAATAAAAACATCGATGCTGTGTGCCATATCATCAACACAGACAGGCATGTGATATACCATGAGATTAGGGCATCTTTAGGCATAGTCATGAGTCAAATACAATCAATACTACACAAACATTTGGGTGTGAAAAAGCTATGCTCTCGGTGGATACCAAATAATTTGACTGAGGCTCAAAAAACGGAACGCGTCACTTGTTACAATGCCATGCTTACCAGATTCAACGAAGGGGCGTCAAATTTGGTATGAGACATAGTAACAGGTAACGAAACATGGATTTATAGTTACGATCCCAAAACAAATCAACAATCGAGCATATGGGTTTTTCGAGATGAGCCAAAACCAAACAAAGTGGCGCGCGTGCAAAGTGCCTATAAGCGGATGATTCCCTCTTTTTTTAATAAAACTGGACACGTAGCTACTGTTGCTTTGGAGAATCATTGTACCGTGAATAGTGATTGGTACAAGACTATTTGTCTGCTGGAAGTTATTGACAAACTCCGTAAAAATAACCGTAAACGCCGTATCATCTTGCACCACGATTATGCCAGTTCTCGCACGGCCATACAGAGAAATGAATTTTTGAAGGTGAACAACCTTGACCTTATAAGTCATCCCGCGTACAGTCCCGACCTGGCACCTTGTGACTTTTGTTTTTTCTAAAAATTAAAAACCAGTTATGTGGTCAACGATTTTCACCACCTGAAGAGGCTGTCGAATGGTATGAAAAATATGTTTCAGAGATTATCACGGGAAAATTGAACAGAATATTGGTTCATTCATATGAAAAAGTGCATTAACGCTAACGTAGAATATTTTGAGAAACAATAAATTCATTTCTGACCATTTATAGGACCATTTACACACACATACGCATACACACACAACATATACACACCCTATCACCATAATTGTTTTATATGATTATTAATCTTAAGTCTTTTTTCTGTAAAAATAACTGGTGCAGTAAAGAGATAATTTACGACACCAGTTATATGTACCAAACTTAGCTTGTAAAGTTGTTAATTAACCGAACCACTGACTGTCATAACACAGGTTATCCTAGCTTGAAAGTCAGGGAGCAGATAATCTCGACCCAATACTAACAAGCCACATATTGTAAACTAGTATTAGTAATACCACATCATAATTATTATGTAAGTACAAGACTTAAATAAATTATTATTATATAAAAAAATGTGCAAGTGACATTTTGTCCTCGCCTAAAACTTATCACAAATGTTCCATAAGTACTAAGTTTGCCACAGCTTTGCCATTTAGAACAATTTCAAAGTTTAGCTTCATTTATCAAACTTACCAATAATTCAATAATTTTGCTGTCTACCGTCATTTGGGAAATTACTAGTTTGGAGATTAATTTAATGGTCATCAGGCCAATGTCCATCAGGAAGTTGTAGAGGTAAATGGTTGTTTCTACTTATGTAAATATTAGTTGTTTGAAAGGACCGTCGAACTGTTTGTCGATTTCTAGATTTTAAAAGAAACTGTTTGATGTATGTCAGTGACAGTAATTTTTGTTGGATAAGCACTGGAGGTCAGGTGAGTCAGGTCATTCTGTAGTGAAGTGTAGCTCGCCACGATTACCAATAGGTGGCGTTGACCAGTTTTAAGCTAATCTAAAACGAGTAGAACATTTTTTTTTGCTAATATCGTTCTGTAAAAGTGTGTCGATTATTCCATAGCTTTAGTTTTCCATGACTGTACAGCGCTTTATGACGACATTGGAAATTATTTAGTGTGTGAGTTGCATACCTCTAACACTGGATGTCCAGTTTCGTCTATATTTTTTATTAATTACCAATAAAAACACGCGCTTTCCTTCGTCACACATTATTTCACCGACCAAACGCTTTAACCACATCCTCCTATTCCGTTTTACAATTACTACATTTTTTCTTTTTCTTTTGATAATAGCAAATGATAGGACGAACTAGTCGCCTGGTAGTAAGCGACACGTCTGTCCAAAACAGTCGCAGTGCCACTAAGAGCTTTAAAGCACAAAGATTTGAGGAGCACTGCCATGCGCCTAACACCCTGAGACATAAGTCGACAAGTCTCACACTGTAATTTCACCAAGGCCCTTATACCCTTCAAAACCATAATACAGTAATGCTGATATTACTGCTTGGCGGCAGAAATAGATAAAGTGGCGGTACTTCCCTGGACGAAATCTTTCACAACGAGCTGTACTGCTACTAAATAAATTAACGGGCATTTATTATGTACTTATTTACATAAAATTCAATTTTAATAACATTCTGTATCACTATTACTAAGCTCTTCTACGAAGTGACATAACTGGTGTACGGCAACGTCCATAATGCTAAAAATATTTTTTCTCGAGAAAGGCAATACTTGGTCGGTAATTAATATGGCTTTTAAATGAAACAGTTCGGGAGAATTCCAACAATATTCTTCTAGGAACCGTAATAAAATGTACGCGTATTTACGTAAGTTAAAATGAACACATGTTTGTTGCCTAAATTGATGAAAATGAATTTGTAGAACTGAAACATGGAACCACGATAAAATTTCGTAGCGGAGAACAAACGTTGTGGATATCGGTCGCTAACAATTTTCGTTATTCTCATAATGTCACGACAGGCATCAGCCGATTCTCACTCCTGACGCGTAACGAGTGATGGGAGACAGTAGAGATTGTAAAGTGTTGACACATTTGAATTTTTACAATGATATTATTTTATAGGCGCAGGAAACCACACTTTACACTTCGATCATAAAACTTATTTGTGTAAATTACTCTTTTAGCTATAGTTTATTTCATACTTGCTGTAAGTGTGTGTATCTAACAAATGATGGATTCAAATTATCTGAAATAAATAAAATTTATTATTAATATTGTTATTATTTTTAGTATTAGTGTATTAAGTATTTACGTCGTATTTTCTTTCTTAAGTGGTTCACCCCTCAGACGACTCGGACTAAAGCTCTGAACGGTGGCGCATAACGTTTTAATTGACGACTCTACCTAAATCAACTAGCCACTGGGCATGTCAGTGTTACTATGTCCGATAAAAGTTAAACCCCGACGCCATCACTGTTATTAGAAACGTAGGAAAAGATATGGTAAATCAGTCAGTCTACGCTGTTGTCAATGCTCTGAATCTGAAAAAACTGCTCAAGAAATGTGAATTACCCAATCTAAGATCATGAAAATCTAAGATCTGGCAATATAGCTTAGAAGCCTTAGTTTGTTCCGAAGAAAGTAAAAAATTACTATTATTAAATTTAACGACTATTGTTAATTAAAATACTATCTGGTTAAATCAACGAAACGAATTTTTATTAAAAAAAACAAGGAAAGTTTTTGTGTGTTAACAAATAATTAAGATTTGCAATATAAAAAAAACGCATCGGAGAGGAATTTCACTATAGGAAATGGATAGGTAATAGAGAACAAAAGGAAAATGTAATTTTCTTCTAATATGTAGCAGTAATAAATAATGTTGCAACAAATGACGGTTCTGTTTCCATTTCAAAGTCGCAAGGAAGTATGAAGTTATTGATTTAGCTCCCATACGTAGTACGTGATCAGAAGGAACACACTGCAGCTGATGATCGTGTTACGCTCCATCCATACTGTGCTATGTGGAAACTTTTGAAGAACTTTTATAAACACTGTATTTAGCTTTCTGTAACGTTGCTGATACAAATAACTTTGACGACCCCAGACTAGGCAGTCAGAAATTTCAAGTTCGTATTCCGATTGGAAATGAAACTATTTTTCCGGATTTAAATCGCGTATATTTGTTTTTTCAAACAACATGGTCAACCGTGACCATGGGACCTGTAAAGGGCCCGAAACGTCGGTTTGTTTGAAAAAAAAACAAATATACGCGATTTAAATCCGGAAAAATAGTTTCATTTCCTATGTGTAACAATCGCGAAAACCTAAGAACTCGTATTCCGATTTTCAATGTTTATTTATATATTTACTTATTTTTACACTACCAGTATACTAACAATTGAGGATATCAACGCAAAAGTGGTGTAACTATACTTATATACTTATTTATTTCTGCCGCCAAGCAGTAATGTCAGCATTACTGTGTTCCGGTTTTGAAGGGTAAGGGTGCTGGTCAAATTACAGGCACATGGGACTTGTCAACTTATGTCTCAGAGTTACCACCAGGCGCACGAGTTGTTAGTCCCGTCACTTGATATCATAAAATAAGCAGATTTTCATACGCCAAAGCATGAAATTTGTATCACATATCGACTGTGAACTGGCAACTGGTACAATCCTTATATTCTAAAGATTTCGCTTTTTAATACCATTTTATACTCATACTCCGCAGCGTTGCAAGAAATTCCATTGGTTAAAATCATATTCTTATTTAAAAAACCAGATGCTATATAAATGACGTAAATAAGTTTTTTCTTCATCTGTAAAGTTTTCAAAATTAAGTTAGTACCGGTTGCTAGTTTACAGTAGTTATTTTAAATTTGTCCTAAACATGACTATTCTATACGTTTCCATAACCTTGCTTATCCAATCATGCATAATCCTTTCCTATGTCCTTTCAGATCCCGTAATCATCGAATGATCCGTGTTTTATATAAATTAGTATGTAATTTTCTTTTTTTGTGTTATTCATAATCAGTTTATAATACTAATACGTAAAGAATATATTCGTTTAAGTGGGAATCTTACATTGCCTTAACACAGTCTGGATTAGCAGGGAAGAACACTGTTGTTAATATACCACCATGAGGTTATGAACAATTTCTATTATTCAAAACGTCGTATAAAGTTAACTGCTAAACTTGTTACATTTTCTTAAACTGTTGTAAGTTGTATTCTAAACATTTGGATGAAAATAAATTATTATTATTAATGTTAATTTTATTTTAGGTAATAATATAAAAATTGAAACAGATCCTTAACAAATTATTATTGTAAAATTATATTTTATTTTCTTTATTCTCAGGTGTATATTCACATTAATATTAAGTTGGTCTCTGATCCTATTTACCTCGAAATCGGTATCCTAATTGACATTGAAACGATTTCCTAGTTTGAAATAAAGTTAAAATATTTTTCATGTCGTTAGCCTTAACGCCAACCGCGAAATGCCAATAACAGAAAAAAACTATGTGTTTCGTTATTACTACCTTAACCAATTGTTGTATAATGAGGGTTTTTAAAGTCGAGTTAGTGGCCTAAGTAATAGGTATGAGATTGTAAGACCTAATTATGTAATGATTGCATCCAATACTTTTTCTACGAGTGATAAAATAATGAAACACAACCATGTTTAATGTATATTTTGTTAACAATCCATGACAACAAACTTAAACGAAAGGCAAACAAAAGCTTCAAAACAAAAACCAAAGAGAGACTAGAAGTGGCCAAGTACGGCTTATATTTGAACCATTTTTTTTTATGAAGGTTACGGCCTGGTTGCAAGACCTTTGGGTCAATTATACCAATCAGGAAGCAGTAGAGTGTCTGATTAGCGTCTTAGTTGATATTTAAATTAGCAAAAATATGTTTTTTTAAACTCATTATAGTGTGTACAGAACTATAACGAAATTTTTCAGTTCAGTAGCGAGTACCATAGACAATAGAATTTTGAATCCGAACTAAAAAGAGCGCCTTTGTGATATTGTTTATGAAATTATAATTGATAGACAGATAGCACAGGAGTAGTACAGATTTTGTTATTTCAATCAAAATAGATTTGACCGTTCTTAATTTAAGTGTTTGTATACTGTCGATAAAACTTAACGTGCACTAATAGAGATTTCAATAATAATCTCAGTACAGAGCACTAAAAACACCGACCTCAAAAGTACGTGGAATTACGTCTATTTGCTAAGTTTCATTGAAATATAGGGGAAAGTTTTTTTAAATTCGCCACTATACAGGACTTGATACTGGAGATAATAAAAATAGGTTCTCACTACGACACTACTCAAAGTATATCGAGAGAAAAACGCCTTGAATTGGAGAAATAGCAAAATCATGTAAATAATTGCTAAAAGAATTGCTCCTAAATTAAAGTTAGGCGCTATTTATAAAAATGAGTCTTCATGCGTGAACAGCCACCCTTTGAGGTGAAAAAGGAGGAAAAAAAGAACATACAGTCGAATTGAGAACCTCCTCCTTTTTTGAAGTCGGCTAAAAACTTGAAAGCATCTTTCTATTGATACCGAGAAAAATACTTTTATACGTAATAAAAAGTATTGTATATTATATTATATTATGGTATTTTTTGTAGACATTGACAATGCGATAGTTTTTCTAAATCAAATGTACAAGAATGGTTCCTTAGAATAAATTTTTTATGTGATGTACAATTTTGTTTGAACTCTGTAGCGTTGAAACAGAATTAATTGAAACATATTTTTCCCGACCTGCTTGTACGTAATGAAACAAGAAATAAAAAGAAATAACGACGACGAAACCATTTTACGGAAGGTGTGTGAATTTGGAATATTGATTGGGAGTAAATCTACAGAATATGGTTTTTGTTGTTGTTTCGTTCGCACATTGTGCATTTGCTAGTATTGTATTTTCTATTACTTGCGAAATTCTGCTTTATATACAGATAATACTTACTTTATTAGTAAAACTTTTCGTCAGGACAAAGCGTCTAATTAGCCATGCTACCAGATCTTAGATTTTCAGTTTTCTTTAATCCTTTAATCATTTAGTTTTCTAACATTTTTTCGCTGGAAATTGTTATGTCTTTGCGGTAGCCATTTTGACACTTTCAATACTTACGAGTACTTTGATACTATTTGTGAAAATGTTATTCTAAGTACAGTTAGTTCATGATACATTATTAAATAATCATAGGCATTGCTAAACAATTAATTTAAGTATAGAAAAGAATATTTTCACGAATGTATGTAGTGTGCAGTAATTTGATTTGTACAAATTTAGGGAACAGGCTCTTCAGGCACTTACAAATATTACAGTGAATAATATATCACAGTGTGTGTTTGTCGATGGTTTACTGAATAAAATAAAGAATGGACTAGAATAGTCGGACAAAAACTGTTGCGAGGATTTATTTATTTAGTCAAGTTTAACACCCGTTGCGAAGTGAAATATGGAAAAACCTGGAGTTGTGAAGAAAATAAGAACAACTGGTTATGTCACACATTTTTCTCTTCACGCATATTGATTGGCAGCTGGATGAAGGATGACTCTCGCCAGCGACAAAAATTTCGATTATATCGATGAAAATAACTATCCCTGCATGCTGTTATTTTAATCAAGATGTTTATTTTTTATTCGACTAGTACTGCTGTACAAACACATACACGACCCACTGCAGGGCGCAGGTTGCTTCAAGCAAGTATTACGCTAAAATCTACATCGCCGATCTAACGTGAGTTAGGCGCATTTCTCTTTACTCAAAGGTACGCTTCTATAATTTGATAAAATTATATATATGACTAATATTATTTTGATATCTATTCTAATGTTAGTATTATATGATATGGCTCAATTTTATTGACTTCATTAACGCGACTTCTATAATTAAATCATAAAATATAAGAAATATTATTTTCCATAATTATCATGAGGTTTTTTAACACGTTGGGGAT
The DNA here is from genome assembly GCF_003589595.1 of Hyposmocoma kahamanoa. Classification (NCBI taxonomy): domain Eukaryota; kingdom Metazoa; phylum Arthropoda; class Insecta; order Lepidoptera; family Cosmopterigidae; genus Hyposmocoma; species Hyposmocoma kahamanoa. Next base: position 11,463,592 of record NW_020653945.1, read on the forward strand.
GCATGTAGTTACCGTAACAGATTTACTAATTAAGAATTCAAAAGATCTTTTCATACAATTTAAACAAGCAGGAATACTAGCGAACCCGTAGGTTGGCATGGTTTACAAAGCATTTCGGACTCACCAATGCAGCGTTGTTATGCACTTGCCGAACCTAATGTAGACATTAAGTCAGTCATTGAAATTAAAGAGCAAATGTATTGTGATATGGTGTGTGGAGGGGTCGCGATTACATTTTTTGAATTCCGAAGACGATTGCCGCGAATTCAAAATGCAGGGCGGCGATGCGCGTATACGGGCGTCCCGTAGCTATCCCGCCTGTGTACTGGAGCTCAGCGCTTAGAAGCTTGGGCAGCCGGTAAACGGTACGGCGCGGCAGTACGCTCGCCTCACGCCACTCGCATAATGAAACTGAAAATTGCCGACTGGGTCGGTGCACTTATTCCCGTCCCCATTCCCCGCTCCAAACACTTCTTCGACCACTCAAACAAAACCACTTTTCAATTCCGCGATACTAACCTACTGGGAAAAGAATTCCACTCAACATCAAATGTACACATACCTACTGAAGTGTTCTCTATTGTCATAAGTGATTCCTTCTTCGTTTAAAGTTACTTCCAAGGATAGATGATCTTTTCCGCAGCGTTAAGAAGAAAGTTTGTGTAGAACAGGAAGTGGGGAAACTTCATCCACTTACCTCAACATAATTAAAAATTAATTGCTATTGTTTGCTAAATAGTGTTGTTCAAAATACGTCTTGGTCTTGTTCTTGCATTTTTGAAAGAACATTTCCGACCTTGCAAGATTTAAGAAAGGACAAGACTGAATCTGCAACATAGCATACACTAAGTAGTATTATTTATTAATCTTAAAAATTCTGTAAAGTTAATCATTTTACGTCATTTGGTTAGCCTATACTATACATACCTATGTCAATATGTACTCAAAATGTAGTACCTACTTTGTTGCGTTGTCCTAAAATTGGAACCAACCTTCATCACACTTTTTATTAGAATATGATAGTTAAATAAATAATAATAGCAAGACTTGCGAGACTCTTGCAACAAGACCGAGATCAAGACCAAGACTAAGTCTGAGTGTACTGACCCCGAAAGCAAGACCGAGACTGGGCTTAGTCTCGTCTTGGTCTTGCTACTATAACTTACTATGACTATTTCTGTACCTACCTGTGTTTTATTATACATATAGTATTAATCTTAAAATATAGTATTAATCTTTTGAAATAGGCACATGTGTATGAAATAGGTATATGTGTATATACACAGCATAAAAGTTCCAGATATAAAACGAATACCATTGAAAGATAGGCACTCTTAGGATCGTATTCTAGAACTCTACTCAATGCTCAAGTCAGGATTGCACTGGAAACACAACCATTGGAAATACGACACTAATGGCAGGGACTTGAGTGTGATTTCGAGTGCTTTAAACCATACTCAAATTCTGACTTGAGCATTGAGTAGAGTTCTGGAATACGGCCCTTAGCCTCGTATTCCAGAACTCTACTCAATGCTCAAGTCAGGATCTGAGTATGATTTCAAGCACTGGAAATCATACTCAAGTCCTTACCATTAGAGTCGTATTTCCAGTACTTCAAATCATAATTAAGTCTGCTCAAGTCCTGACTTGAGCATTGAGTAGAGTTCTGGAATACGACCCTTAGTTTCGATAATATTTCACAGTAATATTACGTTTTGGTGCGTAGTGAATGATGATTACCTATCATCAGAGAGCAATCGGCACTACGTGATTACTTGTTATAGGTCGTATTATTTCCCTTCGTTTCTACTGGCAGGTGTGGGTGGCTGTTTGTTAGGCTTCATCAGCCAATATAAAGCTTTCGACTGGATCATGTTTAATCACGTGCGTGAATATCCGTTTACGTTACTCCCTAGTATTATTCCCTTACGTCGTCGAATCGCGGGCATAGGCGTAATTTCGAGGATTATTCTTCTTAATAATAGCAATATTTAAGCTCCTGTTTGAATGGAGTGACGCATTTACAAAAATTATTTATAAAATTTATTATTTATAAAAATTTAAATATAAAATTATAAATATAATTTATAAAAATTTATTAATTATATTTATAAAAATTATTTCTATTACTAAACCTTAAAAATTGAAAATATTAATAATATTGAATATTTATTTAAACTCACGATTTTCACACATTATTTGAATTTCATATCGGGACTCAATAGTCTATAAATATATTTCATTTACTCGACGTTTCGGACGTGTTGCAACGTCCAGTAATGTCCAGCAGTCCCTTCGAGACCATGGACGCTGCAACACATCAGAATCGTCGAGGTAAATATAAAACAAAAAATTATACACAAGTAAGTCCCGATATTAAATTCAAATAAGAATTACCTAATTCAGAGAGAAACAATTACTTGGGACCCCATTAACTTCTTTCTTTAATTCTGTTAACAAAGATTTCTTTGTCATTACTTTAATCTTACAACACACTGTGAATAACCGGAGAGTTATCTCTCGTCTTTGAACTGTGATCTCGAAGCTGCGGGAATTGGGTAAAATTGTTGTTAATGGTAATTTTATGTTAGAAATTGTTTTACCGTTGGTGCGAGTTTATTCGCAAAAATTGCCCAAGGTTAAGATTACGTCACGTTTTCTTATAATAAAACCAAATATTTCATAGCAATGTTATGATCTTAACAGGGTTCGAAATTATGTACACTCTTAGAATATTTCGGAGTTTTCATTTTGTTTATTGCTTATCTTATAAACACAAAGTAATAATACTGAAATAATGGTCGGGACCAGGGCGACATTCTCGTTAGGGTCTAGGGTCACGTTGCTTTTAATTAATCGTTTCATTTTTAAACAAATTCCTTTTGAAAATTTTTGTTTATCGACTAAAAAAAAATAAGGACATTCTCAATTCGAATGTATTTTTTATGTGTATGTTACGCGATTATTCCGACATACACTAGCAGTAGAGCTCCTTGTGAAAGAGTTCGTCCAGAAAGGTACTTGGTAGTACAAATATGTTCTGGTATGTTTGAAAAAAATATAATTACGAGTATTTCGTTTATGAGATTATGTTGATTCAGGTCTTTTTTTTTTATAAAACCGTTATCTTGTTTCATCGAATAAAGAATTTGAAAATGAGTTACAACCGTGAAATATTTTATTATAATACATATTTATATATAAAACGTGAACAATTCACGAATAAGTCACCATAATGCTAAGTTCAGATGGATACATACTTGCCGCGCTTCGACGTTGTAGTAGGTACGTTCAGCTGACGAGTACTTGTAGAGTGACGCAAGTACTAGGAGCGAACGATAACGCGCGGTCATCTGAAAGGGTATAATGTCAGAGCCTATAATGCAAACTTTGAAGTATTTATTACCTCTGAACGCAGCAGCAGCGGCAGCGGCGCTTACATATAAACGGATGTACGGTAGCGCGATTTGAAAACGCCCGTTAAATTTTTGTCGTCTAAACTTAGCCTAAATGTCTACAAGCTCTTAACAAAATAAGAATACAAGTCGAAATTAAAAAAGTTTTCCTGTGTATCAGATCACTCAAATGTATGTATTCAAATTAAGTTTGCTGCTGTTAACAATGACTTAGCATGAAAAATTACAATTTATTTTATGTATTTGTGCTCTCCTTGTGTCCTTAGCAATCCTTACACGCCTCTTTGGCACCTTTAGCGGATTACACGTTCATCCTCTCTTTTATCAAAACTAAAACGAAACCGTTGATTTATTTATGCCGTTTTTTTCTCAATTACTGAGGTTTATTTAAATTCGTTCTTTAAATTTCTGCTTTAAATTCCAAATGCCAATACTTCAATTTAAGATTTAAACAAGAATAGAACAATATTAAAAATGTATTTGGTGCCATTTCCATATACGTGTGGCGCACTATAAGTTCCAGAATGAATAAGAACAAAATACTATAAATGATCAGAAATGAATTTATTGTTTCCCAAAATATTCTCCGTTAGCGTCAATGCACTTTTTCATACGAATGAACCAATTTTGAAAACATTTATGCCACTCCTCCGTGACAGTCTCTAAAACATATTTTTCATACTTTTCGACAGCCTCTTCATGTGATGAAAATCGTTGACCGCGTAACTGGTTCTTAATTTTTAGAAATAAATAAAAGTCACAAGGTACCGGATCGGGACTGTACACGGGATGGCTCATAAGGTCAATGTTGTTCACCTTCAAAAATTCATTGTCTGTCTCTCACGCGGCCAGACAGACAATTTTAAATTTACTTTTCGGAGTTTTTATTACTATTAAATTAATACATCACCTAAGGTTGTACGTGGAGCGAACTATATATATATATATATAAGTTTTCGGAATGAATAAGAAAAAATACTATAAATGGTCAGAAATGAATTTATTGTTTCTGAAAATATTCTCCGTTAGCGTTAATGCACTTTTTTGTACGAATGAACCAATTTTGAAAACATTTATGCCACTCCTCCGTGACAATCTCTGAAACATATTTTTCATACTCTTCGACGGAGTATGAAAAATATGATGAAAACATCACCTGAAGAGGCTGACCGCGTATCTGGTTCTTAATTTTTGGAAATAAATAATCTTATTGAGAAACGTTGGCCACGTAACTGGTTCTTAATTTTTGGAAATAAATAAAAGTCACAAAGTACCAGGTCGGGACTGTACGCGTGACGGCTCATAAGGTCAACGTTGTTCACCTTCAAAAATTCATTTGTCTGTCTGACCGTGTGAGAACTGGCATTATCGTGGTGCAAGATGATACGGCGTTTACGGTTATTTTTACGGAGTTTCTCAATAACTTCCATCAAACAAATGGTCGTGTACCAATCATTAATCATGGTACAAAGATTCTCCAAAACAACAGTAGCTACGTGTCCAGTTTTATTAAAAAAAGAAGCAATCATCCGCTTAGAGGCACTTTCCACGCGCGCCACTTTGGTTGATTTCGGCTTATCTCGAAAGAACCATACGCTCCATTGCTGATTTGTTTTGGAATTGTAACTATAAATCCATGTTTCGTCACCTGTCACTATATCCCACACCAAATTTGACGCCCCTTCGTTGAATCTAGTAAGCATGGCATTGCACCAAGTGATGGGATCCGTTTTTTGAGTCTCAGTCAAATTGTGTGGGATCCACCGAGAGCACAGCTTTTTCACACCCAAATGTTTGTGTAGTACTGATTGTATTTGACTCATGCCTATGCTTAAAATGCCTAAATCTCATGGTATGTCACATGTCTGTCTGTTTTGATCATACATCGATGTTTTTGTTGTTCACAGCAGTGGACGGGCGACCATCACGAAATTCGTCACTGAGATTCACACGACCGCGTTTGAATTTTGAAAACTAGCTATCAGTCATCTTGTATCCGCTCACGCGATGCGCTACCCCCACCTACACGGCCCTTAAAGGATAGGATAAGCCTACCGCAAAATGGCGACTATCTGGTTACGCAAATTAGAAAAGCATTCAGTTTAAATAGAAGTTTTTATAAATAAAAATTATTATTCTGCATTACTAAATAAATACCATCCGTACTACCAACAAAAGCATCTCAAATAAAATTCAGTAATACACCGCAAATCCTGCACTTAAAAAGCACTAATGAAATTTTTGGTGTACTTGGATAAATATGATAATATTCCGTTTGAGTGGTTCTAACGTTTACCATCAAATTACTCCTTAAAGTATAGTTTTTTAAACATTTATATTCAGGGTAAACTTAAAAAACGCTACTTACGGTATGTTTTCGATATCCGATAAATCGGTATAAAATCATCACCGGCACCTCTAGGTGTGGTATGATTCCAGAGACGCATGAATCGCGTAACACTCTGTGGCGGCATGCGTCCACGGCTGCATGTATCGCGTGAGCGGGCATGGTGCTTCATCACCAAAAGCAGTTTGAAGCCGAGGGAAGCTAGAAAATCATACTACGAAAATTTTCACGATTTAAATCCATGGTGATGTAGACAACAATTTCTAAAATGACGCCACAATGTAAAAACAAGTGATAGTCAGATGAAACACACTGTATTCTACAACCAAAGAGTTTCATTTCCAAATGTTGTAATTACTTTTTAAATATTGTTTATGTAAGTGGCCAGTTCCGGAAACTTATAGTGCGCCCTATGTATCGATGGCAGAAAAGAATAACCGGTTACCTGCATAATAACGAGTTTACACTTTTCTTTTTAGTTCTGTAAAACGTTTTGAAAGCAAAAACTTGAGACAGACTATATCAACCCATTTATACGTCTCCCTGTTGGCCATGGGTCTATTCTCAAGCGAGGATCAAGGTCATAGTCCGCCACGCTTGCCCAATGCGAGTTGGAAACTTCACACGTCTTCCGAGTGTTGTGAAATTTCTTCGACGTGCAGGTTTCATCAGGGTGTTTTCCTTCACCGAAAAGCTCATGGTAAATTTGAAATTAAATTTCGCGCATCAATCCCTATAAACTCAGAGGTGCGAGCTCGGAATCGAACTTACGGCCTCAGTCGAGAAGCGGAAGGTGAAACCATTAGGCTACAACGGCTTCAAATACCTACATTATATTTTATATATTTTTCAGATATTACCTTTTTATGGTATTGCCTCATTGCTTAAAGTTTTTGCTAATTGTAACAGATCGCTGTTACATCAGAAAATATCAAATGTTTACTTTCGAAACGTTCTACTGCAAAATCGTAATTTTGCAGGTAACCGGTTACTCTTTGCTGTCGTCGATTATTATATGGTTTGTACTTCAGAAGTCCTAGTATATACTAAGATCATCACTTCTGAAAGTTATCTGAAATCTTCCATTAAAAGTTGATTATCAGTTCCAAGACTGGCATTAGTGAATGAACCTTTTGTACATTTTTCACGGTTCTTTCAATTTCCCCGAGTGTTAGGGTGTTTTTTATTTTTACTTCTGACTCATTCGGAATCCGGAGATCGCCAATGCGAACACGAAAAGGGTGTGTCTCTTTCCAATTTCACTAATTTCTTCCTAGTGTTACATTGGAATGAGTTCAATCCGTTTGCAACGAGTGGAATTAATTACTCCATATCTGAAAAGCTATTTAAACACCCCGACTTTTCACGTTAGTTTAAAGGGAACAAAACGAACGAACCCATTATTTCGACTTAGTGTTTGAATTTGTTTTATTGCTTATTCCATTTTCTAGACTTAGTAACGGACTTGTTGTAATATAGCAATTATTGTATATTGCACATGACAACTAACATAGCATTATCTCCAAAATTGCGTTGTATATGTATGTCACTCGTACACGATGTAATTTCAAAGTGACAGGACAACACTGTTACATTGAAATTGAATCGTATACGAATGACGTACATATGAGTATAACGCATTTTTTTTAGATAATATACATATGTTAGTTGTCATGTCCAATATATGAAATAAATTTTGGTTTAACATCGAGTATTTTATTATGTCGCAATTTATTCCTGTCAGTGAGTACACTTTTAAGTATACGACTTAACTGAATAATGATGTAACCATTCGACTTATCTACATGACATTTCAATAAAATCGCATTTTATGATTTTAAGAATATAAGATAAATAAAAATAAGAAAATACGATTAAGCATTTTGACGACCGCCGTGGTTGAGTGAGTGGATTGCGCACCGATTTTCGTAGTGTTACCCTCTCTGAGGACCCGGGCTTTATCCCCGGCCGGGTCCATTGAAGTTTACTATCTAAGGTCACTCCCAAGAAGACTGCTTTATTAACAAGATATAACTTTTCTCCATTTATTTCTATGCTTGGACTAGTCGATTTTACGTTAGGTATTCGGATTTCCATTTACTGAATTCGGATTTACTTTGGGATCAGAGAAACATATATGTGACGTAGTGTAATAAACAAGCAGTAAAATATATTTTTAACTATGTTAAAAGGGTAATTTAGTTTAGTGTAACAATGAGTTATAAAAATGTTCTTAAAAAGTAGTAAAGCGTATTTTGTCCAAATTTATTGTCTAAACAAATACTGGATTAACAGTTGTGTAAAGTTCTAACATAACGGGGTCATTGCAATTTTGCCCAAATGTTTCAAATTCAATAAAGTTTGCGGTTATAAAACATGTTTTATATTGTCTGTAGGTACCGGTTCGTAATAAATTTTATCTCATTAGTTTGTCTTTTGTGAAGATGGAGTAAAATGACAGTTCATTTCCCAAAAGTGTTGCCCGCTTGTAAGCAGATAGTGGTTGCAGTCGATCAATATTTTATCGACTACCCATTGAATATTTAACCAATATTCAGTCGATAGGCGATTACGCTTTTGCAATTAATAACCGAACTTGTTTCATTTGTTCGTACAACTCCTGAGTACAGGTTCAATTGAATAGTCATTTTTTGTAAGTTCATACGTACAATACATGACATTTAGAACTATTATAAATATTAAAAATACAAAAAGATGACATATTTTAAAGTTTGTAATTTAAATTCAATATACATATAATAAAATTCGCGTATTCTTATTAAAATGTATATGAATAAAATTTTATTTCAATACAAGTAGGTAAACTGTTGACAATGACATAAGGAATAAATAATTAGTAATCATGTCAATGTCTTAACACTCAAAATACAGATATTTTAGGCAAAATTTTACCTTATTTCACAATCTATCAATAAAATAATTTCAATATCTAATAATATAATTCATAATCTATCAATACAACAAAATAACTATGACTATTTAAAATTTTATGAATACTGGCAACCCTGCAAATGTTATTTTACACTATATTCAAAAAAGACAGACTATAGTTATCATAACTTACCCATTGTTTGTTTTACAACTACAAACAATGGGTTAGTATGTGCTTACTTTGCTGCGTAATAATAATTAAAGTCGTCAAGATACGTAAATTAAATCTAGTATGAAATTGAATTTTTTTTTCATGAAAATCATGTTTATGCGTACATGGTTTATTTTGATGAAAAAAATATTTCAAACCCAAACCAACCAACGTTTCGGCCTCTTTACAGGTCCCATGGTCACGGCTGTATTTCATATATGTAAATAAAAATTAAGCATTTATAAATATTACCTTATCTTGTTATCTCTGGAAAAAATGCCTGAAAATATGAAACGACTCTTGTTTGTGCATTATTTTCCTGTCTATTTGAAAAGAATATTAAAAAAATCTGTTCGAATATTAAAAAAGTGAATTTCTTATACGCCCTTAGATTCCCATTTGGGAGTAGACAGAGACTGTCGATCGCCACTTAGCACGATCCTGACAAACCTTTTTTGCGTCACTTACATTCATCAATCTTTTCATACAGGCCCTCTTATTGTTCTCACTACGCACTCCAGCCTTCTAAAGAACACTGTCAATTTGATCTGAAAATGTTCTTCGTGGCCGTCCTGTTCCACGTTACCTCTATATATTTCTTTCGTTAATCTATATTCATTAATCCGCTCTAAATGCCCAAACCACATCATCATACCCTTTTCTATTTTCGTCACTACATATTCTTTTCAACCACATCGTTCACGGATCACAGTATTCTTCACTCTGTCACATAACTGCGCATTACATATTTTTCTGAGGATCTCATTTCAACTGCATTTACTCGACTCTCATGCTTCTTCTGCCATACCCAACACTCACTACTATAAATTAGCATTGGAACCAACACAGTATTATGTACCGCCATTCGTGCTTTCTGAGATGTACAGTAGCTGCACATTACTCGCTTCATGGCCCCGTTCATCGTGTTCGAAGTAGTTGGCAATAAATCAGAAACTGAAAACAGAAAAACAAATAGAATTTCTTATCCGCCCGCCATGTGGAAAATGTTTAACGAAAAACTATTATTGTTATTCAGAGTGGTAAAAAATATATATAACTCGTCAACAATTACTGTATCGTGCTCAAAATAACCCAAGATCGATTGGCAAAGTTCTATATTATGTAACACTGTTTTATTCTGTTTCTATTTTATTTGTTCCTATTTAAACAATAATGTATATTTATTGAATGTTTTTGTAGTGCGCAATATATTTTTCACCTCACTACCTCGGAAAGGCTTTCTTTCTCACTAAAAATCTGCGTGTTTTTTTGCGCGCAAAAGCGTTTTTTGCACGCTGGCGTGGAAAAGGATATTTAAATTCGAACTTGACGATGGACTGTGGTGCACCTAACATTTACTTTCGATGAAAAAAAAAAGATAATGGCACGTCCCATTAAGCGATTTGTCGTACATTACTTATACGTGTAATATAAATCCGTCGGTATAATCTATTTTTATTATTGCTGACATTAAATTGACAATGATAACTAATTGTGTTTATTAAATTATTTTAATTCGTCGAAGAACCAAAATAATTTCAATAATCACCTAATCACACAAAATAAAAGTACAAGCAAGAATAAAAACTGATGAGAGAATTCAGAACGCATCCGAAGATAAACTTTTTCTTTTCACAAAAAAGTTTATAAATAGTTCAACTGTTTTTCTTTCATCTACTATTTCCCTCGCTATAGTGAGGTGAGGAGTTGTGTTTTGCTCGGCAGCAAAGTTGTTTTGCGTCTGGTGCCTTGAAACCCTCGCTACGCTCAGGAATCTATATTTGAATCAATTCAATCTTAGCTTCCTTCGCTTGCTCAGGTTTCAATACAAGCACTCGCGGCATACAACAACTTTGCAGCCTTGCATAACAAATAACAATTTTTAAGTTGCAGTAGAGCTCCTTGTGAAAGAATTTGTCCAGGGAAGTGCCACCATATTACCTATTTCTGTCGCCAAGCCGACATTAGTCTGCATTACTGTGTCCCGGTTGACCGTACACTGACCATTCACCATCATTCAGATGGTGTACGATCAAATGAAAACTGATTTTTATTAGACTGTTAGTAGCCCATATTTGTTTGTGTGTATGTTACGCGATTACACATACATTTGTGGACCGATTTTGATAATTCTTTTTCGTTGGATAAGGAGTACCTCAGTAGTAGTGCCATTCAAATTTTAGAAAATATTCCGCCTCTACGGGTGGCAAATTAGGGGATGAATCCGGTTTATTGGAATTCGCCCACTTTCCATCAACCGATTTCAATAAAATTTGGCAAACAGATGTAACAAACACAGTCAAAGCGGATAAGCAGTAATAGTAATAACGCAACACACTCCCAGCCCCGCACTAAGGAAACCCTGTATCGGGGTTGCCATAAACACATACATAGGCAACCACAAATTACACCCAAACTCACGAGAGAAATAACAGTATGCCATAGATACAAATATATTCCGGGAATCGAACCCGGGACCTCTGTGCGTACCGGCATGGTAACCGTTTGACCACAGAGGTAGTTAAATTATAATAAGCAAACTTTTGACGTCGGTTTTTTTTAGTTTTAAGTAAATTATGTTAATTATTAATCTTATATGTAGTGACGAAAATATAATTTTCTTAATGAAATAGTTAGATAATGCACGAAAAATTATCAAGTACAATATTGCAACGTACGATATCGTATACAGTACAGTTTTGAAGATAATTGACACTCTCTAAAAACGCCATAAATATTTGAGCTCTATTAAATCTTTGTATTCCAAAAGTCCTTTCTTTTCTGTTTTTTTTCGCTTCACTGATTTCCTTGCAAAGCTTTTCCTAAAAGAAATACGAGGTGTCAAAACCAATTTGTGCGTTATTCTATGCAACCGGTAGCCAAATACTGTATGCCAATATTTTTCCTCTCACAAAAGGAAATCCAACTTCAAAATGAAAGCTTAATCGGGAAAATTTGTTTAGCAGCACCACAATTTTTTTTATTTAATGTTGTTACCAAAATAACAAAATAAACCACAAGATTTATTTGCTTAAGTAGGTACGCGCTTGTTCCTCGGGGTGTATGCTAATACAGTATTATTATAATTAGGGTTTGCTCCTGAGAATTCCCGGAAAAGAAAATTTTGTGAATTTCCGGAAATTTCTTTAATTATTATTCAGTACCGGCACCGATGCATGGTCCAATTCTCGGGAACTACTTGGGGTGGTGATATATTCAAATAAAGTTTAATTGATAATTGTATTAGTATAAAGAATGTACTGTGAAGATGTAAGTAAGGACATTCTTACTCTCCATAATTTTATATAATTAAAAAAAATATTGCCGAAAGTTACGAAGGACTTATATTTGCTTCATCTTTAGCAAAAATTATAAAGATTCATCTTTAGCATCTTTCAGCTTACACGCATCCACTGCTGGACATGAAAGATTGCAATTATTCAATTACAAAGTAACGCTAAAAGAATTTATTACATTATATATTATATTTATTTAATAATATATTTTGATAATTTTTTGCTTACACTGATTACTTTAGCTTGGAGCTTAAATTTTTACAAGTACCTGGAATTGCATATCCCTACACAGCACAGACTACTAAATTGTCTAATTAAAATGCATAAGAAGACGGAATTTGTGGAAATGCCAATATAAAAACTATTTCAAGAACTGACACCAGATTCTCCATAAGTTCTGAAAAAACATAATATTAACAAAATAAACAGTGAATGTATACGAAAAAACTATTTTTTTAAATTATATTACAAGTATATATATTACAAGGCTAATTACAAGGCGGAGCTCGTACCAAACTTTGATAACCCATTTAATGTTGAAATGGTTATAGTAACGCACATTGTAGTGTTATTAAAGGCAAAACTAAACACTCCATTTCAAATTACGTCGTAATAAACGAATGTTTAATAAAACTGTACGAATTGTAATAACACTACAGTAATTATACATTTTATTGTGATTAATGAAATGATATATTTAACACGAGGTATCCGGACACACTTACTGTACCGGTCAACATAAAAACAGAAGTGTATCATCTTAACTGTCTATCTACGTGAGGCGTACTATAAGTTTCCAGAATGAATAAGGAAAAAATACTTTATATGGTCAAAATGAATTTATTAATTTATTTGTATTATTACTTTATTCTTCCTTAGCGTTAATGCACTTTTTCATACGAGTGAACCAATTTTGAAAACATTTTATGCTACTCCTCAGTGACAATCTCTGAAACATTTTTCATACTCTTCAACAGCCACTTCAGGTGATGAAAATCGTTAACCAGTTGGGTCTTAATTTTTGGAAATAAATAAAAGTCACAAGGTGCCAGGTCGGGACTATACGCGGGTTAGCTCATAAGGTCAACGTTGTTCACCTTCAAAAATTCATTTGTCTCTCTGGCCGTGTGAGAACTAGCATAATTGTGGTGCAAGATGATACGGCGTTTACGGTTATTTTTACGGAGTTTGTCAATAACTTCCGGCAAACAAATGGTCGTGTACCAATCACTATTCACGGTACAACGATTCTCCAAAGCAACAGTAGCCACGTGTCCAGTTTTATTAAAAAAACAAGCAATCATCCGCTTAGAGACACTTTGCACGCGGGCCACTTTGGTTGGTTTCGGCTCATCTCGAAAGACCCATACCCATACCCATATATTGCTCTTTTGTTTTGGGATCGTAACTATAAATTCATGTTTCGTCACTTGTTTGTTACGATGTCCCACACCAAATTTTACGCCCCTTCGTTGAATCTGGTAAACATGGCATTGTACCAAGTGACGCGATCAGTTTTTTGAGCCTCAATCAAATTGTGTGGGCTCCACCGAGAGCAAAACTTTTTCACATCCAAATGTTTGTGTAGTATTGATTGTATTTGACTCGTGCCCATGCCTAAAGTTGCCCGAATCTCATGGAATGTCACATGCCTGTCTGTTTTGATCATACGGCGCACAGCATCGATGTTTTTGTTGTTCACAGCAGTGGACGGGCGACCATCACGAAATTCGTCACTGAGATTCTCGTGACCGCGTTTGAATTCTGCAAACCAGCTATAAATAGTCGTAATTGCATGGTGCTTCATCGCCAAAAACAGTTTGAAGCCGAGCGAAGCTCCGCTGAGCTGTTAAGTTACATTTAAAGTCGTAGAAAATCATACTACGAAAATTTTCACTAGTTAAATCTATGGTGATGTAGACAACCAATTTCTAAAATGACGTCACAATGTAAAAACAAGTGTCAGTCAGATGAAACAAACTGTATTCCATTCCAAGAGTTCCATTTTCGAATGTCATAATTACTTTTTAAATATTGTTTTTGTAAGTGGCCAGTTTCGGAAACTTATAGTGCGCCCTATGTATATGTGTCAAAATATATAATGTTGCCAATTGAGACAAAAAATACGCCAAATACAATGTTCCGAAAAAGATTACCCAAATGATTGTCTAACTGTTCGTATTTAATTCAAGAATATTTTGACTACAGAAAATAATTAGGTATTTGTTTAAACTAAGTATTTATTAGCTAAGTGTGAGAACCTGTTAATAGAAATATATGTTAATCCAACTATGTGTACCACACTTACTGCGAATAAATTTTTATTATTATTATTATGATATTGGCAGTAATGTTCATGAAATATGTTCATAAACGGTAAGTAACGTTTGAATAACATGCCTTGAACCAAAGCATAGTACTCGTATAATTCGAGGAAGTAGGGTATTCCCGCCTGTTCGGCGCGTAGATCTGCCTTCCACTAACTAAAACGGCTAAGTGCCAAATGGTCAAATATCCGTTTTAAATAGCAAAATATAGAGCAGAATTCTCTTTTAAAAACAGTTAATATTATTTAACGTGTTCGACTTATTGGAACTTATCATAAAGACGCATAGCTCAAATATCATTAAACAATTTCAATATTCCAAAACTGCGTCGAGATTTATTGAGATATCCTTGAGATATCTCAAAAAAATTTTGACACTTAGCTGCATTTTAGTTAGAGGACGGCAGAAATGTACTTTTATATTTAATACTATTAAGTAATCTGTGTCCTAGGGTTGTTACATTATTATTTTAGTTGTACTCCGTATGCATAATTTGTAAAACATAACTTAGGTAGATAGATAGAACGATAAATAAACATTTTATATACTAATAGGACACAAATCCATATTGAATACAAGAGGAACAATTAAAATATTTGTTGTCATAGCACTGAAAGGGCGCTGACTCAGCACAATTATGCATAAGTACTCTTAGGCGCTGGTTTTCAGGCAGAAACAACGAAATTATTTATTATTTTTAAGCAAAAATGTAACAAATTATTAGGAGTGAAATTAGTGGCACGTGTGATAATCGTACTCATGATCGTAAACATTTAAAGAAACTGTGTTAAATAAAAATATTCGTATATTTTTTATTCCATAAAATGTGCGTGCTTTGTGCGCTTTATAAAGGGCGTATGAATTAATGAATGATGAATGATATTTATTTGCATAAAATATGGTTTACAAAAGGTGGACAGTCCTCATATTTTCCCGATATTAGCATGTAAATCTATATCTATATCTATGGATATTTATATTTTGGCAGCTAAACAATTCTAAAGCAATTCGTATTAAAGTTTGAGGATGGAAAAAAAAAGAATTAAGTATGGAAATAAACGTCATTGTCATTGAGATAAATGTCATGACATCATGAGGATTACAAAAATATAACAAAAAATATATTTTTTGTTAAATAAATTATTGAGCTTTGTACGTACATACGTAAAAAAATCCTTAATGGAATAAAAAAAATTATTTCTTAATCATGACATAAGCTTACGCTAAAATTAGAAGATTGAATTGAATAAATAAATAAATTGAAATGAATTATTTATATCTGAGGGTGACGTATATATGTATATATATCCTCTCACACATGGTCCTGCATTGTTTCTGGAAGTAAATTAGACATTTCAATAAACAAAGCAGCGACAAGATTTGAATTTACACGACTCTCGGGTCCTAAACGACACATTGTCCGCACGCATTTTTTTTTGTGGTACAAATAATTTATTTACGTCCTTTGAATTTCCTCAAAAAAGAAGCCCATATCGAAGTATGGAACCACGAAAGCGCGTAGTATCGTTCGTAATTATTAAGTTGCAGACATAATTTATTATTACTTACTTATGTAGGGGTGATTACGTCAAACCAGGAGCTTTGCATATTTGCCTTTGAGGTGCTACATAACATACATATATACTAAGTATGCATATATAAATGCACTTTCTATACAATGTTGCTATAATTTGGTAAATACATTATTTAGATATTTTAGACAATTGGAAATGAATCTGTCTTTTGGATCTAAATTGTGTATATTTGATTATTCAAACAAACAATCAAAAAAAAAGAATCCCATTGTTACGGTTGACTGACCGTGGAAAAATAAATAGTTTTATTTCCAATGTGTAACAATCGTGATAACCTTGGATCTTGATTTAGTTTAGACGATTTTCGGTTGTGCCTTAAGATATACCTACTGGTTTTTGTCGATGTCGTCGCGATGTCTTGTTTTTTTATATAGTATCAAGTGACGGGACGAACAAGTCGTGCGTCTGATGGTAAGCTGCTCGATTGACCATAACGGTTGCAGTGCCGCTCAGAGCTTTAAATTGTAAACATCTGAGGGGCACTGCCACTGCGCCCGTCACCCTGAGACATAAGTTAACAAGTCCTATGTGTCTGTAATTTCACCAGCACCCTTACGCTTCAAAACCGGAACACAGTAATGCTGACATGGCAGAATTAGGTAAGGTGGCAGTACTTCCCTGGACAGTCATGGAGCAAAGAAGAGGTCTACGATGGAACAAGCTCGCCTAGAAGATGCCTATTCACAAGATATTCGCGTTGTATGTGATCATAGTAAACATAGTCGCAGTCCAGAAATTCCATTCTCGGGCTGTGCGCGTATTTAAACTTATTAAAGATAATAGAGAACCCAACTTACAAGCACTTACATATTTTATTAAAAAGAAGACATCGACAAGAGTCCGGTTCTTAAATAAAAAGTGTTGTTATTGTAACGACAATGTTTATTTCATTTGAAAAATGAAAAGAAGTTGATTGTTTCTGATAAACATAGTAACTGTGCTTCGCTTGAAAGTCTTAAAATCAACGAAATCCAATGCTACAGTTCTTTTCCTGGTTTATCTGTTGAATCAAAAGTGAAATGAATTTAAATGAGCTTAGCAAGTCTGAATCAGCGAGCAAAGGAATTCGCAATCACTAACCAACCACCCAGCTACACCTCACAAATAAGGTCGAGAACAATACTGCAAACAAATTTAATGCACCGAGCGGGTCTGAATACCCTGCATACAAATGCCTATCTTGAAAATATTCGGAATCGTTTACAAGTACTTTCTTGGCATGCTCTGGTGTTTGCACACAGACAGCGGACAGCGACGCCAAAAATTTTCCAAATGCCTTTTTCTCTTTCTCATTATGTAACTCAAATTTCCGAGGTATATCACGAGTTTTGATGATTCCAACGACACTATAAACGTGAGTGTGTCACTAAACGCATGTCATCAACGAGTTGACATTCATTGTGACGTTACGACTACCAAAACTGTTGTGTGTTTTCCAATTCACGTTTTCCCATCAAAAGTACCCACGTAAAAATACTTTTTTTACGCACACACTCTTAGCCCCGCACTAGGGAAACCTTGTATAACGGGTGCCATGGACACACACATAAAAAATACAAATTACACTCAAATCGAACCCGCGACATCTGCGTAGCAGTCCAGCATGGTAACTGTTCGGCCATGGAGGCAGTTAAATACTGCTAAGTTCTCGCGATCTAGCTAGTCAAGATGCGGAACTAGTAAGTCGTATGCCTGGTGGAAAGCTACAGGCCTGTCCATAACAGTTACAGTGCTCAGAGCTTCAAATCGCAGAGATCTGAGGGACACTGGCACTGCGCCTGTCACCCTGAGACATAAGTTGGAAAGTCCCCCGTGCCTATAATTTCTCCAGCATCCTCACCTTTTACCTCACTCCTTTCACCATCCTCACGATATCTGAAAAAGCATGTTCCAGATTTCTGTTAAATAACATTATATTATAAAGGTTCACTAACAAAAAATCCTCTTCCTCCTCAAAGTTCCTATTGTCAAGTTTGTTTTGTAATGGGAACAACATTTCCATTATGATGAGTGCATAGTTTCTCCATTTTTTTTGTCAAAGTAACGAACGATATAAAAAGATTTAAACCAACTGTCATATAGGACCAAATACAAGGAGTCCAATCTAGTAAGCCTTATATAAATCAATAAGTTATATGATTTACCCTTCCATTGCCGGAGGCACAAAATATATTTGACAATAAAAAGCAAGTTGCAGTGACAACATGCTTTTTTTTCTACCGTACCAATAATGTTTTGTAGCAGTAAAAATAAATGTGTTATAAAGCAATTTTTGTCATTTTGTCAGCTACTTTTGTTAATTATTTATATGACAATAGAATTTCAAACACAATGGGATTCTGAAACTTAATATAAAAGTCATCATGTGTCTTTACAAACAAAAGAATCTTCCGTAGGCTTAATTAAAGTTAAATGTACGTTTAATTAAACCTCGCTTGTCTTTTTATAGTAATGTTCTTCTTTCACATTTTGAATCAGGACATGCCGTAACTTTTTAGATTAGATCGCACAAAGTGTCTTGTGGAGTGAAAATAAAAATGCGATAAAAATGACAGTCGGTCACAGCTTCCCAGTGTAAACAAAATACTCGTACTTTTTGCAAATTTGAATAACTTTATCTTAGGGACGTCTAGATATATGTATATAAATTGCCCGGGTACAACTTACATGACGTGGCATCAAATAAACATGGTCGACCTTCTCCCTCTAAACCATTAAATTGCACCCTTCTTTTCGTATCTTGTATATTTCGTACAAAACTTACCAACTGTCATATTACCTGATTGGTGAGTTTAAATTCGGTACTAAATTTACATTTACAGTCATTGACTTACAAAAGTCAATGCTTATAGTACACATTTATCAGAAAAATAAATTATAGGAACTACAAGGAACTGCATTTGAAGAAACTTCTATTTGAAAGTTATTAACAAACGGATACGACGTACCTATATACTAAATCTATGGATACGACACTCTAATCGATGCATAATGGCCGTATTCCGAGAATAAAATCTTATTGGAAATTACAGTTTTTGTTTGTCATCCCATTAAGAAGTAAGTATTTCTATTGTACATTGTACTCCATCGAACTTCGATAAATTACCGATGAATTACTTTTTCAAAGACTGCACTAAGTAATATAAATAAAATACAAGTATTTATAATTTTTACGCAGTTTAATTACGTGGAAATATATTGCGTGCGATATATCTTGCGAGTATAGCCTGTTGGAGATAAATTAAATAGATACGACAGGAAATGAAAGTGCCCGGTGTGACAACTTCGCTCGATTGAATTGTAATACCGGGAGGCGGAGAAGTGCCCTGAGCCATTCACACTCGTAATTTGTACGTGGATTGTAGAAGTTGAGGTGAACGTATGAACCAATTTACCACCAGCCCTTCTTGCCACTTACCTGTAGGAATCTAGCAGTTATATGGAGCATGCTGCCTATAGATTTTATACATAGAATAAAGATTATCGTTTTATAAATGAAGTATACCTCTACATATAATTTATAATAATTATGGGCCATTTGACGTTTAAGTGACTAAAAGAATGTAGAGTTCTCTTTACCAACTTGTTGTTTGGAGGTGACGACCTTACGTCCCTATCGCAAGACAAATTGTGGTATCATCGGGTGACCTCATTTTTAACAGACTACTATAAAGGAGGAGCTTCACAATTCGACTGATTTTTTTTTGTGCGCATGTTACGCGATTAGTCCAACATTTGTAAACCGATTTCGATTATTCTTTTTTGATACAGTTGCAACGTGGTATTTTTCGTACTACAAATCGTGCCGAAAGTTAGATTTTTCGCACTAGTGCTTTTTTTTTCCTTTTTCCTTGCGGAAAGGCATATGGACCTCACAGCCTAGTATATTTTTTTAATCCATTACTAATCTCTTTTCTATTTTCGGGCCTAAGCCAAGTCTTCTTTTAAATATAACTTTTGTCTTGAATCAATAGGTATAGTCTTGTCCATTAAAATACTCTTCTGTTCTTTACAATTTAAATCTCTTCAACAGTATTTATTATAAATTCATAAAATGCTCCGAAGGTCTCAGTATTAATGAATAGTCCTTGAGTACTGCGCTGGACGTCCACTTCCTTATAAATTTCAGTTAGCCGGTCCATCAGCAGAAGGCGCTGAATGCCAAAGGACTGGTAAGTGAAGATGATGTGATCTGGAGTCTGATCGCTGTCTTGGCAGTAAGTACATTCAGGGGAATTAATCATTTTCATCCGGGGTAATTGACTGTTTAGTCGAGTATGTCCCAGTCTTAATCCAGTTATAGTGGTATAAAATTTTCTTTGTCTAGGTACTGTTGTAGTGAACCAGGGTCTCTTATTTACTTTATTAGTTCCTTCTACATATGTCGGCGTACCAAAGACCTTTCTAAATTCTAGTGGTTGTATTGTTTCATTCAACATTCTAATTCGCATTAACTGCTTGCTCTAATAAGACAACACAGTCTTGATAAGGTAGGACGGCAACATTTGAACTGTCAAAGTATTGACAATGGTTATTAGCATTTTCAAAGTTTGTAACGGATTTTGCAAGGAAGTCGGCTTTCTCGTTTCCAAAAACACCCTTGTGGGGCAGGAATCCACACCAGAATAATATTAATGCCTATTTTCTTCAGCTCTGTCCAGGTATGCTTGATTTTATAAATTATGTAACTTAATGATGAATCCAACTATTATTTCATAAAGTTGTGAGAACACTCATACTGTCGCTCAATATAAGCGAGTTATTTTGAATTCTTTGGCTTCTAATATAGTGCAGCGCTGACAGTATAGCTGTGGCTTCTGCCGTGAAAATACTGGCCGTAGAGTTGAGTTTGTGACCTCTGCCAAACTTAAGAGTTGGGTCAAAAAAAAACCTCAGAAACGCCACCATCGCCTTTGGAACCATCAGTGTATATTTGTCTGTAATTGTGCCACGTAGATAGGAATTTCTCGTATACTACTTCTTTGTTTGTTAACTCCTTGTCAAATATGACTTCCATCTTTGGGAATTTTGAATCAAAAGAGCAGGGCAATAGCTCACTTTGATAAATAGTGTATTGAATAATTTGTGCCAAATCAGAATAATCATTCAAAATAAATGGAAATTTAGTGTAGCCAGATAAAGTGGGAATTGTTTTCTTTATTTTAGAAATTAGGGAATTGTTACTAATTGAGGAGAGCTTTAGAAGGAATTTAAATTTAAGAAATTTAAATCTTATTTTCAGTGGAGGTATGTTACACTCCAGCTGCAATGAAGCTATTGGAGATGTCCTGAATGCTCCGGTAATGTTTTTTACATTTTGAGTTTTATCTAATTCATCAATTAAGTTGGGTTTTCTGAATCCAAAACAAGACAGCCATACTCTAAATGACTCCTAATTAAAGATTTATTCAGAATTAATAATATCAATGGATCAGCTCCCCAATATGTTCCTGCCAAAGTTTTTAAAGCATTAAATGCCTTACTCCATTTTGCTATTATATATATTGGTATTATATAGTTGACATATGATTGCCAAGACAGATTGCTAGTGAAAATAACCTCTAAAAATTTGGCTTCTGTTGAGCAAATGATTTGCTTCATTATTGTACATAATACTAAAATCATTAATTACTTGAGTAATAAATACTACGACTTTACTTTTGAAGACATTTATTTCCAAGTTAAGGTCAAAATACTTTTTTAAGCTTAAAACTCAATTTTAATTTAATGCACTTAGATCAGGTCCTGAACAATAAACAGCTAGGTCATCGGCATATAGTAGAGTATTTACATTTGGTCCTAATTCAGTGGTAATTCTGTTTATATACAATAAAAATATCAGTGGACACAGAATACTGCCTTGACAAGTACCCTTATATGACAATCTTGGGCCAATAAGACCATTATTGTATTTGACATAAACTTGCCTGCTATTAAGAAAAGTGTATATCCAATTAATTAATTTTCCAGGCAAACCAATGGAGATCAATTCACTTGAAAGTATAGCAAAATTTACATTGTTAAATGCAGCAACTATGTCAAAGAATATACATACAAGTTTTCTTTTACAAGAGACAGCATTGTAAATGTCTAGTTGAAGATGACTTATGCTCTCCTGTGCTGATCTGCCTCTTCGAAAGCCGAATTGATTACTAGGTAGTATACCATTCCCCTCAACAAAAAATTCTAAACGTTGTTTTAACAGCTGTTCAAAGATTTCACTATACAAGAGGTTAGGGCTATGGGACGGTAAGAGTCATGCTCATGTTCAATTTTGCCATGTTTTAAAACAGGAACTAAACAATCTTTCTTCCAGTCTGATGGAATAAAATTATTAAACGATAAATAATTAAAAGTATTAAGCACTATTTTAAGACATCTGCATTTAAGTTTTTTAAGAAACATGGTAGGTATGCCATCTAAACCATATGCGGTATCACGTCGGGAATAGAGAGCTGACTTTAATTCTTGTATTGTGAAGGGTTCCAAGAGAAAATAATTGGTCTGATCTAAGTTTTGGGGCGTATTTTTTGACTTTTCGGAAACTTTATCAGGAGTGTATTTATTCAAAAATTCTGGAACCTAGTTATTATTATTAGAACCACCGTTGTGTTTAGGAACATACGTTTTATTAAACATTCTCATTTGTTTCCAGATAATACTTAATGGAGTGCTGCGAGTAAAAGTTTCACATAAAATGACCCAGCTGTTACGACGTTCCTGATTTAAGATAAATTTCTTTTTAACCTGAAGTCTTTTAAAGTTAATTAAATTTTCTTCTGTAGGGTTATGTTTGAAGTTTACATATTTATTTATTTAAACTTTACTGTACAATATACTGAAGTACAAATGGCGGACTTAATGCCATAAGGCATTATCTACCAGTCAACCATTGGGCCAAACAGAAAAAAAAACACAATACGTTGGTGCTACACTTAAACAAGAAGAACAATAAACT
Source organism: Hyposmocoma kahamanoa (assembly GCF_003589595.1). Taxonomy (NCBI): domain Eukaryota; kingdom Metazoa; phylum Arthropoda; class Insecta; order Lepidoptera; family Cosmopterigidae; genus Hyposmocoma; species Hyposmocoma kahamanoa. Next base: position 11,486,634 of record NW_020653945.1, read on the forward strand.
AGAAAACTAATCGATAATTTGTATGGTATAAATAAATAACATACTATAAACATACTTATTATACATACATCATAAACTTACATATATATATATTACAATAATAGGATAAATGTACCCAAAGCACCATTATACAGAGTCTTAATTTTGACAATTGTCAAACAGATGCTTGCGCTTGAAAGATAATTTGGTCTGAACTTGTCTTGCATGGAGCGGGATCGCGTTTCAAAGAAGAATTGCATGAAGGGTAAAAAAATTAGACAAAAAAATCAGTGCGGTGAGAAGGAATAGAGAGCTTAAGACTACGGGAAGTTCGAAATTCGCAACCCGGGCGAGCGGTTTGAAATTGAAATGAACATTTAAGATAATCAAGTGCAGCCGGGTCGAACAAGATGGAGAAAAGAGTGGTGTAAATTCTTAAGGACCTGCGTTCACGGATGAGAAGCCTATTTAGTTGACGACGAAAAGCAGAGATGTGATCATACTTCCGCAGACCAAAAATAAACCTAATACAGTTGTTAAGAAGACGATCTAATCTATTCAAAGAGACTTGAGAGATGTTACTATAACACACGTCAGCATAATCAATCACAGGCATCACTAGAGCTTGAACAAGGAGAGTTTTGGTTTTAATTGGAAGAAAGTTCCTAAATCTGTATAGAGCTCTTAGTGTGTCTGTAACCCTACGACAAATGTCAGACACCTGGGGATCCCACGTAAGGTCTGTGTCAATAATAAGCCCCAGGTTCTTTACCTGATTTGACAGAGGAATCACTACGTTCTCAAACATTATTGGTGCCACGCACGACATATCACAAAATAAAAAAAGGCGTGAGTTTCCAAGGATGATGGCTTGACACATGGAAGGGTTGACATTGATACCAAATCTTTGGGAACAAATTGAGACGCGATGAAGGTCATCAATAATTAATACAATTGCATCACTGATGCCACCGACATTAACCTCGGTATACAGCTGAAAGTCGTCGGCATAGATTTATGAAAATAGAAAACAAGAGAGGAGAGAGAATTTCGTCCTGAGGTGCCCCAGAAGTGACTTTACACCATTCTGAGAACGAGCGATCAATACGAATCGCTTGTGGGCGATCGCGGAGATAAGAAGAGAACCATTGAGCTGACGTTGATGAGATGTTTAGGAGAAGGTCATGATCCACGACGTTCAGTACATTGGAGAAGTCAATTAGGACCAGCACAGTAAGTAGAGTATAGTCCGTGCTCCTCCTTACATCCTCAACAATCTTTAGCAAGGCAGTAGAAGTACTATGACCTGGTCGAAAACCTGATTGAAATGGAGAAAGGATATTGTTTGAGTAAACATAAACAAACAATTGTTTGTGAACGACAGCCTCTAAGACTTTAGAAAGAAAGGGAAGAATTGAGATGGGACAATGCTTGAGTAGACTTCGCGAGTAGAATTTACTGTTGTTTCAAGTCTTAAACATAGAACCAAAGAGATTGTATATTTATTTAATATGTATGTGCTTTGTGACGTAAGTCATTCGTCATTAAAACTTATATTTACTTACAAACATCTTATTTGTTTGAATTGCATAGGAGTTTTATAAAATTACGGGTTACATTTAAAAATACCAAAATATTTTCCATAAAGATGGCTGATTGAGTATTAACAATGACCGGAGGTGAGTATTACGTAATTAATATTACTGAATTTTTATCAGACATGGAAATAAAATGAGTTATTTTATTAAATAATTTTTTATTTTACGTTCAATGTAGTTTTTTCGCAAATGTGTTAAAAAACGTCGATTGATACACGTGCGAATTTGTCATTTTCACTTGTCTCGAGTCTTGACCCTCGCCTCTGCCTCGGTCCAAGAAGCCTCGAGATTCGTGAATAATGACTAACTTTCCGCACTTGTATCAAAAATAACTATTTTTATGGAAAAGGGGGTACCACCGTAATGATCACATTCAGATTTGAAAAAGATGTTCCATCCCATTCAAATTTCAAGAAGATGGTCCACCATAAGGGTGGGAAATAAAAGGATGAGTCCAGTTTATTGAAAATCTTCCCCTTTCCGTTAATCGATTTCAAAAAAACTTGCCGCATACTATACTTGGTACTTGGTGTAACGGGCTACACACATACATATATATAATTGCAATTAAAGTAAAGTTAGTTTAGTAGCAGTAGAGCTCCGTGTGAAAGAGTTCGTCTAGGCTAGTACTGCCACCTTACCTATTTCTGCTGCCAAGCAGTAATGTCAGCGTTATTGTGTTCCGGTTTCGAAGGGTGAAATTACGGGCACATGGGACTTGTCAACTTGTGTCTCAGGGTGACGGGCGCAGTGGTAGTGCCCCTTAGATCTTTGCAATTTAAAGTTCTGAGTGGCACTGTAACTGTTGTGGACAGGCGTGTAGCTTACCATCAGGCGCATGACTTGTTCGTCCCTAATCACTTGATTTTATTAAAAAAAGTAAAATATTATTTTTTCCGAAAGCTGATCTGATAGTGGACATAACACAGATGAGAAGAACCCCTCCAATAGTGTATACCAGCTACCTTGTATTTGGGCTTATTCGTTTTGAAGGGGACTTCTATAGTATAGTGTATGTATTATCTCAGAACGACGAGGAGGTATGATATATAGGTATGATAGTATTTCATTGAAATATTATGGCTAACCCGTATCTTAAGTTGTTAATTCATCTGGAAATCTGATTAACTGCCTACAATAGAGAATATTCACGTGCTTTGAAGCTTGATATTCGATAAAGGCTTTATGGATAGAGAAAGAATGTGAAACGGGAAGGATTTTTATTACCATAGTCCAACATGTAATCCTTTGCCGTTGCTCGTTTAGAAATTAAAACACATATCGTAATTACTTCGTACGTTCGTAACAATATGCCTATAGCACTTTTGAGATGTACATAATTTAAAAAATGCTTAAATAAATAGAATTTGCTGAGGGCAGTTACCGATAGATTAAGATTTAGATATTTTTGACTGCAGATTGAATTTTCGAAAACTAAATTTTTCGAAGACTGAATTTTCGAAATTTTCAGATAACTCTTTTTAACAAAGCTTTGTGGGAGCTACGTAGGTATATGTATATGATACGGGCAATAATGTAATAAAAAATGCACGATTAATAATTTTTCTCGGTCAGTATGAATAATGATCACCTTGTCTTGGTCAAAGTAATAAGACAAAATGATCTGTAATGTTTTGGTTAAGTTATTGCCCGCAAGAAATAGGGAACTATTGATACTACCCGGTTCAAGTGATAAGTTCACGCCATCGACATCATACGATGGTTCACGCCATCTTAAACCTGAATTTATAAAATGGAACATGTCCGACTGGGCCATTATAAATATGGACTGACCAAAGTAATAAATTTATCAATGGCGACGCTCTTCATTCGGTCATTAATCGTAATGACGGATTAATCAAATTTCCCGTAACATGTATATCTAAATTATGAGAACGTGCATACAATACAATACATTAAATAATTATAAACTGTGAAATGAAACGGTAAACCCGACGGGTGGGAATTCAAATAGCTTGTATTCCGTATTGTCAGTTGAGACAAGGAATTGCGAAGGGAAGACGGAATATTGCTCGCAAATACTAGCAATTGCATAGAGTTGTAGACCTTTCAATAATATTTAAATTAATATATTATTTTAGTTTACTGATAACATCACTGGCAAACTTATCTGGGTAGTCGACTCTTTGTACATACCCGTTAGTGTAAATCGGAAAATTGTTTGTGCAATGATATTTCCGTCATTTAATAACCATTGTTATAAAAACTGAAATACTTTTAATGTAATAAATTTTAAATGTAATTTCGTGTGTGTGTCATTAGAATTAGAAAAAAAAATTAAACGAAGAATATCGGTCACAGTGCGTATTGGAAAAAAGGACAGTCAGTGTGCTTGCCAACAGCTCTAGTAGTGAGTCCGTGTTGAGGATTCAGTTCAGTCTGTCGACAATGAAATATAGAAGCGGTTCGGGAAGTTCATTTTACGGTCGGCGGCCCGGCCCCGGCGGAATGACGCCGCGCTACGTGTTTATTGCTGAACAACTACACCCGCATTATTTTGCTTCGGCTATTTTTGGCATTTCATCCCTAACGTAATCGGATACCAACTGTGTTGCTTCTCCTGTATGAAATCACCGCCTTAATTTAGCAAATTTCATTGTTTGTATTTGCTTCATAGCGGATTGCAATTGTACATTTGTTATAGAAAGTATCAGTTGTAGTGGATGTTGTGCTTGTTACATATTATTAGAAGGGATCACTCTTTGCAGACAATTCGCGTCTGGATGCCACAGGGATCCTTCTACCTTCTTTATCTTTCACTGGCTGCTGTATGGCGCACGTTCGCATGCACCAAAAAGAGGTACTTAGAACTCTGCGAGGTCTGGACATGAATAAAGATAACGAGCCAGATGGTATTCCAGCAATAGTTCTGCGTAACTGTGCGCCAGAGTTGTCTCCTGTTCTCACACGCTTGTATCGCCTCCCTCTTGAGACTAGTGTAGTTCCCTGGTCGTGGGTGCTTGCAAACGTGCAACCTGTGCCCAAAAAAGGAAGCAGAGCGGTCTCTGTCTACTATCCACCTATCTCGGTCACTTCCATACTCTGCAAAATTATGGAACGTGTACTTAATAGCCGTCTCTTATCGTACATTGAATACAACGATCTCCTCAGTGATCATCAGTATGGATTCCGACGAGGGTGATCTTCTTGTGTACGCCTCTCATCTATGGAAACCCTTTGCATTTGAATGGTGCAGTCCTTGCAGTGTCTTTTGATATTTATAAAGCTTTTGACAGGATCTGGCACGCAAGCCTTTTAAACAAGCTTCCCTCTTATGGTCTTCCCATTGACCTTGGCAATTAGATTTCAGATTTCTTGAGTGAACGTTCGATTCGAGTGGTCTTAGAAGTCTACTCTTCCGAACATCGGGCGATAGTTCCTCAGGGGTCCTGTGGGTACTGTCCGCAACTCTCTTTCTGCTGCATATTAATGATATGTAAATCCAGGTGCCTTTGGGTATGCTGATGATAACACAGTTGTGGCAATGCCAACCTTGTAAAATGTAATAATACCAAAACTCAGGTGTGTCTATTCTCTCTCCTCTCCTCCGTCTTTTCGTGAAATATCCATATCGAAATCTGACCGTCTCCAGGTACTTGGAATGGACCTGTCGTCCAATCTCAACTTCGGCAGATACATTGAATCCATGGCCGAAAATGCAGCCAGGAAGCTTGGCATCCTTTCCAAGGTGAGGCATTACTTCACGCCGGGACAGTACTTCAGCTATACCAGCCACAAGTCTGATCGTGTATAGAGTACTGCTATCGCTTATGGGATGGCTCTGCTAAATACCAACTGGCCACCTTGAATTCAATCGACAAACATGCCAAGAGGCTTATAGGTGACTCGGAATTAGTAAACCCGAAGCTGCAGAACCTTGAACACCGTCGTAAAATTGCCTGCTTATCGGTATTCTACTAGATATATCACGGAGAGTGTGCGATGGAATTGCATAATTTGATTCCGCCTTCTCTTTTCCATCATCGGGGGACTAGGCGTAGGCAGGGATTCCACCCCTATGTTGTGGATATTCCATGGATTTGCATGAAGCGTTTCGCTTCCACATTTATATAGCGAACGGCTATGGAGTGGAATTCCCTGCCTGCAGACTTGTTCCCTGAAAGTTATAACTTGTACCTCTTCAAGGCGAGAGTGAATAGGCATTATTTCCCTCACCTCATCGTCACTTTCCACCAGGTGAGATGGAGGTCAAAAGCGCACTTATTGTTTATATAAAAAAGGGAATAAAATAATAATAATAATAATAAGTCCAAAAACACAATATACCAAAGAGTTTTAGTAGCAGTAGAGCTCCTTGTGGAAGAGTTCTTCCAGGTAAGTATTACCACCTTACCTATTTCTGCCGCCAACCAGTAATGTGAGCATTACTGCGTTCCGGTTTGAAGGGTAACGGTGCTAGTGAATTGCAGGCACATGGGACTTGTCAACTTATACCCCTTATGCCCCTCACTTCTTTGTAATTTAAAGTTCTGAGCGGCACAGCAACTATTATGGACAGGCGTTTCGCTTACCAGCAGGTGTTTGTTTGTTCTTGTTCGTCTCGTCACTTGGTATCATAAAAAATTAAACATTTTTACATAATATGTACTTTATGCTTGTATAGATGGTTATGGTGATAGATCATCCCTAGTTCAGAAAATTATTGATAGTTACTTAAAGATTTATAAGTCGATAAATTAGAGATACTATAGGTATATAAAAATAGAATATTAAACTATTTTTACGGATCTAATAATTCTATGTAAATAAAAAAATAATTCTATGTTAATTCAAATTCAAATTCAAAATAATCTTTATTTCATAGGTAAGCATTATTACACTTGAAATCGTCACAATATTAAACTCTACCGCTCATTCGTAAGGCAGATTCCCCTGAGAAGAATGAGCAAGAAACTCTAGGGGTTGCTCTTTATAAATATCATTTACAATATTTTTTTTTTATTATTTGAAACATCAGATATCGAGACTACCTCCATGAGCTAAACGGGTTACTACCAAGGATTTTTGTCATCCAAGTACGCAGAAGTTGTATAATAACCTTTAGTATAAAATTTTTGTTTCACTATAGTTTTAAACCTCGTGTAAGGCAAATTTTGTATATCAACCGGAATCTTGTTATAGAAGCGTATACATTGCCCCTTAAATGATTTTTTGACTTTGTGAAGACGACTATCAAGAAAAGCTAGTTTATTTCTATTCCTCGTATTAATGTTATGTCTGTCACTATTTTTCATAAATAAATTACTATTCCTTTTAACATAAATTACATTCTCATAAATGTACTGTGAGGCTAGTGTATGAATGTTAATTTCTTTAAACTTATCTCTCAAAGATACTTTGGGGCCCAGATTGTAAATTGCCCTAACTGCACGTTTCTGCAGGACAAAGATTCTGTTGATATCGGCGGCATTACCCCAAAGCAAAATGCCGTATGTCATTAGACTGTGAAAGTAGGTGAAGTAAACCAATCTAGCGGTTTCGACGTCTGAAAGTTTCCTTATTTTTTTAATCGCGTACACTGCAGAACCGAGCCGTTTTGATAACTTACTTATATGGGGACCCCATTGCAATTTAGCATCTAACGTTATACCTAGAAATACAACTGTATCCACAAGATTCAATTTTTCGTTTCTAACTACAATGTTTGCAACCGTCTCTCTAACATTGGGTAATGTAAATTTCACACAATTTGTTTTTTTCTCATTAAGAAGTAGGTTATTAACAGCAAACCAATCAACTACTTTAGATATAGCATTGTTCACATCGTCGTAGGAACATTGGTGCCTTTTAACTTTAAATAATAAGAAAGTATCGTCAGCAAACAATACTATCTCATGTTTTACACCCTCCATAAGGCTAGGTAAGTCATTAATATAAACTAAAAACAAAAATGGGCCTAGAATTGAACCTTGAGGGACACCCATGCTAATTGCAGATCCTGACGATCTCGTACCGTTAACATCGACCCTCTGTACCCTACCACGCAAATACGATTTAAGAAGGTCGAGATCACGTCCCGCCACACCATAATGGCTAAGTTTCCTGACCAGTGTATCATGGTGCACACAATCAAAAGCTTTGGAAAGGTCACAGAATACACCAATAGCGTCATGTGAGACTTCCCATGCATCAAATATATGATTAATCAACTCGACACCAGCGTCGGTTGTAGAGCGACCCCGAGTGAAACCAAATTGTTTATGAGACATTAAGTTATTACTATAAAAATGTGCACACATCTGATTTAGAATAATTTTTTCAAATATTTTACTGAGAGTTGGTAGTATTGATATAGGTCTGAAATTGGTGGGGTCAGAAATACTACCAGATTTGAAAAGTGGAATAACTTTACTTTGCTTCATGAGGTCAGGAAAGACACCATCATGTTAGTACCTATAACAATCGCAAATACCTAAGAACTCGATATCTAAATAACCTAACCTCAGGTTAAAAAACCGACCTCAAAAGTCATTCATCCTCTAGTTTGCCACTCTTAGAGGTGGAATATTTTCTTGAAATTTAAATGGGACTACGTCTGAGGTACCTTCTTTCCAACAAAATAAGAATCATCAAAATTGGTTCACAAATGGCGGAGTTATCGCGTAACATACATACAAAAAAAACATACAGACGAATTGAGAACTTCCTCCTTTTTTGAAGTCGGTTAAATAGTTAACGTGTAGCACTCCTGGCTTAATGAACGTTATGTACGACTATAATATACAAACTGGCTCTACAATCGTGTAAAAATAAAAAATAAAGTAAAAAATAAAATGTTTCTTTATTTAGGTATACACCCATTAATGAATTTATATATTTATAATTATAATTTATAATTTATTACTTATTACATTATGTTACATAACAATTAAATTGAATTTTATTAACTGAAAATGATTATTATTAATGTAGTAAATAATTAGGAATTAAATTAAATTTACATTACCATTATATAAAATATAACTATAATTAATTTATTTATGTTTTAAAAATGGAGTGTTCGCTTACAAAGTAGCACGTATCGCATACTGACCTTGCAACGATATTGGCCAAATCGCTCATTCTCATAAGAAAAGACCAATGTCTCTTTCGTATTATGGAAAAAAAATCATCTACTCTATTCAGCAAACGATAAAGAAGCGCAATAGTTTTATATGCAGTCTGATTTTCAGGTATGCAAAGAGCGTGTTATTTCCTGTTGGGCCAGATGCTGCATGTGCCACCGACAGAGTGCAGGTGGTCTAATTGGATTGTCATAATTGTATTGTTGAAGGCCCGTGTGTAATAAACATTCGGAGGTTGCGAATATGTGCTGTGTTGTGGTATTTCAGTTCATGAATGCAAACATACACCTCTATGACCTAGATATTGTTTTCTTCCCCACATAGGTTTTGTGAAACTAAGGAAATAAATGAGCAGCATTGTCGTTCTGTACGAGATTGAAGTTTTCCTGCCTATTTCCTATAGTCAGCTTGTATGGGCCACCTAACTCCATACATAGATAACGAGGCCATGAGAACCATAGTGGCCTAACTCATTTTTTTACAATATAGAGTTTATGATTTTTTCCAGTTCAAATTGATCATTTTGATAGAACCAGAAAGGCCTAAAAGTGATACAACGAATTTTCACTAGATGGCAGCATAATCATTGTTATGGTTTTTAGTCTGTGATCTAAATTTGAGGTGCTATACTGGCCTAAGTAAATTAGGCCACTATGGTTCTCATGACCTCATTATTGTAATGGTAGTACGCAGAGAAAGACTTGCAAAGAAATGGTAAAAGTGTATTGGTATACGTATAATACAGATATTATGGTGGCAAATCTTTCTTTGAAGTCGTGTATTGGTGGACAGTTGGTAACGTATTATGTGAAAATAGAGTGTGAATTGTGTGTTTAAATAAAAGTGCGGCACGTGGCTAAAGTAGATCGCGGCGTGCACAGAGTTATGCCGAATGTATGAAACCATACATAGTGTATTATGTTGAGTGTGTGGGTTTGTGTCAATGCGAAAGCGCGATATATCCCGCGAAACAAAGTTGCGTCTGCGGTACAACTCAAACATCTGTAACTTGCCTCCGCTAATTTATTTGTCTCCGGATTACTTTTTCCTTATTTCTTACATGAATTGTACAATAACACACACATGGCGTTTACTGTATTACACACGTCCCCATTTTCCTATAGTACAAAAGCCTTAATGCTGTCATTTATATGGTAGGTAGTTATGTAAACAAATTTCTATTTAATCCAAACCTTTGACAATAAAACAGGAAAATGAAGGTTTTATTTACATGAAGAAAGCAAATAGCATTACTAATGAGGTTTTCTTTTATCGTCCTTTGTCATAAGTACTGTTAAGGGTTTGAACATGTGATCTGTGGTTCAGCATCTCTTGCAACTCTTGAGCATCACTCTCCTTTAAACAAGGTTTACGTCAAGTTATTATTATACACCTAACATATGTATCAGTTTCTTTATAACTTATAAATACATCGCAACATAGTTTTGACTTCGTGTTTTGGGTTGACGAACTTAGTACAGTTGTTAACAAATAGAACGTATAATGTATGTTCAAAGCATTCGCAGAATTTATGTTCCTTGTTTACAACCCTCTGAAACGGGATATATCTCTAACTTAAAGACGGTTTTCCGATATCGTTTAAAACTCCGTTCACAACATGTTTACTTTGTTTGTATTGCGTGTTGTGTTTGATTAACGAAATGGGAGTACCTGTATTAGATATTTTTATTAGTGTGTATATATACATTATCCCGGACGATTAAATCAAGTCCGAATGAAGCAATACGTAAGTTTTACTTTAGTCTCTATACAGAATTACGGGAACTGGCAAACTTATTTTTGTATTTTGAGTTATTCAGTCAAAGTTCAAGCCAAAGAACCATTTATACCACAGGTTAAATAAATTTACACTTGAAAACGTCACATTTAAGCTACCTACTGCTCGTTCACTACCCTGGCTTTCTTGAGAAGAACGAGCAAGAAACTCTAGAGCTTGCTCGTTTCAAATAAACTTAAATGCTATGAAATACACTTTGAATCCAATTTGTGTGGAATCTAGAGCCATGTCGTCTTCCCATACATCTTTATCTAACACGTAATCTTCAATTTTGTAATATGACTTCTCATTTAAAATATTTTTAATGTAGTTTTTAAACTTAGGAAATGATAATTTTAATGTATGTATGTTCCGGAATCTTATTGTAAAAACGTATACATTTTTCCTTCATACATTTATCCAAACATCCTAAACATCCTAAGCAACGTAAAACCTTCGGTTATTTGTTTTATTTTATAGCGTGTAAATTAATAACGCGTGGTAAACTGAGTGTGAGAGATATAGCGGACCAGTGGTGTGTATAGAGTCGCCAATTTTTTACCAAACTACCTCTTGACGTACTGCCGGTTGCCGGCTGGAGGCAGCCGATAAGAGCCACCCTCGCTCATTGCCACGGTAAAATGTTAGCCTAGAACTTAGCTACTACGTTTCTATCTACGCTAAACCATAACTGTACCTACCTATATTTGTAAATTATAAGTACCGGATTCGTTTATAACTCCACAGTTTTTATGATAATGTAGTTGTGTGGTTTGATTTTAATGCATTAATATTTGATTAGCGTTCCGTTTTAAGAGCAGATAGTAATGTAGCTTTGTCAAAGCCGTTGTGTTATCTTTTTGACAAAAGCCCAATTAGTTTGGAAGTTTAGTTCCCGAAAGCAGAACTTCAGCAATTTCTCCCGCCAATTTAAAGGCGCGATATATGTTTTGTTACCTCCTTAGGTAGAGTTTTGAATGAGGCGGTAACTAGTTGTCCAGTTCGTGTGTGGATTCGTGCATGAGTTTTTGGCTTGTATAACACAGTTTGTTGTATTAATAATAAATATAGTTTTAATGTATTGTTTTATATTTGATTAGGCACGTACTGGATAAAGTACACTGATAAAAGACGCCTTTGTAATTTTTATATATTTACAAAGACAATAAAAATGAAAGTAAATTACTTTGCTATTCCGCGAACCCAGTGAAGGTTAAATCATGCAAAATAACTGCGCTTGTATTGATTTTTTTTTATGCATTTCATTTGCATTAAAAAAATCAATACAAGCGCTGTTATTTGCACGATATAACGTTCCCTGGGTTCGCGAAGTAGCAGTAGAGCGCCTTGTGAAAGAGTTCCTCTAGGGTAGTACTGCCACCTTACCTGTTTCTGCCGCCAAGCAGTAATATCAGCATTACTGTGTTCCGATTTTGAAGGGAAAGGCTGCTTTAATCACATGGGACTTGTCAACTTATGTCTCAGGATGACGGGCGCAGTGCTACTGCCTCTCAGATCTTTGCGATTTAAAGCTCTGAGTGGTACTGCATCTGTTATGGATAGACGTGTAACTTACCATCAGGCGCACGACTTGTTCGTCCCGTCACTTAATATTATTTTTAAAAAGTAGCAAATTAATTTACTATCATTTTTATTAACATGGAATTCCGCAAAGTAACTCCTGAATCTATAAATTATTTACAACGACGTTTATTGCAAAGGGAAAAATTCAAGTTTATAAGAAGTACATTCGCCAAGTAAAAGCGAATTTTTACTCGCGCCTTTTGCTGCTGTCCACTGTGCTTAAATCGCTAATAACACTTTTTTTTATTTAATGTACTCCTTAAATATACATTTCACGTATTCGTTCACGCTGAACACGTATTGTGAATATTTGTATGTAGAGCAGTGTCATTTCATACACACCTGTGAACATTTTAGCCCATTAAATTGTCCGAATAAGAAACTGGAGCGCTAACTTCCACGGTCCCGGTGACAATTTTGCAGGTACCAGTGGCAAGGCGTCCATATAATTCGACTCCCACCGGCACCGGAAATTTTAGGCAAGCACATACCCCACAACTTAAAAAAATTTATAATCAAATGATAATCATGTGGCAATTTGGCCTTAATAATCATAGCGCGAGGCAAACCGGCCTTAAGTGTCACCAGTACGCCTTTTTAACGGGAAAAATAGTTTTTGTTAAAGTAGGTGTTTTTTGTTTTGCTCCGGCTTTACTAACGACATTTTTCACGCCTTGCCACTGGCAGGTACTTAATTTATCCGCCTAATATAAATTTATAAAGACCCTTAACAGGGTTACTTTATTGAAAAATTCTCACGTAATTGAATTTTGCTACGAGGGTTTGTTATTGCTTCTTGTTTGTGATGGCCTTACTCCTTGTGAATTTTCGTGCTGAGGTCGTGATTTATGACGATTGAGTCCGTGTTGTCCTTGTCGCCGTAGCCCTACTGCCATTAAAATAATATGTTATTCCTGTGCAGAGCGTGTCTCCGTTGTGATTGTGGCAGGTCGATCAAAATGAAATATTTATCCCTCAATTCGTTGGTCGAAAATTATAAAAAAAAAACGTTTACTCAATACTTTATTGCTATAATGTTATATACAAGGTGGTAGGTAACATAAATTAAGGTCATTATGGACCCTGAAGGGGCACAGCAAATTACAAAAATCTGAATAAATTAAACTAACTTAAATTAAATTAATTCTAACCCTATTTTAAGGATCGAACACTTAGAAAAAATTCATTCGGCCGAATTCGAATCGACGTCTCCTAGCAAACCGTGCCAGACGCTATGCCAACTAAGCCACGGAACGAACCGGCGGACCTCACGAATTTTTCTATGTGCTTCTTGTCGGATCTTTGTATTTAGTTTTTCAACGACTTTTTAGCCGTAGCGCCATCTATGAGAAATCCATGAAAGTATTTCGTGACCCAGTTAGATATCTTTAAAGCTACAAGCCCTGGCTTGAGATGTGCCTATTAACTGTAATGAAATCATTTAAAATAAGGCCCTAATGTACATTATTCTGACAAATAAATAAATTGATTGATTGATTGAAATTTTTATTGAATTGATTTTCAATTACTCTTTGTGAAATTACTCCGTTAGTTTGTTATAATATTATTAATACAAAGATCGAACACTAAAAAAAATTCCTTCGATCCAGCAGGATTCTTATTTTATTTACTAATACTAATAAAATAGGAAATAGATATGAAATAGCCTTAGATTATTACAGGTATTGTACAAGGTACAAGAACGTGCGGTGGCATAGTTTTTTTTAAGCCAGTTACTATTTCAAAAGCAAAAAGTCATTACGAATTGTTACTTATCTGTTAAACATTGGCAGCAATTTCGATGACTGCGCTGCGAATATAGAAAATTATTTCTTTACTATGGCCGATGGCTAAAATTTTTATGTTTACAAAATCATGGGAAGTATTCATCATCATAGTCATTTGTATGTCCCACTGCGGGGCTCGGGTCCTCTCTCACCTCCCTCCCTCAAACCCTCCCTCCTTGAAACCCTCAGGCGAGGGTTTCAAGCCCGCCGCCGCGCTGGCCCAATGCTGGTTGAAGACATCACACGTTTTCCGAGGCTTGTGATCCTTCTTCAGGTTTTTCATTATAAAATTCTAATTAAATTTCGGACATACAGCCGAAAATCTCGTAGGTGCGAGCCCGGATTCGAACCCACGGCCTACTGTACCTATTTTCATTATGGGGCTTGAGTAAGAGCCCGTTATAATGTAAATGACTAGCTACTCAATGATGAGCGAACCACGAGTCGACTGGTGTTTATTATTCCGTTTGCGGTATTGTTTTACATAATATATTTAGATACGATTCGTTTGCTTCCCGATATTTACAAGATTAAGCTCTGTTTGGGTGATTTTATAGCTTTTTGTGCACAATACGAAGGCAGTTTGCTCTCATCTTCAAAGTTTTGCACTTTGCCACTGCTTAATGTTTGAACTCGAAAGACACCATTAAACTGAAATGTTCAAAGTTCATAAGCTTTCCATAGAGATGAGGTAACAAACCTACAGCGGTATAAAAATACGTACTTACTTATTTATGTACGGGCACAGTCGTTTATGAATGTTTAGGAAATGTATTCATATTCCCATCGCCAGACAGGTAAATTAGCTGCACAATGGCGCATATAACGAAGCTTCATCGTACTAAACAAACTTATGATTAACTTCTACGTTGTTTCGCACATAAAGTCCGAGAAACTCAAAGGTGCGAGTTTCGGAGAGCAATCCATTGCCTCTGCTTGAGAGGCGGTAGGCAAACCATTATTGCTAGCATAATAAATAGGTTTTTTTAGTAAAGGGAAGTATTATTATATAGTATTAATATTATTTCCTTGCCTGCATACTTATTTCCTGAACGTTATAACTTGGGAAATGCGCACTTATTATTTAATTTTAAAAAATTGACAATCGGTTGACGTATAATATACAAATTCACTTAGGTCAATGGAATTTTAAAATTTATGTGAATCAGTTGACTGCGATCATAAAAATTACTGTATAGAGAAGTGCAGTCGAAGTCATTGTTCAAAATGGCTGTAACAAAAACATTGATTGTTTTGTTTTATTTTTCAGTGGAAGTCAACCTTTGATATTCAACGTAATATTTTCTTTTATAATTAAATGGCAAACGTACGTGTGTAATTTAACAAATTTAATTAGTATTTGAGCACCCTCTTTAATTTGAATATTAGATCGCAGATCCACTAGCACATACGAAATTGAGAGTCATTAAGCTTCAGTCGTTCATTGTCACCATAAAATTAATTTGATTTATTAGATATTTTGAGTTTTCCGTTTACTTGGAATGGCTATCAAAACTGGCAGTGTCCAAAAAAAATGTAGTAATTACACAATTATCTATATCTTCTAAACATCGACCTGCAAATACATTTTCCATTTGTATTCTTCTTTTTGCTATCGTATCGATGGCACACATCATATTATCGTAATCTAGAGCTTAGCTGCGCTTATCACGGCACAAGTCGCTGCTATGCTAACCTTTACATGGTATATGTTTGCCATCATCGTGATGAAAGCATTTGCCAATCGACGTAAGGTACTTGCTGATTGTTGCCCAGGG
Organism: Hyposmocoma kahamanoa; assembly: GCF_003589595.1. Lineage (NCBI taxonomy): Eukaryota > Metazoa > Arthropoda > Insecta > Lepidoptera > Cosmopterigidae > Hyposmocoma > Hyposmocoma kahamanoa. The sequence continues at coordinate 11,502,243 of NW_020653945.1, forward strand.
TGCGCAAGGCGTACTAAAAACATTTGTACATCACGGGGAGGCTCTTTCCGTGCACCCCATTTGTATTCTGAAAGATATATTGTCGTCAAAATGTTTACAAACACAAACACGTGAAGATACTTCATCATCGTCTTTACCATCAAGAATCCATTATTAGTTTGATTAGCTTTCACAATCAGTCAAGCAAGTTTGTGTCGTATGTAGTTGTTACAGGTTCTGAAATATAAAAGCTAAATGTTATAACATGAAACATTGTCGTCCTCAATAGCATAATTCGTACCGGTTCTTTGATACCTTTAAAAAGAAAAAAGTCTATTTTTAGGACTCACTTGAATTACGTTGATTTTTTTGTAAATGACAGACTTGTCATATTCATGATCTATTGTATAGGGTATAGGTATCATCTGAGATTTATAAAACAAACTTTGACTTCTAATAAGCAAAAATGGCTAGCTAAGCAAGTTTTTCGTAATTACAAAACAATCTTAATGTAAGTTTAGGCAAGAAATTACAAAGTAAACTCAATGTTTAATTTAATTTCTTGCTTAAACTTAGGCGAAGTTCGTTTTAAATACGAAAAATTTGCTTAGCTCGCCATTTCTGTTTATTCCCAATCAAACTTTTATAAATGTCAGCATAAGAGTTTTTAGTTGGTATAGGAATCTTAAATGTTATAACGACTGTGTCACTATCCGAACCCTATTGTTATTTTTGGGAGCCTGGTATTTGATATCCTCTCAGAATAAACACAATTTCGTGATATAATGAGCTAAATCTATCACAAGCACTCTCTTTCCGACAAGGGTTGTGTAAGTTTGTGTAGAGGGTAGGTACTTTCACTACAAAAAATACTCCATTATTTAACTTCTCCAAATTCTCTCAGCTTCCTTTGACCGCAGTCTATTCAAAGTTATGTTATTGCCAATTCAATAAAATCTCAACCTTGTTTACCCGAAACATTGAGGTGAGCCTTTGGTATAAAACTTTAGTACCAATCCTTAAATCAAATGTTTGTATACAAAAAACAACTCGCAACAAAGTGTACCAATGCTTGTGTAGATAAATGTTGTTTAGGATAAATGACTGAGTACCTCATTGACTTACAATGAGTACCTACACAAAATGTGGCATGTGAAACGGGTTAGATAAAGAAATTTTTTTAATAACGCTTACCTATCTAGTTTATGCAGTAGAGATCATTGTGAAAGAGTTCGTTCAGGAAAGTATCATCTTACCTATTTTTGGCGCCAACCAGTAATAGATCTTTGTGATTTAAAGCTCTGGGTGGCACCGCGACTGTTATGGACAGGGGTGTCACTTACCACCAGGTGTACGACTTGTTCGTCCTGTCACTTGGTAACATAAAAATATCTTCTACAAAAACAAAGATTATCGCAATAAGTGACGAGTACCACAAAAACCAATACATACCAAGAATTTACTAAATGTATGTCTTCACAGACGCAATCCAAGTTCCAAGACTGTAATATAAAACAAAAATATAATTTATATATGGAGAGTTTTAACACAAGGAATAGTTGTATAGCGTAGTAAGGGATATATTAGTCTGGTATGGTATGGTGTATATGGTTGGGTATCCGCAACTCGATGACTAGACGCCTATTTTGCGTGTGGTAGGTGCAGGGTCCTACTCGTGCCACCCTAGCTGCTCCAGGAATATCGGCATCGTCTTGGATCTGCTGAAGACTTCGAGCGCGACCTCGGCGCTCCGAGGATTGTCGCCCTGTCAACGTCAAAGTCAATCATTTTCCAAGCGAAATAAATTTACAATTGAAAACGTCACATTCAAGCTATTGAGCGTTCACTACACTGACTTCCCTGAGAAGAACGAGCAAGAAACTCTAGGGATTGCTCTTTTCAAATAAGCTTAAATGCTATGGAATACACTTTGAATCAAATTTGTGTGGATTCTGGAGCAATGTCGTCTTTCCATACATCTTTATCTGACACGTAGTCTTAAATTTTGTAATATGACTTTTCAATCAAAATATTTTTAATGTAGTTTTTAAACTTAGGAAATGATAATCTTAATGTCTGCTCCGGAATCTTATTGTAAAAACGTATACAGTTCCCCACAAAAGAGTCGTTTACCTTGGTTAAACGAAATCGTGGTACCATGAGTTTGGACTTAGCTCTAAGGTTAATATTATGGATATCTTCTTTCTTATTGAAATTATTTATATTTTTACGGGCATATAAAATATTTCAGTAAATGTGCTGTGATGGCACAGTCATGATACCACTCTCCTTAAACTTTTCTCTGAGAGAAACCCGAGAGCTTAAACGGTACACAGAACGAATCGCTCGTTTTTGCAATACAAATATGGTTTGAATATCTGCCGCTTTACCCCACATGAGAATCCCCTAGGAATTTATACTATGGAAGTAACAAAACTAAACTAGTCTAGCAGTACTAACATCGGTAAGCTTACATATTCTGCGGACTGCGCATGCAGCGGAGCTTTATCTGCTGGCCAAGAAGATATATCTGGAAATCATTGAAGTTTACTATCTATGGTCACTCCTAACTCCAGCTTTATTAACAAGGTCTAACTTTTCTCCGTTTATTTCTATGCTTGGACTAGTCGATTTTACGTTAGGTAACTAAAATTTAACACATTTTGTCTTCTTGGCATTAAGCAATAAATTGTTAGCATTAAATGTAGTCGGCCACGCCGGAGCAAGTAAGTAAAGTGTAGATTAATTTGTAGAGCTGGGCATGCAAACAAAAAAAAACAAGTATGTGCGAGGATTCTGAGAGTGTCTCTAGCTGACGCTCGGAACTTTGTATACGGAGTCATTACACTATTTAATGTAGACTTTTCGTGCGAAAAAGAAGTGTGTTTCTTGTCGGTTCTTATTGCACAGACATAAAGATGCCCAGAGATTTGAACGATTTTTTGACGATCGGCACATATCGATCTACAAAAATACGATTTACAAAAAATACGATACTGGTCGTCTCTTGCTTACAAACTTATTCGTTTGATTTGATCACACCTTAAACCTTCTTTTTCTGATCGGCTTAAAGCAACTCCGTGTAGACAAATGTGGATTATAATATTTACTCAGCACACCACACATATCGTACCCTTGGTGTAATAAAGCCACAAGTGATCATACGTTAAAAGTGCTTTTATTATGAACGTCATAAAAATAATAAGTATAATAATTAAAATCATAACAAAGCTAGTAGAGTTCTGACATCGAAAAGCGACATCTGCGCTAGCTGTGACACCTACAAAGGTATTGGCTGCGGTGAGGGTTTTCAAAAAAATCTCTCACTAGATATCACTAGCGGCGACGAATACCGGAAGTTAGTACAAAGATCTATAACAAAGACACACAGGATAATTTCGACAACTCGGTAACTTGACCTGTGGCTCAGTTGGTAAGAGCAATGCTACGGTGCAGCATGGTCGTGAGTTCAAGTCCCACCGGGTAGAAGAAATTTTTCTACGTGTTTGATCTTTGTATTAATAATCATAATAAAACTCCACTAGTTTTTTCACAAAAAATCTCAAATAAAGCATAAAACAGTAATGGATTAATTGCATTCCCTAGACTTTTTAAATCTCTCTCTGAAATGTTAGTCATATTACAGATTACACCGACAGCGTGATATTATTATGCGCAAATTTTGTTCACTTAGTCTGGCGCAAAGCTAGTCTTTAAGTTAACAATATGCATAATATCTTGTTTACTCTAGAATATGCGCTGTGGCTTATGAAATCCAGATCAACACACATTTCCATACATTGTAACTATTAAGGTTTAGTAACTCAATATTTGCGTTTGTTTTTACCTCATAGGTGGAGTTTTTAAGCTTTAACACACAGCGTATCGGATAAAATATATATATATAGTAACTTATACAAGCCGAGAGTGCTGCTGTCGCAATTTACATTTATCTACATTTATCTATGTGTAGTAGAGCTCCATATGAAAGAGTTCGTCCGGGGAAGTACTGCCACCTTACCTATTTCTGCCGCCAAGCAGTAATGTCAGCATTACTGTATTTCGGTTTTGAATGGTAAGGGTGCTGGTGAAATTACAGGCACATGAGACTTGTCATCTTATGTCTCAAAGTGACAGGCGCAGTGGCAGTGCCCCCCTGATCTTTGCGATTTAAAGCTCTGTGGCACTGCAACTGTTATGGACAAGCGTGTAGCTTAACCATCAGGCGCACGACTTGTTCGTGTCGTCACTTGATATTATAAAAAAGTGTAGATTTTACGTCAAACTTTATAAACTAAGATTAATAATTTATAGTATAAAATTAATAATATAAGAAAATAATATATATATTTAGTAATAATATAAACTAAGTTACCCAAATCTTATATGCTATGTCGTCAAAATATGTTATAAGGTATTGACAATTATTGCAAAGTTCCAGATTATTTTTATGTTCTAATTAATTCATCATAACAAGTTGACGGGCTGTAGTAGAAATACCAAAGTTAAGCTTGGAGGAAATTTATCTACTCAAGTAGAACTTTACTTTGTGAACACAACTTTACCAAGACAGTAGTGAATTTCGTAGAATACACGGTGAAGAGTTTCGAAATATCTTGATTGAACGAGGTTCTTTTGCAATTTTCTCGCCTTACTTTATATAACTTCGAACGATTTATTTATCATCGTTTATGTACGTAGACGTCATAGAAATACAACCATTAGTTTAAACAGTTTATTTTACAAATTATTTCACAATATTTTTATTGCATAATGTACAAAATTAAATCTTTGTTGAATGTCACAATGTTTCACCACTATGATATTCAAATTTGTTTTGTGAAATTATTCCACTACTTTCTTAAAATTATTAATATAAAGATCGAACAGTTAGAAAAAATTCATTCGATCCGGCCGGATTCGGACCGATGCCTCCTAGCAAACCGTGCTAGACGCTATGCCAACTAAGCCACGGAAAGAGCCAGTGGACCTCACGAATTGTTCTATGTGCTTGTTGTCGGATCTGTGTATTTGGTTTTTTAAACGACTTTTTTTAGTCTTATCGTCATCTATGTATAAAATTGTTCAGCATTTCTGAAGAGGAATAAATGAAACAAAATAGGCAATTTACAAACGTCAACATTTTTAATAATACCGGCCTTAATTAAATTTTTAAAACAACCCACGGCATGCGTATTTTTTGCGGCAGCAATTAATTAGGTGTTGTTGTGTTGTTTGCGTTATGCGAATTTTCTTTCACCTAATTTCCCTGGAGGAAACGCGGGAAAAATATTGAAATAAATTGAACACGCTATATCGTGACCATTAATTTTGCTAATTACACTAAAATTTCGGTCACCGAGCGAACCAATGCTCCAAGGATTCCTCACCCGTCCCGGCCCGCAGCCGTCACACCGCTCGCTTTCTCCCTCGTGCAGTTTTCACTTCATTAAACCGGTGCGGGTGCGTACTTTGGCCAGAATTATCGCGACATCAATTATGGTTCCACCTAAGAATACCACGAAACCCCCACCTCATAATTTTTTAAAATAAGGTAGGTGTAGTAGGTAGGTAGGTGTAGATGGTAGACAGCCAGAGTACATGTTGTTAAGGCAAATTTGCGGTTTAAACGTCCAAGAAGTTGTATTGTTGTTTACGTAATGTATTCCTCTGTAGTAGAGTTTGTAAGTCGTATGCAACACACCGTTACAGCAAATATACATCTTGCTTGAATCCACGACACGTGCTAGTGAACGTGAAGCGTGTAGCCACTGGCTACACGCTTTCCCCTCTGCCAGTGACGGTACCTTCCTGAGCGCCGAGATCATTCGCATAGTTGCAGGCCTTTGCCTTGGTGTTCCAGTTTGCTCCCCTCATCGGAGTCCTTGCGGCAAAAACGTAAGTTCTCTGGGTCACCACGGCCTTTCCTGCCAGCTGAGTGCCGGCCGTATCTCCCGACATGCAGCCTTCAACGACATCATCCGCCGGGACTTAGCCACTGTTAACTTGCCTGCTATACTCGAGCCAACCGGCATGTCGCGAACAGATGGCAAACGCCCGGACGGAATGACTCTCATCCCTTGGAGTATGGGCCGGGCACTGGTGTGGGACGCCACATGTGCCGAAACACTTGCCAAATCCCATCTCCAGCACGCCAGCAAGAGGGCTGGCTCCGCAGCTGAGCTGGCGGAAAGAATAAAAAGTGATAATCTCGAGTCCGACTACCTATTTACAGCCTTTGAAGTCGAAACTTTTGGCCCGTGGGGTCCCAGTGCCCTTCATCTGTACAAAATTAAATCGAAAAAATTAATAGACTGTCTGGGAAACTCAAGCTACCTTGCCCAACGCATTAGCATAGCAATACAAAGGGGGAACGCTGCCAGCATCTTGGGCACCTTGCCGCGGGGACCCAATATTATTCATTTAATTTAAAAATCCTAGTTTTACTTTCTAGTGTTTAAGCGTTTATTGTCTTTTATACCTTAAATTGCATATTATCAAAATAAAAATACAAAAAATCACCTTAGCATCTAATAATCTCAGTAAAAAATACTAAAAAACCTACCTCGTAAGTTCGTACCTCAACATCTATTTGCCAAGTGTTATCGAAACCGGTCACCTGAATGTGCGCGAAACCGGATTCAGCCCTTAGTTTGCCTCCCTTAGAGGTGAAATATTTTCTTCAAATTTAAATGGGTCCAATACTGAGGTCTCCTTTTTCCAACATAAAAATAATCATCAAAATCGGTTCACAAAACAGAGTTATCGCGTAACATACATACAACAACATTTATAGGATGTTTAGAAAATTTCTTCAGAAAATTACGCTGTATGTAATGTTTTTTTGCGCTGTCGTATGGTTTGTTTGTTTTGTTCTTTGTATACATTATAATTTGGTTATAATTTCCTTTTATTGTTTTATTCAGAAGTGTTTACAAAAAAAAGTTTGTTAGTTTACAAAAAAGAAACACAAAAAACAGCGAATAAAAACTAATAACAGATTTATCCATCGCTGCCATTGTCAGGCGTCCAACAAAAGAATTAATATAAAATTCTTATGTGCAAATTACGCTGCTTACAATTAAAACTATTCAATCGTTCAGTTCACCAAAACATTACTCAGAAATTTATAGGTTAACTGAATCAACTTAAATGAGAACTCTTCATTGCATAAATGCAGGTTATCGAGTAACACAGTAGCTAAATCGTAATCGTTACAATTGGGCCATTTGTTCACTACGCTGCAAACATTTTGAAATTACGTTCCTATTTTATTTTGATATTTATCTTTGTTGTTCTTTATAGAATGCCATAACATTTATCACAATGATTCCTAATTTTGTTCGAAATAATCTGGCGACCTTAGGAAATACATTAAAGCGTTACTCTATTGGTATTGGTAACAAATAATCAATTTAATCATATCTGAAATAACTACAAAAAGTGACGCAACACAATTTTATGTAAAGAGTTAAATTTTAATATTTTAATTTCATTATTATTGTAATGTAAGTAAGTAATCATAAGTTCCTCTCTCAAATTGTTACATCCTGCAGTGCCCTAATGGGTTCCATATGAACACATGTAAGTATAGTAAGATCCCTTATAAAATATGGTGCAATTAATTAATAAAAGAAATAAATGAAAAACTAGTCAGGGCATTCAAGTCTAGAAGCAGTAGCATGTCGCTGTTGAGTAGAGACCTGCTCTTGGCAATTATGCAATATTCAAGTTTAACCCTTCGTAGAGCTTGAGCTTAAAATCAGCCTCTCGGGAGGATATTACTGTTAATTTATTAAAATTATTAACATTTTCGGGTTTCGGTCAGAATGTAATTGAAATCCATAATTGAAACCTATCTCAGGTATGATTTATGTAAAGAATCACGTTTATTAGAAGGATTATGAACCTTATCTACATACAATGGTGCATATCAAGTAATACTCTTGTTTTTAGAAAACGATGCGTTTAGACTCAATTAGCGTAAATGAATTTGAGTTTTTTTTAGCTCTAACGAAAGCATTCAGGCAAATTTCCATAGTCTCTAAAAAATTGTACTTTACACCTTATTTTTTGTTACCTAATACCAAAATTCTAAGTCTCTAAGGCGTAAACTATTAAAAAAGAAGAACAAGTCACATTACAAGCATAGGCATAAAAGCCATCTTTCTTTGTATGCTCTTTATAATCCTCTTCAAACGTCTTCTGAAATTTTTAGTTAAATTATGTTGATCTCAGTAGCTGTTGAGTAATTTGTTTGTCAGTCGGCAATTAGTTACAAGCCGTAAGTTTTATAACAGTAATTAAACTTTTCCTGCTTACTACGACACTTTCATAAATATACAACTCTGACAATTTTGTTTAAAAATATTTTGCGAAAAACAACACCAACGACACTGGAAAGATACAACGTGCAACTTGCTTTTGGAAAATATTACAGGAGAGCGATTTAAAGTATTTTTTTTTAAATCATTCTCCAATTTCTTATAGGTATGGAAAAGCTGAAACTTTTCTAGTTTTCCATATAACAAATAAAATTAGAGTTATAATAATATTTTCCAAATACAAGTTAGACGTTGTACCTTTCCAGCGTCGAAATTATTATTACGTATAATCAGAATTTTGGAGAATCGTTGTACCGTGAATAGTGATTGGTACACGACCATTTGTTTGCCGGAAATTATTGACAAACTCCGTAAAAATAACCGTAAACGCCATATCATATTGCACCACGATAATGCCAGTTCTCACACGGCCAGACAGACAAATGAATTTTTGAAGGTGAACAACGTTGATCTTATGAGCCGTCACGCGTACAGTCCCGACCTGGTACCTTGTGACTTTTATTTATTTCCAAAAATTAAGAACCAGTTACGCGGTCAACGTTTCTCAATAAGATTATTTATTTCCAAAAATTAAGAACCAGTTACGCGGTCAGCCTCTTCAGGTGATATTTTCATCATATTTTTCATACTCTGTCGAAGAGTATGAAAAATATGTTTCAGAGATTGTCACGGAGGAGTGGCATAAATGTTTTCAAAATTGGTTCATTCGTATAAAAAAGTGCATTAACGCTAACAGAGAATATTTTCAGAAACAATAAATTCATTTCTGACCATTTATAGTATTTTTTCTTATTCATTCCGGAAACTTATAGTTCGTCACACGTACAACCTTAGGTGATGTATTAATTTAGTAGTAATAAAAAAATCCGAAAAGTAAATTAAAAATTAGCTTGTTTAAAATATGAATATTACTGCGTAATTTACTAAGCTACCGAAAACTTTTGTGAAAATAAAAATGCGGATACAGCCGAATGAAATATTAAATGCGCGTAACTCTACCAAGTTAATTTATATTTTACCGAAAACCGTTGTTAGCCTTTTTTATCGTAAATAACCTATAAATTTAAAAGCGACTTTATATATTTCATAAATTTTAGTGTTTGTTAAACTATTCTATCATACGGAAATGCTATTATGAGTAACATAAGGAACAACGTAGGAGCTCCTAAGCATTATCAAAAATTACTTCTACTCAATCACCATATAATATGACAGTTACATATTGAAAAAAAAAAAAATGCTTACAATGATATAATTTGACACTAAGTGGACGGAGGCAGTAGAAATGAGTAGCGGTGGGGGAAATTAATTTCTGTTCAGGCAGATATGTTCCCGTTTATATTAAAAATTTACTTCGAAGTCTAGGACGGTCGCTTCACAAACGTCTTAGATTCTAAACTGTATAGACCATATCGTTTCTGTCCAGAAGAACTTTCGCGTCCGCGTAAAATTTTGAAAATGATAGTTTTGTTAGTTTTGTACCAAAGATCGATAAAAAATTGATAAGATAGCGTCGCGTTTGAAGCTGGTACAAAGCGTCGTCGTCGCAGACCGAACTGTAGTAGTCATTTTCATTAAAATTGAGAGTTAGAAAGGCAAAGTAGTTGGCTCCTACAGTGTAGTAAAAACTTTTTTATAAAAGAATTATCGGTAAACTCGTATTATTTCTTTCGGAAGCTTAGTATATATTATTCCTTATACGTATTTAAGTAATATTTTTTAGAGTAAAGAACGTACAATGTTACTTTTGCGACAGTGTATAGGACACTAACTTCCAAAATACTGGTTTTAAATATTGAATTGAATCAAGACTTAAATAGGTGTTCTCATAAACATCAAATATGGTCAAGGAAACAAAATAATTACGATAGTTTTTTGAAAACGAAAACGGTTTTGATTTTTCCTGAAAAATTGCGTTTTGTCCTTTACGTCAATTAAGTTTAAAGGTATCGAAATTCACGAAGCGCACCTTTCTATAACACTTTGGTCACGCAATAGCGCTCCTATACAACCATAGGTATGAAGTGCAGGACTTATATTTACTCACTTTCCTGAACGTACATACATAATTATATTGTTTCGGTATTGTGGCAAACAGGGTAAAAAACCCAAAAATGGGAAGCAGTAACGTAGCAATATTTTAACATAATACGTAGCCCTGTTCAAACTTTGAAAGCAGATTAACTAACCGTGGTCGCAATAATATTTTTTAATTTATTTATTTTTCACAAAGTCAACATAATAATAATACCACAGCACATTTCCAAAAATAGGAATTGTTTGGTATACCGCAAAGCACTGAGTCGCCCTTGTCATACGTTTTTGTTAACTTGTGATTTGTGCTTTTGCTCTACAAAGGCATTATCCCTTGACGTGAAATGTTAAACTAATTTTAACGCAGGTGAGGCTAGGGGGTGCGAGAGGTGCGGGGGCGACAAAGGACCATCAGATAAACGCCAAGCGACAGCTTCCTCCCAACCTTGTCCTGACTACCCTCATATACTTATACTTATGCACACACCCTTATCGTTATTAGACTTAGTGGAAACCCCAGTCAAAGTTGAAATTACGTAGATATTAGTCACGTAACATATGCGTCAGCACCGTAATACACATTACGTATTTTCCCTTTATGTTTTGGGCAAAGCTTCCAACGTTTAGTATAAAAAGAATACCGATAACCCAGTTCAGATGGTTATTATGCCATTAACAGTGGAACGAGCTGCACATATAATTTATAATGACCGTGTTTTGTCAGTATCTGTGTATTATTTTGTTGACGTCTACTGAACTATTGATGTATTGGTGATACCATCAACATTTTTACTGTCATACCTAGGAACTGGAAGACTATACAGAATATTAACCGGACTCGGCTCAGTCGGGAGAAGAATAATAATGCGGGTCGGACAACGTTTGTAATACAAATGTTGAATAGACACTTTGTCCTCTCATTCGTATTTTTATACGAGTATTCGTTGGCGGAGAGGCATTCTTGGTCGTGACAAAAATTGCGAAAATATACCGGATGTACTTGTTAAGGGATTATCCTCCGTTCATTACACTTCGTGTGATTCTGAGTCTCTATTTTGCATTTTGTGTACGAGTTTCTCTAACATTTTGACGTACTTATTCTGAGCAACAATTAAAAATACCCTTAAAAAAGTTTTGTTTAGTTAATACTGTTTTCAGAAATCAAAATCGTACGAGAATCGCCTGAATGTTTTGCGCAACTCATACATGATAAGGAAATTAATATCAAGATGGCTTTGTTCTAGCAAAATCATTTGAATTCATACCCGTTGTACGTTAACGACGATCTTTGCGAATTTCCATGATTAAATATAGCGTATCAACGTGGTAGTAAACAGTTTTGAAGGCGAGCACGGCACTCTTGTGGAGAAAGAGAAATACAAGTAGCAGTGGAGCTCCTTGTGAAAATATTCGTCCAGCGAATACTGCCACCTTAACTATTTCTGCCGCCATGCAGTAATGTGAGCCGTAAACAAATATATACATACATTTACCGATAACGTTATCCTCTAACTTCATAGTTGTTTCAGTTAAAAGTAATAAACAGATTGTTAACGATCCTGTAGTTGCTGTAGATTCTATTACTATATCTATAATCAATAAATCAATTTATTTGGCGTACTGATCATAAATTTTTCTCTGTTTTAAATATCTGGTATTCGGCCGGATATTGTTCGACTATCCGGTATCCGACTGAAATTTTAAAATCGTAAAAAATTATTGCTTCAAAATCGTTTCACGTTAATCCATTCCCAGTGCGAAAGGTAGAATTCAATTAATCATAAAAAATTATTGACGACTCATTTTCCGCCAGAAAATATTATTCCGTAGATAGAATTATTCTACATTTTTTTTAAACATAGCTTCCAATTTTCATATATTCATGAGCGGCCTGGAGTGCAAAACTTTCAGTGCGGCCTATAGCTACATAGTCTATGTTTAAGTAGGCGTTGCTCTAACTCTTAACTAACATAGATTTTCACTCTAAATTACATGATTTAAGTGAAAAGTTTCATAGAAACTCGTTATTGAAAACTGCCAGAAACTAAATAGAATCAGTTTTATTGTTCTAATGATTCGGGGCGCTAACTATTGCACATACAGCAGCAAATTTAGCGCAACAATAAGTCTAAAAACAAATAAAAAAAATATATTGAAAAAACCGTTACGTTACAAATGATAATTTTTAAATAAAAAAGGAACTGCATTTATTCAGGAATTGAAGTAATTAGAAATAAACAAAAACAAGATTTTACTCCTTTCATGTAACTAAGTACGATTTTAACGACCTCTGTGGTCGAGTGGCTTGCACATCAGCTTTCATAGAGACGCCATCTTTGAGGTCCCAGGTTCGATGCCCGGCCGGGTCTATATAGTAAACTATCTTTTATGTATTGTTCCGGGTCTGAGTGTTTGTGGTACCGTCGTTGTTTTCGATTTTCATAACACAAGTGTCCTAATTAGGTACTTAGTTTGGGATCAGAGCAACGTATGTATGTAATGTTGTCTGAAGTTGTTGTCCAAGTATGTTTTAATGTATCATGTGTAATGTTTTAATGTTTATTGATTCTTGGGGTAGAATCCCATAAATATGCTCTATGCTATTCAGATTAAACGCCTCGCCGGCTAAATCATAACAATAATATCCACAACATTAAGAACGCTCGAGACAAACGAGCACTATGCGGCCGAGCATTATCCTGTAATAAGACGAAATCGTCACCGATAAATGGGCACCGGATACCACATGCTCTCTATATACTATAAACTCTGCTGTAACATTTGTGTTCCTATAGATCCTTTTATTTACAGAGGGTTGTTTGGATGTGGATGTGAAAGACCTATCGACCAGATACGCGAATGATGTAATTGCATCTTGTGCTTTTGGTCTGAAAGCAAATTCTCGTACCGACGAGGACGACCAGTTTTACGCAATGGGAAAAATTGCTGCGACTTTTAGTTTCCGTCAGATACTCATGTTCTTTGTGTCCACTTCTTTTCCAATGTTCACTAAAGTGAGTACTTTGAAGTTGTCCGTTCTTACACAATAGCCCAGGCGGTCTTTTAACGTTTGTGATAAATTTGTCACGAACATCATCAAAATGAAGATAACCTTAATATTCGCTAAAACAAATGTAATGTAATAATACGAAATACTTTCATAGATCTCTCACAGATGGCGCTACGGCTAAAAATGTTAAAATACAAAGATCCGACAAGCAAGCACATAGAAAAACTCGTGAAGTCCGCTGGTTCGTTCCGTTGTTTAGTTGGCATAGCGTCTGGCACGGTTTGCTAGAATACGTCGTTTCGAATCCGGCGAGATCGAGTAATTTTTTCTGAGTGTTCGATCTTTGTATTAATAATGTAATTATTATATAAAATTATTGATAATTTTCATATCTCAGAATGTAGATTCTGTTCCGTAGGTTATATTTTTAGTTGATATATATCAAAGAAAATAATTAAGAATCTAAAATATTACAATCACCTAAAGGTGTTATGGCCTTTCCATCCTCGAACCTGCAAGATGTGGATGATCTTCCTAATGGAGTATTTCCTTCGCGCATTCCATGTTATTGGAGTATACATGGAGTTCTTCAAAAAGCGAGTCATAAGCTGGCAACGCATATCAACTCATCTGATGTTGCAAATATCTATGGACCACGATGGCCACCACCCGGTTCGTCTACGTCACGTCGTCACGTGATTCGTCTGCTCGTTTGCGTCCTACTTTAAAAAAAAAACAATACTACAACTTTGATAAATTATTCCCTAGAAATAAAAAAAGCTAAATAAATTTGTTATCACTTTTTATGTCGCAAACACAAATTAGTCATTCCCTGGGGTCGTTTATGTTTTACGTTGATGATTACATAATAGTCGAATGTTTACTAAGTGGACCTGTTCATCTGACGGTTTAAATTTGGTAGATAAATCATTCATTTAATGTATTTAATTGTCTTTAGATATTCCCATTCACCCTATTCCCGAAGTCGGTGCAGAACTTCTTTAGGGCGCTGGTGGCGGAAACAATACAAACCAGGGAGCTCAAAAAGATCATTCGGCCTGACATGATACATCTGCTAATGGAAGGTAAGAAACGCGCCAAAACATTCAAAACATCCCTTCCCAAACCATTATTGATCCTCCATCGTACGCTGCCGAAGCTTAAAAATTGGACTGATTGTATCGTTTCTCTTTACGTCGCCACAATCTTACCCTCCCATCAATTTGGTTTAAAAGAATTCTGCACTCATCGCTAAACAACACCAACTCCATTGATTCATGTTCCATAGTTGGTTTTGAGCAAAAATCTGACTGTTTCTTCGATGGTTTGGAGCTTTGCGGGTTTAAATGAGCCTAATTAGCTTTTTGAACCTTTTCCGTATTGTGGTACTTCATCAATTTCTTTCATGAATGAAGTTGATTTTTGGCTTGAACTGCCGCTAGAACACAAATCTGCATAGAACGGCGATCTCTTCAATAAATACACGTTGGCCTGAAACAACCGTTTCGTTCTCATGAATGAATCTGTCTCTTTCTATCATTGAATACTGCAATAGATTGTTGACGAATTCTAGAGTCATTCCCTGGATGTACCTAATTATTTCTTCGATACGTATAATATCAGCAATGTTTAATAAAAATGTTTTCATATTTCTTTTATGTTTTACCATTTATGCTGCTGTGTGTATGTATTCGGTTCGCTGGTATAATAACGGCAGGCCGTAAAAAAGATACCATTATACCTTTTGTCGAGCGCTTGCTTTATCTATTTAAAGATTGTGATATATAGGCGCGTTACCTTAAAAACTGGTAAATAACGATTCACTAGTTTGATTCAAATTTAATAACTTTAATTGCCTCATTTACACTAAAATAGGCAAACAGTTAGGACACTTAGGAAACATTTGAAAAGGAGGTTCAAAATTCCTCAAATAGGTAACTCAGCCCGAATATGTCCCGTCTAAGGGGAAACTGATGTAGAAGATCCTCAGATAGTTGACAGGTATATAAAAATTAAAACAGTTCAGTTTCTTGTTTTGTCTACCCAATAAAGAAACACGCACGTTTGCGTAAATATCAAAATATACGTAGGTAAATATGAACACTACGCATCAGCAACACTAAAACCTAACCCAGGGCTGACTGCGGATCCGACTTAAAAAAATGTCGTCAGCTAATTCAATCATCAAAAACAAAGAAACCCGACCCTATAGAACTGAAAGCCTTTGCTGAGTGCTTCAAGTCCAAAGCAGCCAATATCACGAAGGACGACAGCTGTAACAAAGTGAAGGATCTGATACTATTATCACGTAACAGACTTAAAGAATGTACTTACTTTCACAGAAAATATGGTTAAAGAGGAAACGCAAAGATTATTTTTTTATGGTGACAAGTGACGGGACGAACATATCACGCGCCTGGTGCTAAGCGACACGCCTGTCGATAACAGTTGCAGTGATACTCAGAGCTTTAAATCACAAAGATCTGACAGGCACTGCCATTTTGCCCGTCATCCAGAGAAACAAGCCCCATGTGCCTTCGAAACCGAAATGCAGTAACTTGAGCATTACTGCTTAGAAATATGAAATATGTAAGGTGGCGGTATTTCCCTGGACGAACTCTTGCACAAGGAGCTGTATTGCTAGTAAGTCTGCTCTGTTCAAAGGCATTTATTTGTAATTCAGGCTTCACCAGGAATTTAACGGTAACTCAACATTTGTTTCGCAGGGTCTATAATTACTACAAAAAGTTAGTTTGTCAAGACATAACTTTCTAAAAATTAAGATTATTACCCGAGAGTTCGAGCCGAGAACATGAACCATAGAATGTGTTGAAGGTAAACAATTAACAGAGACAGGGCAAATTATAGAAAGATGGCGGTCATACTTTGAAAGCCTGTACGCCACTTCGCAACGCAATCTGCAAATAGTCTAATTATAGATGAGCACTGTATGTAATTCGAAACCCTCGAATCTGAAATAACAGGTAGAACTAAAGAACTTAAACAGCTGTCCTCATGTGTTTCATTATAGTAATAAAGAAAAAATCAAAAAGTAAAAAAAACGTTTAATAGCGTAAAGTGGGATTGTATGTGTACTACATGATCAATAATTGCTTATTTATATCAAGACAGTAAACTTCAACGGTAAGGGTTTACGATATAAGCGTTTTAACCCATAAAAGGAGTAATACAGGGAATTATTCTTTCCTTGATTCTATTTAACAGATATGTTGATTACACAATGAGAAAAGCCTTAGAAGAACGGAAGGGAGGCCTTGCTGGCGCAGGTGTAACCTGAGATGTGCTGACGACTACACTGTTTGCGACATACATACGATGAAGGAATTTGCTGAAATATTCTGTAGAGTACGAGAATGGACTGATAGGTTTACTATTAACAAGTCTAATAATAAAGACAAACGAGAAGGTCCCTGTGCGGGCTTGCTAGCCTAGGTTATAGTGCCCTTCCTGCATAACCAAGAGGTTGATAGGGAGGGTCACTGTAAACAAAACAGGTCGGTATTTATGTTGAAAGATATAGGGCTGTTCAATAGCCCTGAGAGAAGACGAAAATCAAACAAAACGGAAATAGCTAGTACATAATGCCTCAAAGAACTTTCAGGAATACGGCCTCCAGCAGTGAAAAACGCAACTAAGAAGAAAGTTGATGCAGGATGTTGGAACTAGGATCACGGAACTCAAACGGAGTTGGGCGGGACACATAGCGAAGCGAGGTGATGACAGGTGGAGCAAGACGTCGATTGATTGATGGCCGAGTATGGGCAAAAGAAGCGTTGGGCGCCCAGTTGCAAGGTGAGTTAACAACATAATACGCGTCGCGGGGCGTCACTGGATATGTCTAGCACAGGATCGTGGTGGATGGCACAAACGTCGGGAGGCCTATACCCAGCAGTGGGTGAAGTCAGGCTGTGGATGATGATTATGTGTAGGAGATACCCAGCAGTAGGAGACACCCAGCAGTAGGAGATACAAGTGTTGACGATGTTATTTAACGTTTTTAATAATACAATTAAATTTAATGAATTTTCCTCAAGTTTGTGCAGTCCCAGCTGGCGTACATTTTTTAATATTCTGAAATAAGATCATCAATCTTCTTAAATCGCATAATTGTTATTATAAACGTCTGTTGCAAAAAATAAATTACGAATTTGAACATTACGAATAAAAAAGGGATTTGGACAACAAATTTCATGAAAAATAACAACCCATTTCGTCGTTGCTAAATACAAAAAGAATACGAAGAATACGAAGAAATACAAAAAGATTTCGTAACCAAATACTGATAGTCTTATAACAAACACTTATATTAAGTTTTATTGAATATCAGGATGTTTCACCACTATGTTATTCAATTAGTTTTTGTGAAATTACTCCATTAGTTTGTTATAATTATTAAACAAAGACCGAACACTTAGAAAAAATTCACTTCAATCTGGTTGGCTTTGAACCAACGTCTCCCAGCAAACCATGCCAAACCCTAATAACTAAGCTATGGAACGAAACAATGAACCTCACGAATTTTTCCATGTGTTTGTTGCAGATGTTTTGTTTTCTGAGAGAAATCTATGAAAGTTTTTTCTTCACTCATGTGAGCATTTTTATGTTGTCGCGCATTTGCTCAATCACTGATTTATTACACGTAACAATTAATGATCGATCACTGTGTTAATGATCGTACTAGTCGTATTTAGTATTTATACCAATATGCTAGTGTAGTCCGTCCGTATGCAACAATCAAAACGTCGACTATATATTTTGTTTTCAAAGTGTTTAACATCAATAATTTATATACTCTAGGTATACTATCTATGTCCACGAAATATTTTGGATTCCGGATTAATTCAAATTGTATCCAGGTCAAGGTACGAATGCCTAAACTAATTTCAATTTCTATTCCAATATGAGCTACATTTTATCGCTTGAGTACGACATTTGTTCTCGAGGAAAATAATAGCTCTATTTCTGAATAATAAATAAGTAGATCTTTCTCCAAATAACTTTGGAATAATCGAAGAAATTTGACAATTCAAATTTAATATATAATAATATATATAAAGTTAATTGATGATAGTAAATTAATGTGGCAACAAATATGAAGAAACCCGAAAAAGAAGTGTTATTAGTAGAGAGAGTAGAAGCTCTCAGTGTGAGTAATTAGTTCTGCGAACGCTAACTTCCGCTCTATAGAATTACTACATTATTACTGTACTTTTTGAAGTATACTTTACTGCTTGATTCCAGCCCGATAGAAATAATTTATTAGTGTTCGATCTTTGTATTAGTAATTATAACAAACTAGTGGAGTAATTTCACAAAAAATAATTGAATATCAATTCAATAAAAATTTGAAAAACGTACATCGTGTTAGAATCGCAACTGAATCCGCTGTAAAGGGAAGTTTGGCATATTGTATGGTCGTCTTCTTATCGTACGTATTAGTGGCATACACTGTAAGTGTTTGCCATCATGAAGAAAAGATAATTGTAAAATGTATTAATAATTATAACGATGTACGTTTTTAATGATTCAACATAAGTGAATGCATCAATGCAGTCGCGCGTTTGCATCGATGCAATCACCTATAAATCCTATAAAATACACCTATAAAAGTTTGTATCGAAGAGTTGTCGTGTGTAACCGCTCTTATTTTGATAGTAACTATCATCAATTGTTTGTCTTTGAAAACGCTCGAGTTTCTTCTGTTTCCCTAAAAGCCCGTACCAGTTCGGGTTCGAATAGGAGTGACATAAGTTTACGGGTGTTACTTACGTATTTGCAGCAGAATAGTGGGGAGTAGAAATCGACAATCTCTTAGAACTAATTTTTGCCTGATTTACGAGGTCTAAATAGTTTTTTTTGCATATTGTTATCAATATTAGTCTATAGAGGCCAAGTTAGTATCGAGAGTGTGAAGAGCTTCAGACTGCAACTCCTGT
This sequence comes from Hyposmocoma kahamanoa, assembly GCF_003589595.1. NCBI lineage: Eukaryota > Metazoa > Arthropoda > Insecta > Lepidoptera > Cosmopterigidae > Hyposmocoma > Hyposmocoma kahamanoa. The sequence continues at coordinate 11,521,568 of NW_020653945.1, forward strand.
AATGTGGAGATGGTATGTTCGACTGTATATATACACTCGGGTGTTATCATGTAAAAGTAGCGGTGAAGATGGGTTGACAATAATAAGAAAAATATTGCTTTCGGGGTATTCTTTGACTTAAAACAGTCTTTTGATACGGTGAGCTACAAGTCCTTGTCAAGAAAACTTGAAAGAAACAAGAAACTCGATATCACTTAAAAGTTCCTTGTTTCAATCCCACTTTTAGAATAGACCCCAAAAAGTCAAAATTAACAACTACCAAAATGATATTGCCACTCAACTATGGACTTACGCAAGGTTCCATTTTAGGGCCACTATTTATTTGTTTATATAGACTTCATACAAGACACTTGCATGCATTAATTTATCGACATGGTACTTTACGTTTGTTTCAGAGTGCGCTAATTTATTTTGCTTATTTCGGATACTTGATTGAAACCAAAAAATAGTAAAATATCCGTACATTTGTTCTTTTACAAGAGAAACGAGAAGAAACATATCTGGGCTTACGGCTAGATAGCTGCATAATATGTCAAGCTCAAATAAATTATGTTCGTTCCAAATTATCAGCGTTTGTAGGATGCCTTCCCAATATTTTGTGGACTGTCATAACAAGTAAGATCTAAAATTAAAAAAATCTAGGTAAACCCAATTATGAATTTGAAATGAATGAATTTGAAAATTGATTTCACAAATTGCTATTTCATTAATCCTACTTAACATCAACTGAAAGTCGTTGAAAGACCAAGTACAAAGACACGACGCAAGCACATAGAAAAATTCGTGAGGTCCGTTGTTGGTTCGTTCCGTGGCTTAGTTGGTATAGCGTCTGGCACGGTATGCAAGAATACGTCGGTTCGAATCCGACCGGATCGAAGGAATTTTTTCTGAGTGTTTTTTCTGAGTGTTCGATCTTTGTATTAATAATCATAACAAACTAGTGGAGTAATTTCACAAAAAAAATTGAATATCAATTCAATAAAAATTTAATCAACTGAAAAGTTACACAAAGAGACAAAAATCACGTACGTGTCAAACAATTATACCATTTCACAGCATGCATTATAATCTTAAAAAGTAATGTTAAACTGAAAAAAAATTCATAACGAATATATGTCTGTATAATCGAATATTTTCAGACTTCTCTCGCGACTACCCTGCAGTTAAGATCGCAAATTATTTTATACGTATAAATAATAGAATACTTACTGTTTAAAGTGACTAACTTGCCTAGATTTTTTGATAATCAGCTAGTAGTAGTAGTAGTTTAAAGTGAACTATCAATGTGTAAAAGTGATTAAGCATATACTGTGTTCTAATCTGGCATATTCCTTATAATTACATTTATATCGTACATACAATTCCAACAAAACAAGTGTCAGTGTAGTGTTCCACTATAACGCGTAAGCGACGCGCTCTGCACGGCGCTTATGACCTTATTCTCGCGAACACAACGGAGCGTTGACAATTGATTCGAGACGGGTAATGTGTTATCTTTACGTCGTTTTTGGCACAGAAATGCAATTTATTATTTCTGCAACTTATTGCATATAACCAACTTCCATCAGCATGCGACTTAAACGTACTCCACCTGTAACGCCCAGTCCTGTGGAGAAGGAAGACAATACAATTAAGTCGACGGCCCAACCTCAATACGGATCGACCCCGAACCTAACATCTATGGATAAAGACAATATTACTACCCGATTCAAGCGAAAACGCGAGGAATGCAGTGCGTCTTGCATAGAGGAGATTCGATCTGTGTTACGGGCGTCTGCAGAGCAATCGGACAGTAAGCTCGGGTCTATTCAATCGGCAATGTGTGTTCTCACTACCCAAAATACCGAAATATTACAGTCAATTGCCCTTATGTCTCAACAACATGACGACATGGTAATTAAAATAAAAAATCTGGAATCCGATCGTAAACTAGACCGCTGTCACATTAAGCAGCTTGAAGAGAAAGTGGAGAACCTTGAGCGTATGCTTTGCTCTACTAGAGTTGAGATAAGGAATATACCAAGAAAACTGGGTGAGTCTAAAGAAGATCTGTATAAAATTGTCACAGACACTGCGAACGTGCTTGAGTTACCAGTGCAACGCCACGAAGTTAAGGATATTTTTCGTACTGGAAAGAAGGATGTGATCTCTTCGATTGTTGTTGACTTTGTTAGCGTTACTACAAAAGAAAATATTATCAAAAAGATACGACAATTCAATAATAATAACAAACAAAACAAATTAAACACCACACATCTCAAAATACAAGGCCCAGAAAAACCTATATACATATCGGAAAAACTGACTCCTAAAAATCAACGTTTGTATTATCTTGCACGAAACTTTGC
>NW_020653945.1:11523925-11617320 GCF_003589595.1 Hyposmocoma kahamanoa
ACATATTTGATAAAAATATTATCACAACATTCCATTACCCTACTATTTCTTATTACTTTGCAATAGTTGTGCACCCAATTTGTTTATTTTTTATTTTATTTTTTTAAATGGCTAATCAAGATTTTCTCATAGAACTGGATAATATCTCTGTAGCAACAGCACACTACTGTAACATTCAAACTTGTAATTCACTAAATAAAAGTTTTGTCTCATCGCTAAATATTTTTTCCCTAAACATTCGCAGTATATATAAAAACCTAGATTCTCTGCTAGCACAAATAGCCACATTCTCTTTCAGCACAGACATAATAATTTTGACTGAATGCTGGCTGGTAGAACACAAAAAAATTCCGAGCATTGAAAATTATGTCACACATTTTTCTCGGTACTGTAAAAACCAGAACGATGGTATTGTCGTATATTTACACAAGAACATTAACTGTACAGTGATAGAACCGAATGAGATTGGAGGTACTTTTCTTTTGCTGAAGCTTGACCAGGATATATACATTTTGGCTGTATATAGATCACCATCAGAACAAAAAATTGACAGTTTCTTAAATGCAATAGAAAATATTATTCGGCCAATTAGTTCAGCAAAAAATATCATATTGATTGGTGACGTTAACATAGATATCAGGCCTAGCAATTTGGACCATAAAAGTGCACCCTACTTAAATCTAACTGCTGAGCTTGGTATCTTACCGGGACATCCTTATCCTACCAGGATGCTAAACTGTCTAGACCACATTATGTTAAAATTCATATTTCCCGCGTCAATATTTGTATTGGACTCCTTGCTGACTGATCATTGTTCTGTTCTCCTAAATTTACGTCTAGCTCGAGCGCTGACTGCGAAGTGTAACGTTGCAACTAAAATTAACTTTGAGGCTGCTGTTAAGTACCTAGAAACAATTGACTTTTCGTTTATTACTTCTATTTCTGATGCCAATGAAGCAGCTTCTAAATTTGTCGAAATATTATCTTCTTCAATTAAACTTAATTCAAACTTGTATGTGGTGCCAAGTAGGAAGAGGATTTTAAAACCATGGCTTACAACTGGTGTATTGCGTTGCATAAGGCACAGAGACAGACTTCATAAAAAGCTAAAAACTGATCCAAATAACATTATTCTTGAAATCTCATTTAAACGATATCGTAACTATTGCAATTCATTAATAAAAAAACTTAAACGTAACTATGATAAATCACTCTTACAATTAGCAAAAACAAATAGGGATAAATGGAATGCAATAAAAACAATAATTGATTACAGTAAAATTAAAAACTCAGCAACTGACCTATTAAATTCAGCTGATGACGCAAAACAAGAAATAGAGCTTATTAATGAGTATTTTTCTAAAATAGGTAAGCAGTTAGCGGATGCCGTTACTGCATCCACAAATTTAAATTCGAATATGGTTGAGTTTGACACAATATCTTCACCTAATTCTATGGTGTTACTTCCACCAGATGAAGCGGAAGTTGAATTAACCATAAATAATCTTAAAAATAATTGTGCCACTGGCTGGGACTCCATTCCAGTAAAGTTATTAAAAGAGGCTAGACATATAATTGTTCCACCTCTTACTAAGCTTGTTGATGCTTGTATGGTACAGGGAGTTTTCCCGAAGGTTTTTAGATCTCTTATCACTCCTGTTCACAAGAGTGGGACTCGAAACGATGTGTCAAATTATAGACCAATATCGGTCCTTACATCTTTATCTAAAGTTTTCGAAAAAATACTAAATAAAAGGCTTGTAAATTATTTGGAATATAACGACATTTTATCTAGTTGCCAATTTGGTTTCAGGACAGGCAAAAACACCGAAGATGCTGTCAATCAGCTTATAGACTATGTTACTGATCAACTTGATGCTAAACAAAAGTGTGTTGGCGTATTTTTGGACCTTGCCAAGGCATTTGACACAGTTTCGATTCCCATGCTTGTGAACAAGTTGTATCATATTGGTGTGAGGGGTAGTGCTCTTACGATCTTCAGGGATTTCTTATGTGGGAGAACACAACGAGTAAAAATTGGTAAACATCAAAGTACCGATGCTTCTGTTCTTTTTGGAGTTCCGCAAGGTAGCGTTCTCGGGCCAAGTCTATTCATAATCTATATAAATGACCTGTGTCATCAGTCCCTAATAAATGGCAAAATATTTACATTTGCAGATGATACAGCCTTAGTATTTCATGGAGGGACTTTGAACGAAGCTTGCCGAAATGCTGAGATAGGACTCCAAAAAGTTAGCTGCTGGCTGAGGATGAATTTTCTTACTCTAAACGTATCAAAAACAACTTTTTTACATTTTACTCTTGAGAAAGTTAAACGTACTAACGTCGACCTTAAAATCCACACCTGTGGCATACCTTGTAATTCTAACTGTACATGTACTTCTATTATTAAAACAACCAAGGTGAAATATCTAGGTGTAATGGTGGATGATAAGTTAAGATGGAGTACTCATATAGATTATATCACCTCTCGAGTCAGGAAACTCATATGGGTTTTCAAGAAGTTAAGGCATGTTAGTGATCTAAACCTGTTGCGCACAATTTATTTTGCACTGGCACAATCGGTGCTAAGTTATTGTATTGGGACTTGGGGTGGTGCTTGTAAAACTTATATAAAACAATTAGAAATAGCACAAAGATCTTTATTAAAAGTAATGACATTTAGTCCCTATAGATGTCCCACAAAAATTCTGTATGAAACGTGCAAAGTGCTCTCTGTCAGAAAAATTTATATCTTGCAAGTAATTGTAAAACACCATAAAAACACCCCTTACAATCACAAAAACTATAAAAATAAACGCACTATAAGAAATGTTTGTCCACCAATAAAATGTCGAACAACCTAGACAACAATGTCGATATATGTCCACGTGTTTATATAATAAAATAAATTCAATTCTTAATATTTACCCATTATCGACATACGAAACGAAACGTAAAGTAACGCATTTCCTTCAGGCTCTTGATTACGATCAAACTGAATTACTACTATTACGATAAAACTAGTATTAATAACACGTTAAAATAGCTCCTCCACACATCAGCGTATCAAATAATACACACACCAACACACACAAACACACACCCACACACACACACCCACCCACACAAACACACATACACACACACAAACAAACAAACACACATAAATATGTATATACGTATATATATATTAGTAAATGTTATATTAATAGCAGATACATTAACTGCCAGAAATAAATAAGTGTCACTAATTATGAGAAGACACTGATTTCCGTAACACAGGTCTTTGAACCTAGCTCGGAAGCCAGGGCCTACAATGACATGTAACTTTTCTATTTAAATAAAGAATTTATTATTATTATTATTTTAATATTTCTTTATTTAACTTTCAAGTTGTTCTCGTAATTTAGCTTTTACTCTGCCTCCGTGGCCGAACGGTTACCATGCCGGACTGCCACGTACCACGTTACCACGCAGAGGTCCCAGGTTCGATTCCCGGGTCGGAAGAAATATTTGTATGGCCTACATTTATTTCTCTCGTGAGTTTGGGTGTAATTTGTGGTTGTTTATGTGTGTCCATGGCACCCGCGACACAGGGTTTCCCTAGTGCGGGGCCATGTCGACTGTTTGCGTTATTATTATTATTATTATTATTTAGCTTGCTGGTGAAACTAAAGGCACATGGAACTTGTTAGCTTATGTCTCAGGGTGACGGACGCACTGAGAATGTCCCTTACATCTTTGCGATATAAAGCTCTGAGTGGCACTGCAACTGCGTGTCGCTTACCACCAAACCAACGACTTATTCGTCTTGTCACTTGGTATCATAAAAAAGAGAATCACATAAAAGTGATAATTGTCTTAATTAGAATAAAGTATCTTTGAATTCTACTACCATTTAAAAAAAACACAAGTCGACTCATCCGAAGAACAGAGTCCGATGTGATTATACGACGAAAAGAGGATAAATACATAATATCGTTATTCAAAATAAGGTCTAGCCCTTGGTGTTTTCAGAATTTTATGTATTATCTCGTTTCGGAAATATAAAATCGATCAAAGGTCGATCTGATATATCCACAGCTCAGAACAGCGAACGTGCAATGTCATGAGAACAAGCAGTCTTGCACATAGGTCTTTGTTCTATCGTGTTGCATTGCTTGCACGAAACTCTTACGATACTTAATTGCTTTTTCGACCGAGTCCTATAAAAATCCAAGCCTGTGTGTATGGGCTTTATATCGTTTGCTTAAAGGCAAAACCACATAAGCGACATTTTACCCATAAGAAATCTCCAAATTATGTATCTGTTGTATAGAAAATCACTATCTTTCTGCAAATAAAATGAGTTTATAGCTTTTTTGTTATTGACTTTTACCTGCAGAAAAATAGATTTGTGGAAAATGTTCATAATGTGGTTTTACCTTTAAACAGTCGATATATATATACACATACAGGGTTCTTTGTCCTAGATGTTTTTGCACGTAACTAGTATTAAATATCTACCACTGATAATTATTAATTACTTTTATTTTCTTATTTTCTCGAAAAGCTTTAGTATTTTTCTAATACTTATATATTACATGGTTAGTTGTATGAACATTTTATATTTTTTTATGAAACAGCAAAATTGTTTTACACAATTTCTGGGTATATCGTATTATAATATAGCAAAATAAGATTACCTGTATAATAGGGCGGTACTCAGCTTACTTAAAATGTTCCTCACAATCGAATTAAATATGCCTACAGAAAGAAAATCTTCGTCAATTTCGTCATGACCAATGGTCGGAATTGGAGATGGGTTACTTACCCGATAAATATATAAGTCAAAGGATAAATGTCCAATAAATATTTGTTTTTATAGAGTATTTATTTTAAAACATGGATAATTATTTTTTTGTGTTTTTTATAATAAAATTCATTAGAATTCATTTTATATTAAATAATTACTTAAGATTACTTCTCATTTTGACATAAATTGGAAGTAACAATACTGTTTTAGTAGGTTTGTTTTTCGTGTCGTAGTTGATTACATCTCACTAATTGCGCGAACATGTTCTTGTAATGTAACGTTCAAAAGCGAGCATTACAGCGGCGGTGAGGGAGGTGAACCGAGCATTCGCTGCGTAACATTCGGTAGCCTCGTTCACCGGGAGCAATCGCCTGTAATGTAACAATCTATTTAGATTGGAAGGCTGCGACTCCACCAGATATGGTGGAAATGTTTTGAAGTCTTTACTTAAGTTAGGTGCCTGCGAGTGCCCGCGAGTGCCTTTGAGTGCCCGCGAGTGCCTTTGAGTGCATTCGAGTGCTTTTGAGTGCCTTTGAGTGCTTTGGAGTACCTTTAAGCAGAAGGCACTCGCGGTCTCTCAAAGATACGCGCTGGCACTCAAAGGCACTCGCGGGCACTAAAAATACTCAAAGGCACTCGCGGGCACTATAAGGCACTCGAAGACACTCAAAAGCACTCAAAGTCACTCAAAGGCACTCGTGGGCACTAAAAAGCACTCAAAGGTACTCAAACGCACTCAAAGGCACTCAAACGCACTCAAAGGCACTCAAAACACTTCAACGCACTTAAAGGTACTCAAACGCACTCAAAGGCACTCAAGACACTTCAACGCACTTAAAGGCACTCAAAGACACTCAAAAGCACTCGCGGGCACTCGCGTGCACTTAATGACACTCAAAGGCACTCGCGGGCACTTAAAGGCACTCGCGTGCACTCCTGGCTTTCGCGGACACTCAGAGGTACTCGCGGGCACTCAAAGGCACACCTGGCTCTCGCGAGCACTCAAAGGCATTCGCGGGCACTCAAAAGCACTTGCGGGCACTCACGGGTACTCCTGGCTCTCGCGGGTTCTCAGAGGCAAGCTCACGCACGCCTTGCTACCTCGCACATCTCTGGTGGAATCGCAGCCTAATCGAATCTTGAATGTTACTTTACAGGCGAATGTTTTAGGTTATTCTATATACGAAGCTGAAGAAATGTACAAAAACCATTGACTTAAAAACGGACCAACTTAGTAACTTGAAAAAAAAATTCCATACAAAATGTTGGACAGCTGATTAATATTGTGTGGAGACAAATTTTTAACAAACTACGCATTTAAATAATAATAAGGTTCACGCAAAAATACAGGGATTTACGGTACGTAAAAGGATTATTTTTATCACTGCATATAGAAAAAAAAGGTATAACAAACAATCAATATACTACACGTACATGCCACTAAATTGTATCAATGTTCACAATCAAGATTGAAAATATACTTTGTTTTACTAAATATAAATAATACACCACGATTAAAAATATTTATCCACGTTTTTGGATAAATATCGAGTAAAAATGGATAAATATAGATATTTATCCATATTTATCTTTCTACTAAGTATTTATCCCAATGATATTTATCCATGACCCATCTCTAGTCGGAATAGGAATAGGGTGTTCCAACTGAGTAGATAAATATCTACATGTAGATACAAGGATTGACGTAGAGTGCTTAAAGTCACTAAATATTAATTAATTACATTTCGAATTCCGGATTTCTGAAAATAGTTTTACTACATCGTAAGAAAAACTACTCACCTGTGAAGCTGCAGTTGGATATTAAAGTAATTCTAGAGACGCCATGTAAAAGTGTACAGTAGATAATTATAACTTTTCACCAAAGTTAACATTTTTTATGAGCTATTAGCAAAAGCTTGTTTAAAATACATTAAATTTCATTATAAATTTGAAAAAAAATCATCAATAATCTGTATTGGTATTAGTACGTATTATAGTGATATGGTCTATATCATAGTCAGTTATATATATATAAATATGTCTGTTGTGAATTTCATTAGTTTTATTTGGCTTATGTTTTTGTGCGCATGTTTTATATACCTGGTTATCCACAACAGCGTGGTCAAGTTGGAAATCAGTGCTGTGTTTGAGCGTATGCTCTACACAATGTGTACAGAGCTTGCTCCCATGCTACACAGTAATTTTAAATTGTTTACGTTTAATATTTTGTGTGGTGAATAAATGGTTTAAAATTGGTTTCGTTTCATGTTTCACACATCTTCTATCTTGAAATACAATTTTGGGACATTGACATTATCTATAATTTTATTTAGTAATCTTGTTCATTAATATCTAATTAAAGAGATCTGATAGCCCAATATTATTTCGTTAGGTACTTTATAAAAATCTAAACTAACTAATAAGTTAGCTCCATTCTAATTTTTATAAATCAATTGTGAATTAAACTGTACTAACGACTAAGATATTGCAACTCTTGTTATAATATTTTCTATGCATGATGGAAGAACGGAATAATAATCGTAAAGACTCTGAATATTAATCAATTCATTTATAAATTGTCGAGCAATCTATACTGTGTGTATTTGAGGTCGCGCATGCGCTTCTGGTGTCTTAACTACGGCGTTGAAATATTGAATTCCTCTTCTACATCATTATTGTTTTTAACCGACTCTTGAGGAGGAGAATGAACTTTGCAGGTCGGTTTTTTTAGTACTCTGCACTGAGATTATATTATTACGAACCGACTTGTTCGTCCTGTCACTTGACAGGACGAACAAGTCGGCGCCTGGTATTAATACCACACACCTGTCCATAGCAGATGCAGCGCTACTCAGAGCTTTAAATCGCAAAGATATGAGGGACACTGCAGCTGCACCCATCACCATGAGACATTAGTTGAAAAGTCTCATGTGCCTGTAATTTCACCAGGACCTTTATACCCTTCAAAACTGCAACACAGCTGTAACGCTCACATTACCGCTTGACGGCAGAAATAGGTAAGGTGGCAGTACTTTTCTGGACGAACTCTTTCACATGAAGCTCTAGTTACTGTTATATCTTCCTTTTTTCAATTCATTAGTAGTAAAAATAAAACCTGTAGAAGTAATTTGCAGCAGCAGGATGTTACTGTATTCCGTGTTTGATTGCTGAACAGGAAAAAGACAAGAATTGTAAGCGTACAAGTAATGAAGATGAAAATAAGTATTTATGGTGCTAATATGGTTCAATAAAGCCTCAAGCTAGCACTGTGCAGTGAAATCGGGACACGGGCCAGGGTAATGAAACGGCGTGCGACCCCATTAACAAGAGCAAAAAAATGTCTTAATTAACAGCTGAAGTACTTTTCTTGGCAGAAACTGGTAAGCAATTAGGAGAACCTTGGCTAGAAATTCGCTTCGTATATTGTGTGCGGAAACAGTTTTTTACAGCAACTAAGACCGTTTTATTTTTAACACTTTTCTCTTAAAGTTGTATACAACGCTTTTAGATGTTTTTCCCATTAACAAGAGAAAATAATATTAGTTTGAAAGTTCTGTTCCCAAACAATAATAGTCTAATGTGTGTATTTTCGTTTGTTATCAGTAATATAAATAACCTAGCCTAATTCGTGCTTTTCGAAAATGGACGGTACATATTTTGCAAAAACATCTCGTAAGAATTTTTCACTTATATCTTTAAACCCTTTTGACCCTGGCATTAGTAAATTTAATCAGAAAATGTTCCCCGCGAGACACGGAGACTACCGTACAAAGGCGTACACGAAAAGTAGCATAATTATAAGCAAGTTTCATACTAAAGCCAGCCGTATACTTATTTTGAATCCCGAATGTCTACCGATTCAATTCGGAAGTCGTCGTCCCATTCGTCTCATTATGTATACTTACCCTGTGTTCCTTTATTTGCATTACACGAGATCGCAATTTTTATTAATCAAACTTACTAGTCTTAGGGATTTCATTCAAATTTCATAAAACTTTGAATACAGTCACACTTTTTGCAATTTTTTTCAGCCATTTCCTGTACAATTTCATTTTCTGGTCCGCAATGCGACTATTTCAATTAGAATCAATATAGGTGATATCTTATTTTTAATATTGTAACAGTATTTGCAACATATTATCAGGTAATAGTGTAGTTTGCATAGGCAGCGATTGTAGAGATTATCATTTAGTATATGTACGTGCACCATTGTCAGCTAACTTCTCAAGCTTGCCCCTAAACTGGTTCGTTTATTTATTCACAGATTAACGTAGCTAGCTAAACCCTTTTATCTACCTTTTATTACTCACTGAACTTGAATAATTGAACTTGCTTAATCCTTTAATCTTTACAAGGTTCATTCCTTTTTTTTTGTAAAACTATTGGAGATTAAATGGAAAACGGTTAAAAAATAGATTGTTTTTGTAAGCTAGCTATTTTTGTTTCATTTCTTTGAGGTAGCCGTTCTGATGGTGGACATATGATATGTCTGTAGGTACAAATCGCTTTTTAATAGCCCCCGAAATTTAATTTAATTAGCACTTTCCTGCGTTAATAGAACTAGGGCAACAAATGCAAGCATCACCACGCAATCTGTAGTAACCTATATTTGGACGCCCCCTCCTTTCCACAACAGTAGCGTCCCGGATCGATATCACCAAACCTTAAATACTGCCCGACGTTAATAAAATAATGAAACAATATACCTCCTGTTTTATTATTATTGTGTAAACTACTAAGATATTTACAAAGGTATGTTAATTAAATATTTACAAACACACAATTACTTTGCCGTAGAACACTTCCTTACATTAAATAAAATGATATTTATGACCATCTTAGCATATAGTGCTTCTTTTTTAATATAATATAATTGGTAACTGCGTCATGGATCTTGTTGGTTAAATAGATAATTGGTTAATTACTACATGTATCATATATCGCAAACAGTGAGCTTTACAAAATTGTAAACAGTAAATTAAAATCACATTTTTACAGAAAGACTTAAGATAAACATTCAGTTTTAATAGATTAATTGAACAACTTTCATTTCAATTCATTTCATTATGGTTTAATATCAAGTATAACTTATGTCATTGGTAAGCTTAACTAAGCCCTATGATTTATATGCCACAGAGTGAAATATCAGATGGTAATGAATTATTTTTCTTTCACTCCAGCGAAAATTGGTATCTACGAGTATTCACGTCAAGAACATTTTCTACAACAGTTGTCCTACTTACTTGCTAAAACAGAAAAAAGTGCATCTCTCGAATAGAAGAAAAGTTACGAAAAATGTATACACAAGCGGAAACAGAAGTATGAATGTTACTTTGTTACAAACAGCGAGGGCCGTTTGATTGCTGTAGCAAAAAAATCATCACTGTGAATAGGAAAATATTTATATACATATACGACTTGCATAGGCGCAACTACACGATGCCGTTAACTATGGTGTTGAATGAATCAATCAATTAATATCTATCAGAACTATATATATAGCTATATATATGATCAGAATGAAAATTGATTTATTGTAAATGTTTACGTGCGAATTTGGAGGAATAAACAATTATCGTTGTATTAATATGAACAGTTCCCAGCATTTCCAACCGTGGATAAAACAACCACTTACTTAGAAAGAATGCAATATATCTAGCGTACTACTTTATATGTATGAGCCGATCTATGATTGTGAATACGGGGAGGTGTGTCCGAGTGGCAGCAAGACTGATTTATAGCCCGTTGAACTATGCCCTTTGATACCCCTTTCCGTACTTCTGAAGTAGACTACTTATGTTGCGAATTAAGTCGCGATTTAGTTAGTTTCGTAATGTCATCATTAACAAATTTAGTCTGTTATGATACCTAAGAGTACGGAATTAGCCCAGCAGTTCAGGCGTCATAAATTCTGAATCATGCGTCATATCAGGCGTCTGGTGGGAGTGCACTGGTTGGTTGACACTACAGTTAGTAAGTTTATACAATGTTTATTACTAACTTAGATACATAATTTGCTGTCTAGACACTCTGAAGATAGAGTACGACGAAGCAGTAACTGATTTAGAATGTGACCCGCCACTTGTACTGAAGGTTTAAGGGGGCATGTAGCGGTGGCACAGGAAGGGTTGTAGGGGTTTGTGCTTTAAGATATACGAGTTTGACAAAGTAAGGCGACGTTATGTAATTTACATTATGGTAGAACCTTAGGCGTGGCGATAACTTAATTTGGCTAAATGATATCCGAAGGTTAAGTAGGCCTATCACTAAATTCGCTATTATATGCTAAGCAAAACAGTGCGCAACACACTTATATGGCCAAAACACATTGCCTCTCAATAGTAACGATCCACCAACCTGACCCAATTACGTTTAGATATCAACTAAAGTTACTATAGAAAAGTACATCCGAATTTCCGAATCATAAAATCCAATTAGTGACAATAAATAACTATTTTATAGGTTTTGACACCACAATTTTTTGGCCGTATAGGTTCGCACTATGCTACACAATTGGTAATATATACGTTTTTAAACTTTCGTTTTGCATTATACTAACATTACTGGGATAAAAGGTAGGTGTGCAAATGCCTATTAAATTCTTTCATCGCGTTTATCCCGTATTTGTAATGTTGGTACTATGCAATTGGGTTAAAACTAACATGGTTATAATATACACTTTGCTATTTTCATTACATCAACCGTTTCTGTCGAACAAAAATACCTACTCGCAGCGATATCGACCGCGCAAAGTGGCTGCTCGGCCTCAGCCTGCAGCTCTCCATTCGACAATGACACAAGTTCACCTAGTATCGAATCTTAATTGAGGTACTAATTGCCATAAGATGCGAATTGTTAACAGTTAACTAGCATTTGGTAGGGGTTCGTACTGATTGTGAGTTTGTGTGGAAGGGGTTATGCCCCTTACCCTGTGAGGTCGTTTCTCTTAATTACGCAATAAATTATTGTCTCTTTTTGCTGTTGCTGCCGCCACTGATGACCTTGATTAGCTTGACGGCGGGCGCCTCGAACGCGAGTGAAATGGCAAACGAAGCCAAGAACGCCATCACCGCGTATCCCGCGTAGATTGTTAACTGCAAATAAGTTAAAACAGATACATAAATATACTTTTTATCACACTTGCTCGTAAATAATATTATATCCCTAGGGCGGTAATGGGCGCTTGGTTTATTTCTACTCTTCTCTGCGGGAGCCTCGAAGTAGACCTCGAGCCAAATTCTCTCAACGACCCCAAATTGCAGTGGACTTTTTGATTTAATTTATACAAAAATAAATACAAATACAGTTTTAAAATTTTGATAAATCATGACATAAAAAATTCAAAAGATTTTACGTTTTATTCATTGAATACGTAAAGAAAGTATAAACTTTTAATGTTCAAATGTTTGTTTTTTTATGTAAAAATTATTTGAGGGAAACAATGATCTTAAATGTACACTTAAAAGAGAGATACTTAAAAGTTTGTAAATACCTTTTATATAATGTCTAATTTTCCTTTTATTCAACTTCCTCTCAAGTATAACGAAAAACATTGCATGACACGCAGGTGGAAAACAGCAATTATAAATAGTCGGGTTATTAAATGAACCGAAATAACCCTAATAGAATATCCCTGTGTTTGTACTTGCCAACTTACCACCCTTGTGACACATTGTTATAATTAGGAAAAAGTTATATGTTGTAAGGGTCCAAAAATGTAACAAAAGACATAGAAAAAGGGCTAGGCCAAAGGTATCGTACTGTATAAAATACAAGTATATCTTCATTATTTATGTTATAAAGCGAAACTTGAAAAATGTTCATCCATGAATATTATCTAAATACAGGTAGGTATGGGGCATAATCTCTGTTCGCACTGAAATTATATAGGCGGGAATACTTTGATATAGTATGCCCCTAGTTCGTAGGACAAGCGGAATAAACTGTTTCGTTAGATCAAATGGTTTAGATATTTACTATTAAATAACGGTCTTACAAAAAAATATATGATATGCCTTAGGATATCGTCTAAAGAATGTGATAAAAAAGGAGTGCGATAAATGCGCCGACACTGAAGGTGATCTAGTCCAGAACCACTGGGACAACATTCAGGCTGCCATATCTGAGCCGGCGAAAGCGGTGCTGGGCTTGTCCAAGGGTGGTCGCAAATGTGACAAAGAAACTTGGTGGTGGAACGACACAGTCCAGAGGCAGGTGAGGGTGAAGAAAGCTCTCTTCAAAACGTGGCAAGCGTCCGAATCTTCTGAAGACCGCGACGCATATAGGGATGCCAAACGTGCCGCTAAGAAAGCTGTAGCCAGAGCCAGACGGGACCACTTGCAGCCGTTGTATGACAAGTTGGAATCGTCTGAGGGGCAGAAGCTTATCTTTAAGCTGGCACGTTCGAGGGTCTTAGCGGCACAAGATATTTCCAAGTGTCGCTGCATTAAAGACCCTCATGGCAACCTTATATGCGAGGTCGACGCGGTGAAGGAGAGATGGCGCTCATATTTCCACGAGCTGCTGAATCAGCAGCACAGAGAGGTGCAGCCACCGGTCCTCCCTCCGAATCAAGGACTAGTGCGACCGGTAACGCTTGAGGAAGTCCAGTTAGCTCTTCGTCGCATGAAGAATCGGAAAGCTGTCGGAGCCGATGGGGTTCCCATCGAGGCCTGGAAGGCAATGGGTCCCCGTGGTGTGGGCATCCTTACCGGCCTCTTTAATCGCGTGCTCCTCACTGGTAAAATCCCTAACCAATGGAGACTGAGTATTATCACTCCAGTCTTCAAAGGGAAGGGATCGGTGCAGGAGTGTGGCGATTATCGGGGCATAAAGGTCATGTCCCACACCATGAAGCTCTTCGAGCGTATAATAGACTCTCGGATCTGACAGGAGAGTGCTGTCTCGGAGGGTCAATATGGGTTTCGGCCTGGTCTTGGGACCATGGATCCTGTTTTTGCCCTAAGGGTCATCATGGAGAAATACAGATTGAAGAATACGCCTCTGCATTTCATGTTTCTTGACATGCCGAAGGCCTTCGACTGTATCCCCCGTGTAATGATCTGGTGGGCACTGAGATCCAAAGGGGTACCAGAAGCTTATATTGACATCATCCGAGACATGTACCGCGATTCCGATTCCATGGCTAGGACTGCTGTTGGTGACACTAAACCCTTCTCTGTCACAGTCGGAGTTCACCAGGGCTCAGTTCTCAGTCCCTATCTATTCAGCGTGATATTAGACGAGATCTCAAGCTCTATCCGAGACACGCATGAGCAACCCCCGTGGATGCTTATGTACGCTGACGATATCGCGCTGGCGGATGCGGATAGAGGGAGGCTGGTACAACGAGTGAATGTGTGGAAGGAGTCGCTTGAGAACGGCGGTCTGAGACTAAATGTGGCGAAGACTGAGTACATGGTCTGCAACGCTACAGATCCCCTACCCGTACGCATAGGCGAAGACGCGGTCGAGCCTACGGGCCAGTTTAAATACTTGGGATCTGTACTTAGCGCGTCCGGAGACATCGACTGCGACGTCAGAGGCCGAATCGCAGCCGCTTGGGCAAAGTGGCGTGAGGTGACTGGTGTAATTTGTGACCCCAAGAGCCGGTTAGGCTGAAAGGACAGGTCTATAAATCCATCATTAGACCTGTCCTTTTATATGGCAGTGAAACGTGGCCCGTACTTGAGCGTCATAAGCAGAAGCTGCGTGTCACAGAAATGAAGATGCTGCGTTGGATGTGTGGAGTTTCACGGAAAGACCGTGTCAGAAACTCCCGCATCCGCGGCAGCCTTCATGTCCGTGACATTGCAGATAAACTGCAAGAAAGCCGCCTACGTTGGTACGGCCACATCTTACGGCATGCTACGTGGGAAACAAATGTCTGGCTATGCCACTTCCGCCGGGCCCCGGTAGAAGGGGCAGACCCAAGAAGTGCTGGCTTGACGTCGCCAAGGGTGATATGCGTGCCAATGGTCTCACCACTAAGGATGCCGAAGACCGTGCAAAGTGGAGGAGAAAAAGTAGGAAAGCGGACCCCGGGCTCCGCAGCAACCCTGCTGAGGACGCAACCGGGACAACGCTCAGATGAGAGAGAGATCGTCTAAAGAATGTGCTAATTTGTTACACAATAGAGTACTTTCAGACTTTTCATTAAGTCTGTTTTCAGGATTTTATATGATCGAGTAATACTTTACTGAAACGAATTATTTAAGAATAAAATATCTAACTTTGCACATAATTTTTATATGGAAATATTTCTCTTAAAGTACTACGAAGCTCTATTAAATTCACATTTATCCCAAAATTTGAAAATTGTCGAGCGGTTTAACGACACGCCACGTCGCCCACTGCTCCATCCGTCGTCATCGGGCGCTTGTCAACGTAGGATTTGTGGCTAATTTTCTTCGCCTGTTCTTGTTTATTCTTAACCGACTTCAAAATAGGAGGTTCTCAATTCTACTGTATGTTCTTTTTTTGTATGTATGTTACGCGATATTTCCGGCATTTGTGAACCGATTTTCATAATTTTTTTTTTGTTGGAAACGGGGTACTTCCATAGTGGTCCCATTTCATTTTGAAGAAAATCATCCACCTCGAAGGGTGGCTGTTCACGCATGAAGATTCATTTTTATAAATAGCGCCTAACTTTAATTTAGGAGCAATTACTTGAATGCTTGATTTTACTATTTCTTCAATTCAAGGCGTTTTTCTCTCAATAATCAATATACTTTGAGTAGTTTCGTAGTGAGAACCTATTTTTATTGTCTCCAGTGTCAAGTCCTGTATAGTGGCGAACTAGGGGATATTTCAATAAAACTTAGCAAATAGACGTAATTCCACGTACCTACTTTTGAGGTCGGTTTTTTTAGTACTCCGTACTGAGATTATATTCATATACATTTTTAGCACGCGGATTGCGGGACGCAAAGAGCGCCCCCCCCGGACACACCGTGCCTTAAAACTGCTACGAAAAGTACTTAACTGCTCTGTTACAAGGGAAACGGTAGAGGTTCGCAGCAACTGTATAAAGTGCGAGTATATTTATAAAATATATCCCTAGAATTCCTTTATATATTTTGTAACCATGGAATAACAACGCTTTATTTACACACATCACTTGAGCCGAGACAAATTTTATAGATGAAAATTATGCAATGAGGTTTTTCAGTGTCCCAAATACTTTTCGTACATTATCATAGTTTGAAAGTTTCACAGGTGACAGGTCTGCACAGCGCTCCTAAGAGACAGACTTGGACCTCTCATTTGCTTGAAGAGATTTATGCCAGCCTCACTATCACCAACTCATTATACATACTACTTCTGGTTACGGGTGCCTTCTAAGGAGAGGGTTTGGCCCTGAATCCGCCACACTGGCCCAGTGCGCGTTTTTTTTACGCCAAGTAACGGAAAGAACATGTCGTCAGGTGGTAAACGCAGACCAGAGATCGTCACACGCGCCATTAATTTTAGAAATAAAGCGATCGCTCGGTGTTTTTTTTTTGAAAAAATTCGTTCGATCCGGCTGGATTCGGACCAGCACCCTCAGGCAATCCGTGCCAGATGCTCTGCCAACCACGGTACGAACCAGCAGACCTTATGAATCTTTCTATCTGTTTGTTATAGATGTTTGTTTTTGGTTTTTAACGTTTTCTCACTAGGCTGCCACCACTTTTGGCAGTAATAAGTGTGGATATTTTTGTAGGGAGGGTATTGCAGTTTAATCTTCGTTTGACTCTAGCGTGGTCTACTCTATTAGCATGGCGACGCTTTTATTTACGTAGTTTGGTTAAATAACATCTCAATGGAAATTATGTTGTCTGTAACCTTTTACGTCATAAAAGGTCAAAAACCCAATACAACTCTTTTGCAAAATGGTTTTTGGGTTTTTTTTTTAATCATTTAAACTACTGGTCGGCAAACTCATTAGTCAACACAGTATAACAGTACAGAGATTGGTATTAAGTTTTAATTAAGGTACTCCTAAAATGGCTTTTGCTAAAAACGTCCTCAGTTTGAGTGAGGTACGTTCACTGAAATTAACCCCTTCCCACTCTCCCATCGACACTAGTCTTGTATACTTCGTCGGTATCGGAATTTCGTGGAAGAGCTACACTCAAAGAAACCAAAGAGCCGCATGTGTCTCGCGAGTCGTGATTTACCGACTACTGATCTATTGCTTTTATTGTAATACATACCACCATGGAGTTCTGCATGTGTAGTGGGCCGTCGAGCAGTGCGACGGTATACATCATGATGGTAGGGTGTACGAGGTAGGCACAGTAGGTGAGCCTGCTGAGCGGCAACAGCCCCCGGTACGACAGCGCCGAATTCACCAATCCGCCGTAGCCACAGCAGCACGCAACTGTCACCCATGCTAGTGCCACACCCCAGCCTGCAAAGTTTAAGAGGTTATTTATAAGGCTGTCATATTTACAGGATCGTGAAAAAAACACTTAGTTCAAGGGTTAACTGATAATAAAATGTAAACATATAATTTTTGTCCTTGATTATAAGTAAATCCATGGGGAAAGCGCTAAACGCCCGATGTATATTAAAGTGTACTACACTTGCTTCGAGCACGTATGCTTTCAGTTTTATATAAAAAACGTATTTTTCTAGATACCTTATAGTCACATATAATTTAACGCTAAATTTGAATGTGATATTTTCATTATAATGTATACTGGGCGTATGTGTTAGGTACAATATTATCTGGTTCTGTATCTCTTCACATATTATGCACACACGGGGCCTCAGGGGGATATGTAGATGTGTGTCACATCCTTTTAAATTGGAACATATAAACGATGTCGTCAGTTTAGAATTTTAATATCTGGCAACACTGTACAAAAATTTATATGTAGCAAAGATGTTCGTTAAACACGGATGCATGAGTTACGTACATCTCTTTGTTTTTCCCGTAAGAATTCAGTGGAATAGCGTTTCTTTGTCGAAACGTAGTAGCCTTTCGTACTTTTCTTATTGGTCTGAACATTTGCGGGAGAAATATGTTATAATTGAATTTTTCCCTGAGACTGTGACATCAATAATCACATGTCACATCGGTCTCACCATATCATATATGCCAAGAAGACAAAATGTCTTAAATTTGAAATACCTAACGTAAAATCGACTAGTCCAAGCATAGAAATAAACGGATAACAAGCATAGAAATAAACGGAGAACAAGCATAGAAATAAACGGAGAAAAGTTAGGCCTTGTTAATAAAGCAGTCGTCTTGGGAGTGACCATAGTTAGTAAACTTCAATGGTTTCCACATATATCTTCCCTGGCCAGCAGATTAAGCTCCGCTGCATACGCAGTCCGCAGAATACGTGAGCTTATCGATGTTAGTACTGCTAGACTAGTTTACTTTAGTTGCTTCCATAGTATAATGTCCTACGGGATTCTCATGTGGGGTAAAGCAGCAGATATTCAAACCATATTTGTATTGCAAAAACGAGCGATTCGTTCTGTGTACCGTTTAGGTTCTCGGGGTTCTCTCAGAGAAAAGTTTAAGGAGAGTGGTATCATGACTGTGGCATCACAGCACATTTACACAAGTATTTTATATGCCCGTAAAAATATAAATAATTTGAATCAGAAAGATGATATCCATAATATTAGCCTTAGACCTAAATCTAAACTCATGGTACCACGATTTCGTTTAACCAAGGTAAACGACTCTTTTATGGGGAACTGTATACGTTTTTGGAATATATATTAAGTATATATTAAGATTATCATTTCCTAAATTTAAAAACTACATTAAAAATATATTGATTGAAAAGTCATATTATAAAATTAAAGACAACGTGTTAGATAAAGATGTATAGAAAGACAACATTGCTCCAGAATCCACACAAATTTGATTCAAGTGTATTCCATAGCATTAAAGTTTATTTGAAAAGAGCAATCCCTACAGTTTCTTGCTCGTTCTTCTCAGGGAAGTCAGCGTAGTGAACGAGCATTAACTTAATTAAATGTAAAGTTTTGAAGTGTAAATTTATTTTACGTATGGAATAAATGATTCCTTGATTTTAGACTTTGATGTCGGTTGAAGAACGGCCGAGTGATTTCATTGGTAGATTTATGTGACAGCTAAGAAAGCTTCGCTCGTTTCGCTTTGAAAAATAACTATACAAAAACCTAATTGTCATCATCATCAGCTTACATGCATCCACTGCTCGACATAAGCCTCCCCCTGACCACACTAACTCTCCCGGTCCTGTGCCGCCCGCATCTAACCACTGCTGGCCACCTTTCTCAGATCGTCCGTCCATTTAGAGTAATTTCAAATATTTACCATCGCTCAAAACTATTATTTCAGACATTGCCCATATCATATAGTTACTATAACTTATAGGTAATGTAGAAGTTGTCATAAATTATATTATATAATAAGAGCCTGTGGCCGAAATCCACCAATGACGGAATCACTTCGCTAACAGGGTATTCCGAAATCAAAGTCACGAGGGTGTGTTGGAATTCTCCTGCACGCAACGTTTCAGGGAGGCAGTTCTCTTGCATACTATCGCAAGTTGTTGTCGTGTCGTTATGATGATGAGCGCATTTCCATTTTTGATTATCTCCATTCACAAAATGTTCGAACTATTTAGATATTCAGTGTATAACTGCCAAGAAGAGATATTATAAGATGACGTAACACACGAACTTTAGACAACCTCGTTCTCAAAATATAAAGGACTAGTTAATGTAACACAATTATATACATTTTACGAACAGTGTCATTAAAGACTTGAGCACGTTATTATGCCTTTACCTGCCTGGTTTTATTATTTATTGCATACCTACGTCATAGGTTTCAAGTCGCCCGAACCTTCTATTTTAAGGAATATAATAATTAATACAAAATTTATATTATTATATTGAAACAATTTACGTAGTAATAGTTAGCCTATATATAGTTCCACTTCACGGGGTCTACCTACTCCCATTCTCCGTCCGACCGAAACAATTACTGTCAAATAAGTAATACACGACCATATTATTAAAAGACGCCTGATGCGAATGATGCTTCATAATTTACATTGTCTTTTCGTTTGGTCGAGTATTACTTATTTGGCAGCAGGAGAATGGAAGTAAACCCCTTGGACTTGCTTTGCAGATGTGTGCAGAGTGTCCTCACGATGTTTTCCTTCATCGAAAAGCTCGTGGTAAATTTCAAATTAAATTTTGCATGTAAATTTCGAAAAACTCAAAGGTTCGAACCCAGGTAGCCAGCCTACTACCTTATTTTCAGAGTATTATTAGTTCTCCGTACAAATTTTCCCCTATTTTACCCCCTTTAACATTTATTTTTGAGACAAATAATAGCCTATGTCCTCCTATCTCTATACCAAGTCTACGTCCAAACTATCTGTATACCAAATGTACGTCCAAAATTGGTTCAGCGGTTTAGGCGTGAAAATGGAACAGACAAAGTTATTTTCGCATTTATAATATTAGTTAGGATAAATTACCTGTATGTCCCATGCTAACGTAGAATGCAGTAGGCCAGACTTCGAAGTAGCCGTCCACCATCCCGAAGATCAGGCTACCGAAGATAGCCAGTGAGCAAACCCACCCTGCCGCCACCAGCCAATACGGCATCCGTATTTGGCACTTCGTTTTGTGCAGGTACCAACCGATTATCATTCCTATATAACACGAAAAAATGTAGATTGTTCATTATGCTTAATGTTAATGCTTCAATTTCAAAGTGTTCCACTTGACTACTTTCTATACATTATTGACTTTACTTCTATTACTTTATGATGCTGGTGATGAAAACACAGCAATAGCATCATAATTAAACCGCGTGTAATTAAGCAAACTAACATTCACCTCACGTGAGCGGTGAATCACAATAAGTTATTGAATTGCTCATCGACCCGCCCTGGAGTAACTTTTGAAACGGACGCATTACCTACAAAGGGTTGTTGATGCTATACTGTAAAAAGGTTTAACAAGAAAACCGACATATTTCTGACAAGGGTTACCGGCACTGAATCGATCGTAGTTAAAAAGGATAGAAACTAAAACCTCCCAATACGAAGCATCCATAAAATTCTATCTTACCTACTAAATACGGCCCGATTCTTGACCATGGCTTGTCGTAAAGCGGATCAAACATCTCGAATGGTTCTTGAATCCGGGCCTTATATTGATGCCATACTGAGATATAGATAGTGGTCACCCAAGAACTGACCATTATAAGGCCGAGCAAAACCCATGAAGACTTAGGATGCCTGTTGAAATAATTTAATATAGTAAGTAAATTCCAAATATCGAAAAAGTAAATAACGATACCTGGCTTCACACTTACTTCACAGAAATCAGTAGGAGTAATATACCGATGAAATAAAATTGGGTGTCGTTAGCCATATACCATGACCACACCATGCACATCTCTTGCTGAGAATATAAATTGTTGATGTAGAGCAAATTGCGCCACCAGTAGAGGTCGCAGGTGACGTGATCCGCTACCGCAGAATCGAACACCGAGTGATAATGTGTATATCTCAACGCGACTTCATTCAGACCGATGACGAAAGCATATGCAGGGGTTAATCTCACCACTCGGTACAGAAACAAAACGCTAAGTGATTTAATCATGGCAAAGAATTCTCCCATGCTGTAGATTTTCGGTCGGGGCTTGTCAATCAAATCCTCGCAAAACGACTGCTGACTTATCACGGACACCGAAAGAGCGGAATTTGTGTAACCGTTGATGTTTTTGTTTATGTCCTGCTTATCAGTCGGGGGTGTTTTATTGTTTTTGTTTGTCTTTTTTTTGTCCTCCGTTCTAAGGAAAAGGACTGTCACAAGCAAGCCGCTGGAAATAATAGTTTTATTAATACCACTCTTATGTAGCACCCAAGCAATTAGGTACAGAAACGCTTCACAAAACACAAAGACAAATTATAGGACGCAAAATATAAGGGTTCCCACCTAATGAAGAAGAAACTATCAACACAGTAAGACGCGTTGCCGACGGACTGGTACAGGAAGTATCGCTCAGTGACCACCCTCATAGTTTTGTTGTCCGCAACGAAGAACACGGTCAGGTACGTGTGCACCATGATCACCCAAATCACTGAGAGAAACCTGGCAGACAATGGTGACAATGTATTACTGTGCTATTTTATTTGTATGCTGATTGTGTACAGTGAACCCAATGCAAAAATAAATACCTTATCCCATGCAGGCAAGTGAGCGCGCCGTCACTAGGTCGGTCAGTGCTTAAAATTGTTCGACCGTTTGAAAGAAACGAGAACGATAACAGCATCTCTGACCACATACCTGGTGGAAAATTTTACATTTATTTGTTAACCTTGGGAAACGTCGGTGTTTCCAAGCATTGAACAAGGTAAAATGGGTAAGAACTGGATACTTGTATGCAAATAAGTTAGAATTTATTATGAGCCTGAGTGAAAGCGCTTGCCCTAAGTAAATTGTTTTGAGGTAGCTCCTGCAGGTCGAAGTAAAGGTTACCTTGGTCATTTACTGTTGCTAGGTATTTTGCAGTTAGTTATACATTAACACAGTCATGAGCAATGTATTTCAAAATTATGGAATACCAAAATAAAGCAACTTAAAAATAAACATTTCTTTGATTCATGAAATACGTAAAGCTAAAAAAATACCTTGACACTTAAAACAATTTGTAATAAAAGATAGAATAAGATCCTGAAATTAATATTATTAAGACCGTTTCTGCAATTTGTTGCAATATGGGTATCAAAAATATTGCGTCGCAGATTGCAGTTGCGTCGATTCTTTCGCAGAACTAAATATGGTGTTGTAAATGTTAGTCTTCAAATTCGACTCATTTAGCTATTTTCTAACTTTATGCTAAATTTGAAATTGTCTGAATTTAGAATTCGAATATATTTAGACTATTATACCTCGAGAACTATTGAACTTTTTTAGAAATGACTTTGAGAGCGTCAAAAGACATATACCTCTTACGTTCGTAAGAGGTATATGTCAAATAGATTTTAAGAAACACAGGTTCGATAATCTCAGTACAGAGTACTAAAAAAACTGACCTCAAAAGTTACGTGGAATTACATCTATTTGCCAAGTTTTATTCTTTACCGGTTACCGGAAAGGGCGCAAACCCGGATTCGTCACCTAGTGCGCCACTATACGGAACTTGACACAGGAGATAATAAAAATCAGTTCTCACTACTCAAAGTATATTAAGAGAAAAACGCCTTGAATTGGAGAATAGTAAAATCAACCATTAAAATAATTGCTCCTTATTATAAAATTTAGGCTCTATTTATAAAAAATAATCTTCATGAGTGAACAGCCACCCTTAGAGGTGGATGATTTTCTTCAAAATGAAATGGGACCAATTTTTTTGAAGTCGGTTAAAAATAGCTGAGGTTTGAAAATAGCTCGAAACAGTCCGTGCTCGTATACACGGTCACTGTATCGGTCTGTTTTAGCCTTAAAGAATTTATATATGTATACACACATATAATAACTTTATTTAACAATAAACTTTTGGGAGTGACTCGAAATCATTGTTCATTTATACATTATAAAGAACTAAAGAAAATACAAATAATTGAGGATTGTAGATATATAATAAATAGAAGTCAGTATGTATATTATATAGTTGATCGTCGAATTCAAAGTATAACCTGAATGGGTTCTGAAACAACCATGAAAAAACTATGCAATCCTTGCAGACGTGAAGTACATGTAG
Organism: Hyposmocoma kahamanoa; assembly: GCF_003589595.1. Lineage (NCBI taxonomy): Eukaryota > Metazoa > Arthropoda > Insecta > Lepidoptera > Cosmopterigidae > Hyposmocoma > Hyposmocoma kahamanoa. The sequence goes on from NW_020653945.1 coordinate 11,547,451, forward strand.
TCACTTACCGCGGGTCTCCCGACGCAGGTCTTTGTCTTTATGGGACGCCTTCCCATCGACTTCGGGCACATTGTTATTGTGCTGCAAATATTGGTACATCGACAAGTTAATGACCGCAACAAACAATGGATGTAATCAATGGTGCATCCGTGTGATTAGTAATGTAATGGGATGTGAGTAAGGTCGCGGTGCAACGTGTCTGGCGATGTCCTATGTACGAACAAGTGCAAAAGTGTGACTGCCTATTGTATGTCCCACTAGACCCGATGTCGTTTAAAAATACTCCTCTAAGAGTGGTTACACACGGTGACCTTTAGCAGCGATACAAACGCGCGTTCATGAAACGCACGATAGCATCGCTACACTTGCGATTTATAGGCGATTGCATCTATACAAACGCGCGACTGCATCGATACAAACGCGCGATTACAATACAAGTGTAGCGATGCAATCGCGCGTTTGTGTCAATGCAGTCGCGAGCTTGCAGGGAGTTTGCATCGCTACTTAAAATCGCGCGTGTGTGTAAAGGTAGACGATTAGCGACTGCATCGCGTTTGCAGAAGTTTGCATCGCGCACGTGTTAAAGGTACACGATTAGCCGTGTGTAACACACGGTTGCACCAGGCTAATCGTCTATTGTATAGATGCAGTTGCGCGCTTGCATCGATGCAATCGCCTATAAATCGCAAGTGTGGCCTAAAAGTCGCCGTGTTTAACAACTCTTATTTGTTATTATTGCTGATACAATGATCGAAGAAACACAAAGAAAAGCCTCTGTGTCTGTTACCTCAAAGGTAGCCACGATAAGGCAACACTGGTTTGAGGCCAGTCGTCCGACTGGGCTCGAAGGATATTTTTTATGTTCGTTCAATCTTTGTACCAACAACAATAACAAAATGAAAATTATTTTTCCAAAAACCTTGCAGTCGCTTTGGTCTTACTGAAAACATGATATAGACGATGGTTAAATGTTATCAATTTTTAATGAAAAACGTTAAGCGGTAAGCAGTTTTTGTTTATAGGTTAGTGACAATGAAATAATAAAAATTATAGATTTTGATTAATTTGCAAAGTTATCAAACAAGTTGTCTTAAAAGTACCCAGAGAAAGCCCTACATAAATATCAAAATAATAGATGCCGGCTACTTATCACCTAAATAGGCACTTAAAGATTTTTTCGTTGTTTTTAATAGTTTGTTCTTTACCTTAAAAATGAAAACTTTTGCTGTTGTGCTTTTTGTTCTTGGGGAATTACAGTAATAAATCACAATTAATCATTCCTGAGGTAACATCAGCAAATGTTTTCATTTTACAAGTCAATTTTAGAACAAACTATCAAAAACAACGAAAAAATCGTTAGGAGCCATTTTCACAAAACTATGATCACGTTGATTGACACGTTATTGCTTATCCTGTAAGTTCTTTCAATCTTAACTTTCTAAGGTACCAAATTAGATATTCTATTCGGCCGAAGTGTCTGAAGTATTTCAATAGGGTGCAGTGCAGTAACTATTGGTCTACAATGCGAACAAACGCTGGCAACTTATTATAATTTGAAAAGGACTTTTATTGTATAAAACATATTTCAATTTTAAGGGCGCCTTCAAATTAGAAGCTTAAAGAAGCGCTGTAGTGGCGCCACTGTGGAGCTGCTGTCTCGCCACTTCTAATTTTTATACAATGTTTGGAAGCCCAGTTGCAGCGCCACAGTCGTGTCAATGTAATGAACTAAAAATTACTGAAGCGGTACTGACGCGAGGCAGCCGCGCTGCTGCAGCGCTTCTACAAACCTCTAATTTGAAAGCGCCCTAAGGCCTAAAGTAAACTTTGGAGCTTGAAAGAGTTTACCAAAAGTCTTGACGTTAAAGAACAGCTGTGGAGTAATTAAATTGCGAAGATATTATCAACATTAATTAATAAAATGTTTGTTTCTTAAAGACATCTTAAAGGATTAATTTGAAATAAGTACAATACTTAGGTAGGTACCTACTTATCTTTTTGTTCAGTAAAAGCATATTAAATTATTTACATGCTTAAATAAATCATTTACACGCGTTACGCAGTATTATTTAAAAGGTTTCGCATATACTTCGCGTTTGTTTCGGACTTAAGCTTCTTTCATAAGCAAATGATGAATAAATATACATGCACATAGATGATGAATATTGTAAAGCTGTGGATTATAAAAGTACGATAATAATGGTTGCGATGAAAGTAAATACATGAAGACGATGAGGCAAATGAACGAAAGTACCAACAGATTTCTGGTCGTCATGGTGCGCCAGCTCGAGGTCTCTCGATGCCGAGCTCAGGCGGCAGCGACGCTCCAAATATCCTTCATAGATAGAGGCTGCTATCATCAAAATTGACACGAGCAGTACAGCCGACCTTGTGATAACACAAAATTATCATTACATTTCAATAACTGGTATTTTATCATCACCATCGTCAACCCTGCCACGTCTACGGCCACGGCCTGTGAAGGGCTTTAATCGGGCGCGCTAACATCTCTTTTAAAGTAAGAGTGTACGGCTCTCGGAAATATATTTTGACTGCCTCGTAGACATTGGTACACAAATAACACATGTATGTTAACATACACACAAAATAACATAACACTACGCAAATAAAAATAATTTAAAATAGTCCAAAAGATTTTTCTAGCATTTTTTTTATTTATGACCCCCTTTGGAACTTCTTGTTTTTTCTGGTTTAGGTTATAAAGTCTTTCACACTGGCCTAATACGGGTTCAGGTCTTCACACGTTTTCCAAAGGTTTTGAACCTTCTTCGAAGTGCAGTTTCCGTTCATTATTGCAGTATTATTACTAAACTATCACAAATATGTGTATAATGTGATATCGTTGTCTAATACATACAACTTAGTAATTAAAGCACATGCTGCCTTAGGAAATCGAACCATCAACCTCACAATTGAGAAGAAACGATTTTCTCACTGATCTACCACCGCTCTATTAACTACTATAGTAACGGTTTTTTATGATACCACAAGTGACGGGACGAACAAGTCGTGCGCCTGCTGGTAAGTCCACAACAGTTGTAGTGCCGCTAAGAGCTTTAAATCGCAAAGATCTCACGGGCACTGCCATTGCGCCCACCACCCTGAGACATAAGTTAACAAGTCTCGTCTGCCTATAATTTCACCAGCACCCTCTTAAACCGGACCGCTGTAATGCTCACATTATTTTTGCATGATGGCAGAAATAGGTAAGGTGACAATACTTCCCTGAACGAAATTCTTCGCAAGAAGCTCTACTGCTACCATAAATATAGATTGTGCTCATATCGTTTTCTTAACCTAAACACGTTATGACTTCTTGGCATACATCAACGTTCTAACGGCTCCATTACCCAAGGCTATAGCAATGTTCGGGTTGTTTTTATTCCGGAGCGTGCCGTTGTTGGTCCTAAAAGGTAAGTCTATTTTCTTATCGTCTTATGAGCACAGCACTGAAGGTACGAATATTAATTTTATAAAACTGGCGATGGCGGTTGAATTTGATATACGAAGTGTGTATTTTCTATTATGAAAATATTTTCAAACTGTTAAAACAAGTTGGGTTTTTGTAAAATAATTTACGGTCACCACAGAGGTGTACGAATGGAGCCTCTACGTACAACTTATCATTCCTTTTTTGTACGTCTGTCGCACCCTGGGCAATAATGATTAGCAGTATAGCTCCTTGTGAAAGAGTTCTTCCAGGGAATTACCACCTTACCTATTTCTGCCGCCAACCAGTATAATGTGAGCATTACAACGTTCCGGTTTTGAAGGAAATGGGTGCTGGTGTGGGGGTGGATAACTTAAGTCTGAGGGTGACGGGTGTAGTGGCAGTGCCCAGCTCAGGTCTTTGCGATTTAAGCTCTGAGTGGCGCTGCAATTGTTGTAGGCAAACGTGTCCCTTACCACCAGCCGCATGAGTAGTTCGTCCCGTCACTTTTTTTTATAATATCACGTGACGGGACGAACAACTCGTGCGCTTGATGGTAAACTACTCGCCTGTTCATAACCGTTGCAGTGCCACTCAGAGCTTTAAATCGCAAAGATCTGAGAGACACTACCACTGCGCCCGTCACCCAGATACATAAGTTAACAAGTACTTGGTACCATAAAAAAAATCGGCGAGTAGCTTACACCGATTGGCAAATCAACACGATAGTAAGCTTGTCATCGGTACTATACGACGACCGTGGACTTATCTAAGTCCACGTCAAATAACAATTATTCACTGAATCCTTAAACAGAATCGATTTGGATCACAATGAGAGATAAGTTGGAATCCACCCACTGCGATTATATTTCACCCCGAATTATTAATTGCTCACTCGGTTAAGTTATAATAGTTAATGGAAGTAGAAAATATTAATATATTCATCCACGGGTTTTTGTTATAAATTATGGTCTATGAATTTATAATCAAAATAAATCTAGTTAATAATCTATGAATTTTAGCAGGGTGCCCATTTTAGGCACGGAACAGCCGGGAAGTAAAATTAAAGGATTTCCATGAATTTAGAAACAAGAAAAGGAAGGCTTCGCAACGGTAACAAAATATCACTGTCACTGATTTCAATATCAAAATCAGTACTTTTGTTCAATTTCGCGAAGTTGTTATTTGATGTGGTAGAACACAAGATTGCGCCAGTACTTTAAATTGACTGATAAATTGCACAAAATGAATAATTAAACGGGGCCTAAAACTAATTGATGTTTAAATATAGAACGGGGATGGTTTCCTTCATTAATATTAATATTGTTTGAATTGTTTCGAGACAGAAATACTTTTTAAGATATCAAATAACGTCGTGTGTTTGGTAGTAAGCGATACAGTACTGCTCAGAGTTTTAAATCGCAAAGACCTGAAGGACACTGCCACTGTCCCCGTCCATAAAATTGACAAGTCCCATGAGCCTGAAGTTTCACCAGCACCATTTCTCTCCAAAACCTGGACGCAGTAATCCTCACATTACTACTTGGCGGCAGAAATAGGTAAGTATATGATGACAGTACTTATCTGGATTAACATTTTTGTTTATATAGGCTTACAATACAAATACAAAAAATACAAAAACATTTATTAAACTGTCCAATACAAAATTACTTACTTACGTTTGTCTATAATGACTTGATAAGTGAAGATGTCTACGAGAATGATACCAGTACCTCTGCTATGAGTTAACCTCTATGTAGAAGTGTACAGCACCCGTAGCAGTCACAAAAAGAAATAACATTTTGTATATAAATATTTTATGTATTCATGTGTATACCATATTTATTCGGAGACGTCAAATAAATTTGCGGTTTCGCTCCGAGTAATGATGAAATGAAATTTCAAATATTATTCCACATATCCACAATATACCTCTACAATAGGGAAAAAATACACGATTGTTTTTAATTTTTTTCTTGACAGGAACTTGTTTTCTAGTGTTATGTTATCAAATGTGCATCGACTTAAATACCACTATTTACTTTTATCGAACACGCAAATAAAAAAAATATAATTTAGTAAATTACAACCCGTTTGTAACTTATACAATTGTAACAATTCTTCCTTATATTTAACATACGTCACACTCCCACAGCACCAAGGTGCAAAAATTGCTTATTAACATGACTGTATCTTAAATTTACAAAGCAACTCACCCAAGAATATGTAATTTGGGATCAGATAATATATCATAGCGCCCGGGTACAGGGCGAATGGAGACAGTTTGTATGGAAGCTGTGAGGCCCGCGGCCGAAGCACGGGAAGCTGCAGTCCTTTCCGCAGCTGCAAGGAGTGCCTCCAGGCTACCCGATCCGCACGACGATGGTATACATTGCCCTACCAACATCACTCTGCTCTGTAAAGTAATATTAAGCAATATAATTTATTTGCCTTCATTTGTTTTTTTTAAACAAAATTACTCTACAATTACTCTAGATTTTATTTTTCTAGAAATTAGGAATAGTGAAACCAAATACGCTCACGATTTGAATTTTAAACCTATTGTGTAAGTACCTCCTCACTGTGTTCCGCGAAACATTTCTCGTTTACAAAATGTTTTTGTTTTATAAATACAGCTTAGCCCAAAAATCCGCTCACAATAATACCCCCGTAAAAGATTACCGCATTTAAACATAAAAAATGCTTTTGAAAGTAAAAGCGGAGTTTTTTTATTATACATATATGTATATTTGAATTCTGTACAGGTATCTATACAGAATACATAATATTCATATTGACTTTTGATTGATTGGGTTACATAGTATTATGTAACGGAACGGGTACATCAATATGAATTCATCATCAACACGTCCCACTGCCGTGCACGGGTCTCTTCTTAGTCAAGGGTTTAAGCCATAGTCCACCGCCCAATGCGAGTTTGGGACTTCACACGTTCTCCGAGGTTTGTGAACCTTTTTCGACGTGTAGGTTTCATCACGTTTTCCTTCACCGAAAAGCTCATGATAAATTTCAAATTAAATTTCGCACATAAATTCCGAAAAACGCAGAGGTGCGACCTCTGGATTTGAACCCATGCCGCCGGCCTCTGCTTGATAATATGGATTAAACTGAGTACCTAATGTAGATCATCTATAAGAAAATTTCAGGTTTAAAATAAGCACAATTAAAACAATGTTAAACTTTTAAAACGTATAAACTTTTGTAATGTATGAACTGCCTCCGCGGCTGAACGGTTACCATGTCGATCTGTCACGCAGAGGTCTTGGATTCGATTCCCGGGCCGGGAGAAATATTTGTATGGCCTACATTTATTTCTCTCGTGAGTTTGGGTGTAATTTGTGAATGTCCATTTGTGTGTCCATGGCATCCGTGATACAGGGTTTTTCTTGTGGTTATGAGTGTGTGCGTTATTAATTTATTTATATTTAAATAAATAAATACATTTATTTATTTCCGTTCAAAACTAATGTGTCTCATCACTACGAGTTTATTGTTCTTTTCTTCCATTCTCCTGTGAGCCTAGTACGTGTCAAGTTGCTAAGATAGCCTGCACGTACGGCGATTACTTCGAAGGGTATCCGGTGTGTGTCAAAATTAATATTGTAGTTTTTACAATAAAACTAACTAGTGTTTATTTAGCTATTTTATTATTGTAATAACAAAAAGTCATATTTACTTAGTTTGATTTTTAAATTGTTGACCTGTTTTGATCGCATTCACACTTTAAATTTCTGATGGACCCTTTTACTTTTTATTTTGAGCCTAGTGTTGAGCTATTCATATATGAGCCATCTTTTGTACAACTCGCTTGGTTAGTTTGTCACAATACATCGTTTCATGAAAATGTCCCATCAGACCTCACCTCGTGACATACCGAATACTATTAAAAAAAAAGTTCAGGTAGTTCAGGCGAAGTAGATGACAACGAAATGAAAAAACTCGAGGGAGCGAGTAAAACAAATGCTTGGATCATGTGACATGCTGTCACACGAGCATGATATGAAGCGTAGGTTCAGTCACTGCCACACCCGCCACACCATATTCAGCTCTATTTTCCCTTATTAAGGTACAAATTTGTGTTACGCAAATACGGAGTCGCGTGTCGAGCGGCTTCGTTACTAGAGCGCAGTGAGGTTTCAGACGCCGAACACACTGTGATCCGGGCGCATTAAAGCGAGCGTCGACGCGTGTCGCCAGGCGTTGTAGTTGAAAAATAGAATGCGACTCGACGCGACGCTACGACTCTGCGCCAGTGTGAGTTGAGCCTTATGTTGATCCGATGCTAGGGTCGCGCAAGTTTCGATTTTAATGTAGGAAGTGCTATTAATTAAAGCGTGAAATCTATATGATATGACAGCTTGTAGCCGTTAATAAAATTCGTAATTTTGATATACCCTGTCCGTTACCTAGGTAAGTAAGTACTTACATATTATTACACTTTTATAATGTTTGCCATCCTTGTACTTACCTCCTAAAATTAATCATACATTCAGAAGCTCAAAAGTAGATGAAATTTCAGGATTTAATTTATCAAATGTGGATTTGGTTCTAATTAATTGTAAGTAAAAGTACCTTTTTATCCCCAAGCCTTTTGTCTCTAGATTCGTGTACATATTTCATAGAAGGTAGATTTATTTGTGTATATCAAAAATAAATAATAATTTAAGGGTTCAAGTCTCAAGATTCAGTCTCACCGCGTCGAAACTAAAATATGTTTTGTATAGAGCTTCGAAAATTTAAACTTAAGATGCCAGTTTAAGTCACTGATCCAAAATAGTAACATAAAATAATTGAAAAATACTTACTTGAGGCAGATGATCAGTGTCGAGCGTAAGATTAATCTTGGCTATGTAAAAGGTGGCGGGGAAGGGCGGTGTGTGCGCATAGTACTGCTTGAGCTGCAGGTCGAGACAGGCATTCAGCGAACCTAACCAGTACTCGCTGCCGAACAGTACGTTCGCTGTGTACTGGCCAGACGCGTCGTACACTGCGAAGTAACATAGTAGCTTTAGTGAAGTATGGTTAGCCGGCGTATACGGCTTTAAGTATAGCAACACGTTCCTCGAAGAGAGATGAGTTAGGTGCCGACCATGCCCTAAGATACCTGGTTTTGAGAAGATCATTGTTAAACAAACTTAACCTTTAACCAGTGACTAGTAAAGTAAAATACATTTTGGTATGACTTCCTTATTGCATTATTAGAGAATGACGTTTTATGAAATTTATTAAGCCAATTGATCTTTAATAACATTACATGAATACATATTTCAACCGAAAAATTGCAATCCTTTACACTTTTCAGGCTTTCAGAACCAAAAGTTTGGCTGGGGGTCAGATATCTTAGGGCATCGACTGCACACTTTTCGACGCGACGAATTAGAAACGCTTTCTTATGAACATTTCTTACAAAAACTTACCTAATTCATCCCCTAGTGGATGTAATAAATACGGCTTAAACTTATACGGTAGCTGGAAAGGCGTATCTAATTTCCCTGTGCGAGGGGACCTACTGTGTACCGTATTTCAATTTAGGCGTTTAGAAAAGCTTACCTAACATTTTTTTCCTTGGGGGACGTACTGTATACGGAATATACTATTATTATAATATAATTGTAATGTACTATTCATAATTCTAAATGTTGCGGTGAAACACAACCGCAAATACATAATTAATTTAACCATCAATAAACTGCAGACTCTATATAATAACCATATTGCTAATAACTTGATTAACGCAAAATTTTCAGTTATGTGTGCGGGATAATTTAATTATGATATAATCCCTTTTACTCATAACCTATATTGATACAAAATTTCATAAAGCTATGAGAATATAATACATTTCTGTACTAATTACATTTTTTAGTTGCAACCATATTAAACTTGAGAAAATTTAATATGATTGTAAATTATTACGATCATTTTTAGGTTAGTTTGCCTAATTTCCGTGGCAATTTTTGTTATTTAATTATTTAAATATATTATCATGAAATGTCATTTAATATTCGAGTACAATATCGTGAAATATTATTTAATATTTCAGAATAATATACTCGAACACTTAACCAGTACCGCACACAAAAATATCACTACTTTTCTTTGTGTCGTAGTGCTTGTATTGAAACCTACAAAACGTTCAGTGTAAATCACTGAATTTTGTCAGTACGTTGTTGATGCTTCTCTATGGAGAAGCAGTAGGTGGCAACTACACAGAAGCTACAAATACCAATTGATATTAATTCGAAATGCAAATTGCTTTGTAATTGTAGAGGCAAACGTGAAATACCATTAACATTTGCACACCTGCGTGCAAGTACCTAATTTTACTCAAGATCTGTATAAATAGTGTATTCTGGCAAATAAACGTTTTCTATTCTATTCTAACCCACTTGCAAATCGCACCGTAAAGCCCGTAATTGGTTTTTTGAAATCCATGTAGTGAATCGGGATGCCCCGTACTATCATATTCCGATATTTAATTTTACAGTAAACGGCGTTACTGTCCATGAACGGGATAAATAATGAAAATTGCTACGAAAATTAGGCACTGAACATTAACCCGAGAATCACCCATTAAAACGTAACATTATTGTACTTGACAAATAAATACATTCACTAAATTAACGACACAACTTTCTTTACACGGGCAAATCAAATTTGTAGAAGTAGTGATCTAAATGTACAAGTAAATGCATAAATGTAATAAAAACAAAGCTTTAAAAGGACACAATTACTCATCTCCATTGAGTAAATCCATTTATATTATTCAAACAGATGAGCTATCAGTCTCGCATCTTTTGCGTTTCACTACTTTAATTAAAGTCTTTGAAGAAACATTCCATTATACATTCCAAATTACCCACAAAGCTAATGATTGTGTTATAGATAAACAATAATAAAAATTATTATGTTCCAAGCAAGCACACCAATATACCTGGGGGTCAATTTAGAACCTTACGATAACTCAGTTGTCAACAGATTTCTTTTCATTTTTATTCACAACACCCGAATCGAACGTCAAACTGTCGTATTCGAAACCGAACCGAAATGACGTCACACCCGAACGATTATTCGAACTTCTCGACTGGCAAAAGCTACAAACACAGACATATAACTAGTTAGACGCCGCAAGTGTACGTACATCGCGTGCCCAAAGTAAGTGAAATTCACTTATTTGCCGCTGCCATACTTCAGAACAGGCTCAGCCGTTATCGTATATAAACACCAGTCGAAAACGCGAAAAATGCATAATTGTGCCATTATAGACTGCAAAAGCACCATAACTGTGGGTAAACGGGTAAACAGGGACGTTTCCTTCCACGGGCAAGTGATTTTGTAATCAGAAGATGCATAATTTATTGTAAAAACAATTATTTTGGTTTTGTATGAATTTCTAGAAAACAAATATGCAACCGAGTGTATGCCTCAGGTTTTGTAATACATTGCGGCTTTTACTTGGTGCGATATATTTGTGATCCTTTTTTAACACGCCATGAATTTCGAACGAACGCACTTTTGTATAATGCATTCAGTTTCGTGGTACAGCTGCTTGTACATTTCTTTGACCAAATTTAATATTTAGTGATATATACATTAGGCAACACTTCTCGATTCTGATCGATTTTGAAAACAAAGGGATGAAAATTATTGTGACCTAGACTATTATAAAAATATTCTTTAACTCTTTTGTTGTAACGTTTAGTAACGTTTCGTTTTTTGTTTTCAGTTTTGTAGTATCTATTATCCGTAGTTGGTCTGGAGTTGGTCACATGTATGAGTTCGTTGCTTTCGAGGACGAAGGTGGTCTAGTTTATTCCACCTAAGATGCTATCCAAATATACCGAGTTAGAAATCCGAGAAATAGTGAACAAATCACAAAAATTTCACACGAGGCCGTCATTAAGTAAACCTCCTCTGATGAATAAGATTTTACCATATTTTGATTTTTTGAACATTTTTATTTGTCTTGCCATTCATTAATTTGAACAATTATCAACAGATAACCATTTAGTAAAATTAATTAAGGCAGTCACAAGTTCATCTATTGACATGCGTATACATTATTTAAGTTAATCGACAACATCTTCTATTACAAAAAGATGTTATATAATAAGCTCATTTTATTAGAAACACAATAATTTCCATATTTGAAGTCGATTAAAAATTAAAGTCTTATTTTTTTAAGTAATCAACATTTATTAAAAACAAGTAAAATAAAAGACTTAACTATCTTATTCTAGTATTTTTCTACTATATTATTATTACGACTACTTGTAATCAATAAATAATTGAACAAAAATTATTATATTTAAAATCGGTTAATTGAATGGAATACGCGTGTTTACGCGTGTTCCGTTCAATCAATCGACTTAAAGCGAGCAGAAGGAGGTTTCCATTACTAAACAGCTCTTGTGACGTCATAGTGGGTACAAAAACTGTGGCACGCTTGGTTTTCATACAAATTGCTGTACTCGCGGCGTCTATCGAGGTATATGTCTGTGGCTACAAACATTATGAGAACACAATTATCGAATGAAAGTTACCGAACGTCCTATTGTTTACAAAGCAAGAATATAATATGGAAATCTCTTATAATTTTAAATAAAGTCTGGATTTTGTTCAATTTTATTAGTTTATTTTAAAGCAAGACTGATGCTTTCCTATATTTTCAGCCTTTAAAGTTTTAAGAATGTATATAAAAGGATTTTCATTTTTCTTATAATTATTTATTTAACTGCCTCTGTGGCCGAACGGTTACCATGCCGGACTGCCACGCAGAGGTCCCAGGTTCGATTCCCGGGCCGGGCGAAATATTTGTATGACCTATATTTATTTCTCTCGTGAGTTTGGGTGTAATTTGTGTTTGTCTATGTGTGTGTCCATGGCACCCGCGACACAGGGTTTCCCTAGTGCGGGGCTATGTTGAGTGTGTGCGTTATTATTATTATTATTTCACCGACTAACTCTTTAAACGCTGTTGGATAACGATATCGTATCCGAATCCGAATCGAATGTTTAACTCGGAATGTAATATAAAAATTGAGATGTGCATAATAATTTCCATGATGGGTTTAGTTAGGCAACATAGATCATTAGTGATAAATGAATGAATGCCATTAGTGCCATTCCACTGATACTCCATTGAGACTCAACTGCCACTGGAAGTAGATTTTAGCAGAATAATAATAACAATAATAACGCAACACACTCATAGACCCGCACTAGGGAAACCCTGTGTCGCGGGTGCCATGGACACACACACCAACACACGACAACCACAAATACACAAGTCTATCAAAATTCGTATATGCTATGAGAGAAATTAAAAGAACCACAAATATGAAAGTTGCACTTGCCGCTTACTATGCCTATCCTCGTATACCTCGTATACGTATACTGTGGGAAAACAGTACTGACATTAATGATATATTTGTCCTACAAAAAAGTGTATACGGATACTTGCCAATATCAAGAGTACGGAAAGTTACCAACCGCATTTAAAAAAACTTGGAATTTTAACTACAACTTCAACACAACATTTTTAAAATTTGTAAGAAAATATCCTCAGTTTTATACAAAATTAAAAGACCAAACGCGACGGTTTGAGACAAGATTTAAGAATAATTTAGCTTCACTGACCGGGTCAAAATTAAAACTACACAGTTCGAACCCAAATGATAATAAAAATTTATAACAAATTAAGTGACGCTACATGAAGTGTATATCACCATCACACTTTTTTCTCGTTACGAACCTATACTGAACTGTAATTAGAGCTCATGGTAACGCCCCAGTTGTTTCAAGAACCTGGCCCAGAACCGTTTAGATCAAGTTCGTCCTAAATTCGTCATACCGGGATTCGAATCCGGAACTTTCTCCGTCCAGCCATCGTAGTCGATAATGAAAGTTCCGTCTCACATTAGTCTTTCGAAAACTTTCGTGCACAATCCGCCTTGGCATTTCATATTGGAAAATGAACGATTAATGTCGCAGCTAGTTTCATTGCTCTCTGCAGATTATTCTGAACGCCAACCATAAAAAAAAAATTTGCGAACAAATGGATTTTAGATGGTCCTGAGTACAACGAAGTGTTTTATTAATGAATCGATATTTCATATATTTTTGAATTGGGTTGTGACCCATATTAATTATTTGGAAATTTGCATGTATTTACTTTGGCAGGATTTGGAAATAAGCCACCTCGCGCAAGTTTTCCCGGTTAAAACTTACATCCATTAAGCGACTTACATAGTTTTCGGGCACACTTTGATATCTCAGGTAACCTGGTTAACTCGTGTAACTTTTGTAAAATGGTTATCTTTTGTGAAATTATACGATGGTAAATTTGGTTACTACTTTATTATGATACGCAACAATTTTATAAACGAGAATTATAAAAATTATTTGTTAAACAATGCCTGGGACAATACGAAAATGGGGTAACAAATAGGTACAAGAGATATCGAGCAGAAACGTGGAAACATTTGTTCATTTTGACTGTGCTCGTTTAGAGAAAATTAAACTTCCACCATCGAAGAAGGCATGGACGACAAAATACCATCGTATAATAATCTCACAAGGATTGGATTTTTATTTGAAAACGACTCGTGAATTTTCGTTATACATGCGTATCATATATTACAAAATGTGTGGAAGGCTGTGGGCATAATGGAACAAGCGTTAATGTGGCTTACTAAAAACCCTCCGAAGTGGCACCAAACAATTTCGCTGATTGATTACTCACATTTTATTAATTTAAGCGAAATATCGTCGCTTGCCACGAGCTGTCTAACGTCTATGGTTACAATTTATGTACTCTACAATTGCTATTAAGTTACATTTACTTTTGAAGGTGTGCCTTTTCGACTAATGGAAGACGAGAAATGTGTTAGTATTGTTTTTAATATTGTATTGAACGTCTGCTGTATCTTGTGATTAACATTTGATGGAGATAAAAGATGACAGTTTACTGCTCATTGTCAGTTTGATTGAGTGTGTCACTAACTCATTCAATACAGTCGAGTCGGAATAGGTTATGCTTTATTATTCTCTACTTTTTCGTTTACTTGGTCACGACTATTTATTCCCTTTTATGTAGTTATGGGCAATTATGGCCTATTATTGATGTTATGGATATCATTAACATGTGGTTTTATCAAGACAGTGCCACAAGTCACACAGCCACCGAAACAATTAATTTGTTGCAAACTAAATTTCCCGATCGCATAATTTCACGAAATTCAGCCTTAAGTGGCCAGCTCGATCACGTGATTTAACACCGCTGGATTATTTTTTATAGGGTTATGTTAATGACACTGTCTATTCGAAGCCTATCGAATGTGTGAAGTGAAGTGATTAACGAAATAGACCCAACATTTTGTCAAAAAGTTATTAAAAACTTTGATGAAAGAATCGATATGTGTAACTATGGTCGTGGTGGACATTTATTAGATTTTTCATTCATAATTGCTAAGCCTTGCTTTTTTTAATACATTAAACATTTTAATAATTGTCATCAAAATTTATAGTTTTATTTTGATTTATAAAACAAAGTTCTTGTTGACAAACCCTTTACAATGAATGCATTGATTTTTTTGCAGAGTAAGGACAACAAATCACGACGCAGCTTGTAGGACAAACCGTGTTCTAAAAACGTAAGGTTTTGAACAACGCCATCAGAAAGTTTCAAGAACTGTGTCCTTTTTCTTGGGTCACTTGCTTTTAAACAGATAATTTCTCATTGCGAGCTTGTGATAGAGACAAGTAAACTAGTCGTATTTTTAAAGGGTATCAATTTTACAAGAAAAAACCTTCTTAACACATCGCGTTTCACATATTATATTATTGCGAAAGCAATAATACATGGCTACGGATATGTTCCCTTCCTACTTGCATTCACCTCAGGCGAGGATTTCAATAAAGTGTTTGAACGCATTGTGTAAGTGTCCATATTATGTTACCTCTATTGTGGTACCTGGGGGCCTACCACGACCTCTTAAAACAATATTACTTTAACCTTACATTGACTTTTCGTACCATAACGCGCTTAAAGTTTATTGTAATGTTAAACCTATGATGTTTTATTGGCATCTTTGTGACTATTCATTCAATCAGTTCGTACTATGACGCGACTTTAACATTAAAGTAATATTGCTCTTATGTCAAATTTAGCAATCTTAAAATAGTTACACGGATGCAATGGAAACAATATTATTTTCAGTTTTAATATCTTAATATTGATTTGTAATGATGAAAAGTTAAGTTGAACCTATTTATTTACATACATCTCTTCAATATTTTGTTTATTTTTTATTTAATAGCACATAGTAAATAATTTTCCGTTAAATAAAAATACGCAATGTTTATTTCATAAAATTATAACAGCTCCTTGCTCTTTGGCGAAACTAATAGTTGACACTAGACTATAGTTCCGAACTCACAACGTGACTATCAAGACTCAGCTTGTTTTATTTATTTTTCTTCATGAATATGCGGAATAATTATTGAAAACAACGTAATTTTATTACATACTTTTCTTTTCTTAACAGTCAAAATTCTCTTAATGTGAATAACATAAATATAAATATAAACATAAACATGAACATTTTATTACATACTTTAAACATTATACTACTATAAGACGAACGAAGGAGATGGCATTATGTAGTTCACATAGCGTTATCTCTTTCCTATTTTTAGTAAGGAATAGACAACATTGGAAAATCATTCGTTCTTTCAGTCACTTGCGCAATAATACATTACTTGGTTGACAGGTTCGTCATGGTACGAATATGGGTAATATTATAATAAGCTTACCTTAAGCTTACATTGAAATAAGATTGTAAAGGTTATGGTAGGCCCCCTGTGCCTGTACAATATTCGACATAAATAGCTAGTATATCGGCAATCAATTTGCACGTGTTGCTTTAATGTCGTGAGAAAACAAAGCTCCTGAAATCCTAATAATGGGCCCGCAGCTGAATAGGTAAAGAGCAATTATCGTAAATCACTTTGGGCACACGTTATTATTAAATACGCCTACGTCTATACGTCTTGCCGGATATTTTTTGCGTTTGTTTGTAAATCGTAAAAGTGTAGAGTTTTATACAAAACATTTATTGAAGTAATTAAGAAATAACAATCAAAGGCATTTTTATTAGTTGTATACGTTTGGCTTATCTTAGTTTGCCTTTGATGCCTGTATATAAAAAATTCTGTATTTTTATATTTCATATAGTCACATGCATAGCGGGTAGTGTTGCCCAAAAGTGGTCTTGGTCTTGCAGTCTTGGTCTTGGTTTTGCAGTTTTGCAAGACCGAGACCGAGACCAAGACATTTTAATTGAAGCAAGACCAAGACCAAGAGTGACCTTGCAAGATTTGTGCAAAAACAAGACCGAGTCTGCGAGAGTCTTGCGGTCTCTCAATTACGTCAAACGAGTGTTATGTCCTTACGAATTGTAGGTATGCCTAAAATTATAACCTACCAATATTGTCGTAAAATTGAAACTGTAATCGAGTACATATAGTAAACAGTGTTTGCAGTCAATATGATGCTTTATCTCTTTTATGCGAAAGAGCGCTAAATATTTGTTAATTTGCCGACAAAGACACCGCCCTCCGCGCCGCGCTTATAAGACGGTACGGCACGTGTCGCGCGCGGCACCTTTGACATCGCTCAAAGCGACCGCGTTTTTGTAAAAAGACGCCGAAATTCCAAAGAGTAAAATTAATTCAGAGGCGCTCGGATTGTAGTCAAACATCTTGGTTTGCTCATCGCGAAGGATCGATGGGTTATATTATTATAATTTACTGTAGTTGTAATAATCATAAATATTATTATAGTGCTCTTATATTGGACTGTATAAATATTAAGTATACAGTTCATAGCACAAAACAAAACTACGTGTTATATGCGCTATTACTACTACCTACTTACTTTATTTAATAACTTTTGTACATAAACAAATTATTTCATTGATTGAATACCAATTTCTACAGAATTCCATGTAAAAGGTTTACTACCTACTGTTTACTGTACTTATGTATATTTTCAATCAAAAGAGGCATACAGTACACGTAATGATTGATGTACATTTTGGTAAAGTGCCTTGAATTGTTACGTAGGTACAACAACTTGCAAAAAAAAAATCTCTTCTGTTTTTAATCTTCAAATGAATCATTATTTTTATCAAAGGTGCCGAACTTTTCTATACCAATTTTTCGGCATGTGCCAATAAATAGGAAATTTTATATGAAATTTGTTTATTTGCAATTAAGCTTTGTTACGAGTCGGACCAGTAATTATTTTTGACATTAGCGACGAAGATTCTAGTCAGAGTAGTAAGAGTTGTGTTGCATCTAGGTGCTCTAAAAGCAAATTTGATGAGTATTTCGAAATAATTCCTGAATCTCAAATGGCTCTCTGCAAGTTGTGCCTAATTCCTAAAAAGAAAAAAGTTGAAATAAAAATGAAAAACAGAAACACTTCGGGTTTAAGGAAGCCTCTACTGTCTTGTCACGAAAAGGAATCGCAAAAACTTATACCTATAAGAGAACCGACAACAATTAGAGATATTTCAAGTTTTTTTTAATAGGTACCACTGGAAGAAGTGAACAGGTAAGATAATATTTAACATAACACCTCCTTAATATTTTTTATAATTTACATACTTATAGTTAGTGTCAATCGTTTTTTCATGAGAAGTAAACAAACCGATTAGATTGGAATTCTTAAAACGATTTCTTTAGGCTATACCTACAAAGTTTGAGGAAATTAAAACTAAATTTCCAACTTTTGGTAAGAAAATAGCTTTCTCTAGTTTCTAACCAATTTATTATTTTTGGGAAATGCACTTACTAAGGTACAATTTTAAAAAGCGAGATATGTTGTGTGTTAAATTAGAATTAAAAAATATTTTTATAGGTACTAAACCAAGTCTTGTTTTTTGTTTGTGTATTTGGCGGCAATATTTTTTAAATAGAAACTTGTAAAAATAATCTTGTCACCAAAATTCAGGTACGTACTTATTTATTGAGTTAAGTTAGTAGGGCACATAATAAGATTGGTAGAAAAGTTTTGACAAGTTCGGCGGTCACCTCAACATGTTTTTTGCCTATTGAAGTTCTGGGTTTGATTACCGGTCAAGGTAATTTTTTGTTTGTTTAATATAGTTAAAAATTCAATGTAATTAGTAGGTTCGTAAGTAGGTAGTGTTTGTAAAATGTTATATTAAGTATTAACACGTTTTGTTATCTTGTTTCAGTCAGTATCTGAAAGCCATAGTGATTTTATGACAGTTACAGTTGACTGGATTGCCAAGAAATATCTTCCCTTCTCGTTTTTCGATGACGAAGATCCACAAAAATATTTTCAAATAATATGCCCAAATTTGGTATTTCCTAAGAGATCGACAGTTCGAAGGATGGTTCAAGAGCGGTTTGAAGTACTGCATACGCGTGTTAAGAGTAGACTACAAAAATACTCATGTAAAATGTCATTCACTATTGATGGATGGACGTCAATTGGTGGTATGAGTTACTATGGGGTCACTATTCATTATATAGAAAATGTATGGAAGTATCGATCTCTAGTCCTGGATTTTATTCCATCGAGTGGTGGACGTACAGGGATGGATATTGCAAGGATTTTCCACAAATGTCTATTGGAATATACCTTAGTTGATAAAATTCAGGGTATAACAGTCGACAACGCAACTGCAAATACCAAATTCATGTGTGAACTTGGAAAATTACTGCCACATTTTGATTCGGTTAATCAACATTTTCGATGCATTGCTCACATCTTGAACCTGGGCGTACAAGATTTATTGAATAACTTAGCGTTAAATATTGAAACTGATAGTCAAGAACAAGAACAGCAGTGTGAAGACGAAGAAGAGCAAGTTGAAGAATATGTGCCAAATATTTCTGACTCAAGTACGGCTATTACAAAATTACGCAGTATTTGTAGTAAAATAAAAAGAAGTGAGATGTTGAAGAGGAAGTTCCAGTCGGCTTGTGTAACAGCTGGTGTGCCAACAAATCTGAGTCTCATACTGGACTGTCCAACAAGATGGAATTCCACACATGATATGATTGGATTATGTTTAAAACTAAAACCTGGCATTAACATATCTGTGTCTGATTTGAGTAATTTTGTAATATCAGAAATTGATTGGAAAATACTCGAAAAAATATATAAGTTTTTGATAAACTTTAAACTTCTAACAACGAAACTTGGTGGAGAAAAATATGTAACATTACCGCTAGTGATTGTGTCGTTCAATCTTCTGCTTGATAAAATTGAAGCTATGATAAAACAATTAGACGACAAACCTAATCGAACCGAAGTAGATGAGAGGCACATTTTGGGTTTTCAAGCCGCCCAAAATAAAATGCTTAAGCATTATAGGATGACCAACTGGATTTACTGTACCACCTTAATTTTAGATCCAAGGCACAAATCTCAGACTTTCGATATGACACTATGGGGACAACAACTAAAATCTGAAAGCGTGCGTAAATTTGAAGAACTTTACAAGGAATATAAAAACCTACACGCAGTGCCTGGATCTCCAGGATTACCAAGACATGACAATGAAGTATGTGAATATGATGAAGACGAAGACGTAATCGATTTTAATAAATTGTATGCATGCCCTACATCATCTGGATCTGGTATTCAACGCTTCAATAACAATGAGTTCGAGGATTATCTAAATAAACCGAGGGCCGCAAGTTCGGAAGACATCCTACAGTGGTGGAGGACGCATGAATCGGAGTATCCGATTATATCCAAGATGGCCCGGGATTTTCATTCAATACCGGCAACTTCAGTGCCTGCTGAGAGATTATTCTCTAAAGCCTCTTTAGTTATTAGAAAACATAGAAATAGGTTAAGTGACGAGTCAGCCAGATGGTTACTTTGTATAAGTAGTTGGTCGAACGAAATAATATAATTTTCATTCAAATGAATAATTAATAAAGCAAAAGATTCGTTTTTATGCTGTATTTTTACCCCAGACCCTCATTGTAGATAAACCTGCGGATTACGATACCTGCACCCGTATATTTTCATTTTTACGAGTTACTATAAGTAACAATAGGTAATTGCAAGACTTGCAAGACTTGCGAGACTCTTGCAGCAAGACCGAGACCAAGATCAAGACTGAGTGTGCAATACCAAGACCAAGACCAATACCAGGTTTACCGACGCAAGACCAAGACCAAGACTGGGGTTAGTCTCGTCTTGGTCTTGCTTTGGGCAACACTAATAGCGGGCTGTATCAATGGGTTAAAGGTTGAGTGCTAACAACGAGTGAGCAAGGCCAAGAGAATGTGCTTACAGTTTATTAATAATTTACTATAAAACACTTAGTCGCTATCAAAGCAAAACAGCTAGTGTTTGCTAAAGTCAAGAAAAAAGCGCCATTAAAAAGCGCATTTAAATTTAGAATTTAAATATAAAACTAAGCTTAAAAAAGATTATGTTATAAAATATATACAAAGGGATTTGTAGCGATTCGCTACAACATGTAATAATAATTATTGTTGTTTTTAGGCGAATCACCGGAGAAGAAGCGGGAAAAACTGCTTTGATAGATCAAATGTTTAGGTTATTTATTGTTAAATAACAATCTTACAAAAAATATACGTTACCACCTAAGGATATTATCTAAAAATGTGCTAATTTCTTACACAATAGGACGTGCTTTACTCGATCATATAAAATTCTGAAAACAGGCTAAAATAAAAGTCTAAGACGAATTATTTAAGAATAAAGTATATTTGATATTTCTGTTTAAGTACCACAGAAAACCTGCTAAATTTTGGTTTTCAGCTGAATGAAGCCCTATTAGTTGTCAAATTCACATTTATCCCAAACTTTGAAAATTGCCTAGCGGTTTAACGACATGCCGCGACGCTCACTGACCTGTCAGTCACGATCGGGTGCTTGTCAACGTCGTTTCTGTGACAAATTTCTCCGCTTGTTTTTATTTTATTTATATTATTTTTTAGCGCGCGTATTCCGAGACGCAAGGGGCGGGCCCTCACATTTCACCTCCTAAAATCTAGGCTCGCGTTCAAATACCTCGCTCAATTTTCATTTACATCCTACAACGGTCTTCTCTAAATAATAGCACATTCTGATTTTCGTCGTATAAAAACACTTGACAAATACTGATAAATAAAGTGCTCACGTCAAGTGAAAGAGGAAAGCAATAATCTGAATAAACATTTCTGTATACATGTATTCAGATTACTATGTGTTTCCCTTTTCCCGAATTAAGGCACATTCGCATCGTGACAGATAATTCTGCTTGAACGAATCTCAACTTTTCTTTGTTTAATCGATTTTACGATTTTTAACTAGACGATACTTATTCATGAACTGTTCGGCAACTAAAAGTCTGTATTTCATACCCATTCAAGGTGTACATAACATTGCCTTTGTATATTAATAAATAAATAAATAAAATTGTGTATTTACTACAAACCACCTGTGAGCTTACCTTGAAATAATATTTAAGTCAGTTTTTGAAGATTAACTACTTTTCACAATTTGTTCACCTAGTGCGTGTGTATAGATAAATAAGTTCGTAGTAGCGTAAGGTAAGTATAGCAACTCCATACAAACGTAGCAGCGCAGCTTATATGTGTGCACGCCCGACGTGCGCCTTTACATAATCGCATAACACAACGCAGCCATTGGCATAGTCTTACGGTGCAGTCGCGTTGCATACCGGAGATTGTGCCAGTAATTTTAGAAATGAAGCGATCGCTCGATGTTTAATTATATGACACCAAATACTCGACGTGTTTGTTGTTGTGTTTGTGGCTGTTTGAACAAGTGTCTCAAATTCAGAATTAGTCAGGTTTTCTTTTCTATTTCATAATCATACTCCATAATCAAGATACCAATCTGCGATGCTGGTATGAACATATCAACTCGTAAGTATTTATTTATAAACTAATATATATATATATATATAATATATACATGTATATAAGTAAATATAATAAGTATATATAATTTCAAGTGACGGGACGAAAAAGTGCGCCTGATGGCAAGCTACACGCCTGCCCTTATCAATTGCAGTGCCACTCAGAGCTTTAAATCGCAAAGATATGAGGGGCACTGCCACTGCGCCCGTCAACCTGAGACATAAGTTGACAAGTCCCATGTGCCTGTAATTTCACCAGCACCCTTACCCTTCAAACCCGGAACACAGTAATGCTGACATTACTGCTTGGCGGTGAGAAATACGTAAGGTGGCAGTACTTCCCTGAACGAATTCTTTCACAAGGGCCTCTACTGCTACTAAAGTAATATAAAAACACTACCTACGCTCCGAGCAAAGTGTAGCCATTTACGCGTCGTACAAGCGGGAGTTGCCCTACTTGCTCTTATTATACTATGGTAGTATAGTCCTATGTGCTTTCTCCTGTAATTAAGTCTGTTCGCTCGATGTCGCGACCGCCTCACGTGCAGTCATGGCCGGCCAGCGCCCCACTTTGCAGTCATTCCTTAGCTAAGTCGTCATTTCATTACGTAATTGCATTATAAACTGCTTATTAAGCAAATTAAGTTTTCGTTTTTTCGTTGATGATTCGAAGTGACGTAGGTCAGCCGGATCTAAAGTCTCTCGGTATTTGGGTCAATGTTGATAACGACCTTTATTTACTATGTATTTAGAAACTGCAGTGGTGGTGGTGTGAGGTTTATTACCTGTGAAGAACCTTTGTTGAAATGTTCTAATTATAGTTGCGGTCCAACATTCTCAACAATAAATTTGAAGTATTGTTGAAATTAAATTTGAAACTAGTTAGCGAGTATTAATTAGGTTTTGAAATGCGCAACACGTGTTAAACCAATTTCCTCGCATTATTAAACGACCAATTTGAAGCTGGTGGTGCAAGTTGAGGATTACGCCACAATGCCTGTTTGATTTGATGCACCACTGTGTTAACAAATGAAGTTACAAAACATACATATCTAGTAAAGTTGATGAATGTATCCGTAATTAAAATTTCGCAGAGTTTCCACCATGCTGATAGGAAAATCACGACTGCGTTCATTTATTTTTCTTTTATGCCCTCTTCAATGTCGATTTATATTACGAGATTGATATAAGAGTAGGAATGTGTACTGTATTTAAATGCAGTAGTTTTTCAAAATTCACAATATATACTTATTGCGGTTTTTATTACACTGAAAACTTCGACTCGATATTTCTACAATAAGGCCTTTTTCATAAAACCTATAAGAATGTGCAATTATACGGAGTCCTCACCAACTGTGACAATCAATTAAACGCGAATTATATTTTAATTTGTAATAAATTATGTAGGTCTTTGTAGTAATAGAGATATTGCGGTTACCTATCAGTAGCCTGAAATGACATTTGCCAGAAATAACATTTGGTCGAAATTTCATAACCTCGAAAGTAACTTTGAGAGGAAAATGTTTTTTCTTTTAAACCTAACTTAACCTAACCGAAACTAATCGTGTCTTTGCGATAAACATTCAAAAAATCCTGAAAGAACAACTGTTTCGTTATAATTCGGTTTTCGGTGTAATGAAAATTCGAACAAACGTTATTTCGGACAAAAAAAAATTTCGACTTTATGATAGGTTACCAGATATTGCAGATTATAATCGTATATGGTATAACTCCATACGCTGTGTTAATATCTAAAAAAAGTAGGCACATCTCTTTTACAGTACTCTTAATAGTACTTTTTTTAAACAAACACAAATTCTTCGTAAAACGCTGTAAACTTTAATTAGCTAGCGTCCTTATACAATTAAAGAGGTTGAACATTTTATTTTCCGTTTACAATAAATAAATTTAAAATAAATATGTTCACAAAAATTCTAATGTACGCTCACTGAAATTTCATTTCAGGTACCTAGAGTTCATAAAGATAACTTTCACAGAGTCAGCTGTAAGTTAATGGATTCGTAGGAATTGTTCCTATAAACGGACTTTATTACAACACTGACAAAGTTTAAGAGGCAATAATGTTAGATTGCATTAAATACAATGTTTACGAAATCTTTTGTGTACCTGTTGTTATACACTTGAAGGCACTTGAATGAAGAGTAAAGGTTGCAAGGCCATCAAACCAAACGCGGGCGTCATTGGATCGTTATGTAAATTTATTAAGTTATTAGTGCCAAGGAGGCCATTATAATTTGTGTTGTTGACATAAGACATTATTTTGGTCCACTGTTTTGAAGCCGTGGTCTTCATATACACTACTGGCAATAAACCAATTTCTTCAGAAGAATACTGCATTAAACTTATCAAATGCAAAATTTTCTTCGAAATTATATTTAGTAGTAGAGCTCCTTGTGAAAGAGTTCGTCCAGGGAAATACTGCCACCTTACCTATTTTTACCACCGAGCAGTAATGTGAGCCACCATCAGTATGAACCAGCAAATGCTGGTGTAATTACAGGTACATGGGAGTTGTCAACTGTTGGTGACGGGCGCTATGGTAGTGCCCTCAGATCTATTCTATCGATTGGTATCATAAAAAAAGTGTATAAAAGCGCTGTTTAATGGTTACATGTAATGTAGAGCGTTCAGTGATGTATATCGATGCCTCGACGCCTATATGTATGTGCGGTTCACGTGTGCAATCTGACATCCGAACCGATACCATCAAATCAAATCAGCACTGTGGCAATGCCATTACTGCGTTAATTTGGTTAATGCACGCACTGTCATTAGTTCATGCGACAGTTTTAATTGGGTGAGATATGTTACTGTGACTCGTCTTTGAAACTATCTATAAATATCTATCAATATCTACGGATTACCATTTTTATAAGACTTTTAATAATATTTTTTTTATAATATGAAGTGACGGGACGAACATGTCGTGCGCCTGATGGTAAGCTACATGCTTGTCCATAACAGTTGCAGTGCTACTCAGAGCTTTAAATCGGCAAGATCTGAGGGGCACTGCCACTGCGCCGGTCTCCCTGAGACATAAAGTTGACAAGTCCCATGTGACCGTAATTTCACCAGCACCCTTACTTACCCTTCTGAACGGGAACACAATAATGCTAACGTTACTCTGCTGTGAAATTTATGTGCGAAATTTAGTTTGAAATCTACCATGAGGAAGGGATTTTACAAGGAAAATTTTGTGATAAAAACTACATATCGAAGAATGTTCTCGAAGGTTCTCGAAGGTTATCAAAGCAGGCATCTGAGACCCTGGAAAACGTGTGAAGTCCCCAACCTGCACTGGGCCAGCGTGACTTACTATAGCGGAAACCCTCGCCTGAGAGGAGACCCGTGCCCAGCTGTAGGACGTAAAAATGGGTTGATGATGATGACGATGAGGCCATTCTTAATTACCTAGTGACATAACCTATTAATTTACTTTATTTTAATTTAAAATGAGGTCCAAATATATTCTAACAACACCGACATCATCATTTCAGCTAAAAGATGTCCACTGTTAGACATAGTCCTTCCCTAAAGATCGCCACAACGATCGGTCTTACGGTGTTCGCATCTAGTGGATTGCGATTTGCTCACGCTACATTTTGTTGTACGCGGTCGCCACTCGAGAACTCTTAACAATAACACCACAGCGTTGGAAATAAAAAAGTATATCACCGCAATTTATTATTTTAAGCCGCGTTCACTATACAAAAAAAATTAAGTCTCGTTATAATTTTGAGGCGGACCGCATAACGTTAGGCTTTTTTCGACTTTCCTTTTGATCATCCCGTGTACATTAATTATACTTTTTTTTTAATTAAAATCCGTCTCTTGCTCGAAAGTTACGCACAGACAGAGCAGTAACGGTACGGCACATTCCGTGTAAATTTGTGATTAGTACAAAGAAAAGTTACATATACTCTCTTTTGCTTCACTTATCTACGCATTTTTATTAAAATTAATTAAAATTTAATCAAAAATAAATATATTGAAATTATAAAATAATTCATTCAATATATTTAAAAATAAATGATACTTCTCAAACAGGACAAGGTGCTTACCACCAGATTAAGTGCATTGAGTGCCCTAAGCATTCTACATTGTAGTGAGCCTTTCCCTTCTTTTCCAAATCAAAACCCGCCTGTACAAAATATGGTAAGACATTTTTTTCAATTTTCAGCAAAACTAAAAAGATCGCATGATGGACTTGAAAGGTTAGAACAAGATTGATGTGATAATGTGGGAGCGCAGCGACGTCCGAAATTTTCGCTTATTCAAGAAGATGGGAGCCTCGGGCCCACCGCAAAAAATGCAATTTTTATTTTATGCTCTGGGTTTATATGTTGCGTCCAAGATTAAAATGTAGTCCCCGCTAAAGTGAACAGTAAAAAGTTCAAGGGAAGCCTTAGATAACGAGTACCTCACATTAAAATAAAACTTATTTGTGTTATACTTATACCCCTTATATAAGTAAAATATTATATGAAATTTTTTGTTAAATATAATTTTTTCTTACGATACCTACACGAGGCTCTTAGGCTACCTACCACCATGCTCCCACCCTCATTCATGGGTTGTAGAGTTAGCTATTAATACGTAATATGTACGATGGAATTATTAAGTTTATTATTTATTATTTTTATACATTTCAATAAAATTGCCACAAATGTAAAGAGTAATATTATAAACCTGCAAAAACATGCGGTTAGGGCAATTTGCAATTTGAGACCCAGAGTGTCTTTGATAGATAAGTTTAAAGAGTTTAACATTCTTACAGCATCGCAGTCCATATATGAAAAATGTAAATGTAATTTATGTTAAGAATAATAGTATTGCTTTTATTAAAAATAGTGACAGACATAACATTAATACATAAAACAAAAATAAAGTAGGTAGCTGTTCTTGATAGTCGTCTTCACAACAAGTCAGAAATTCATTTAAGGGGCGATGTAAACGCTTCTATAATAAGATTCCGGGTGATATTCATGCCATTTACTAGGCTTAAATCTGTAGTGAAACACGTATTTACGACAAAAATCCGTGGTAGTGAATGTTTAGCTCTTGCAGTCATGTTTAATCTAAGATGTTTGAAATAAATGTTGCAAATGATAAATGTATATTTACAAAAAGCAACCCTCAGAGTTTCGTGCTCATTCTCCTCAGGGGAATCTACCTTACGAATGAGCAGTAGAGTTTAATCATATGACGATTTTAAGTACTTACCTATGAAATAACGATGTTTTGTGTTTGAGTTTATATCTCACAGTTTCCATGTTACGTGATAATTCTAGAATGAATGGACGTGCTTACAAGTCAAAGTTGATTTTAATCCGGTTACGTTGAGCCGGTAACACGGGGAGGCGCTCGGCGAGACCGTGAATGTCCAGTAATGGATTAAAAATTTTATGCTGTCACGAGAAAGTGTCAACACTGTTTATATTTTTCACATTGTTTGCTTTCACAGTTTAAGCACTAATTGGATTTCACACTTAACAACGTTCCGCGTTGTATGCAAATCTTCTTTACACTTTGTCGATGAAAAAGCAGGTTTTGACTACCTGTCTACTAGACGACAAATCTACGCCTATCTTCTTATCCGCAGATCTCTCCATAAAAAGGAGGAATCACACCTTATACACACGCTAATTGTCACGGTAATAAGTATCTATAATTACCATAGGTCAATGATAATTACACATAATTATTGTAAGACAATATTTAAGTATGCAACAAGTCTAGCGTTGATCATGCAACAATATTTTTTGTGACCTCGTTAAATCGGAATAAGTAAATATTATAATTTTTTACAAATTCGTGATCAGTACTCATACTACAAACGTAGTTAGCAAGCATAAATATGAATTTACTGTATAATTTGTTTCAGTATCCATGATACTAAATTAACACAATGGTCTCCCAATACATTTAGTTATTACGCTCAAAAACCTTTGTCGACCTCGGTGGTGTATAAGCCACTCGGCTTGAACACCGGTTTTCATGGTGTCGCCACCTCTGAACTCCTGGGTTCGATTTCCGGCGGAGTCAATGTAGACTACAAAATTTTCTATATTGTCTCGGGCCTAAGTGTTTGTGGTATCGTCGTGGTTTCCGATTTCTATTATACAAGCGCTTTATTTACGTACTTTGGGATCAGAGATCATGTGATGTTGTCTAAAAAAATATTTGTTTAATTATTTAAAATTATCGTCATCATCAACTCATCACTTCACTGCTGGCCACGGGTCTCCTCCAAGGAGAGGGTTTAGGCCACAGTCCGCCACTCTGGCTCAATATGGGTTAGAATTTTTACACATTTTCCAGGGGTTGTGAACCTTTTTCAACATGCAGGTTTCATCACGATGATATACTAAAAATTCACAAATGTACTTAATTTAGAAATTAACGTCATATAATAGGTACATGCCGCCACAGTTATTGGAACCATGAAGCTCTTAATTGAGAAACAACCGCTATCCCACTGGCTTGCCACCGCTGTTTTATGTAAATGTAAGGTTCACTCTTAATTGTTTTCCCCTAGAGGGTATGGGTTTTAGTTACCACTGCCGTGTAGAATATTAGAAGCGAAATAATAACCTATATTGAACTTTTGTTAATAAATGAACAGGATAATAAAAGATAATCATAGTCCAACAAATAAAATAGCCACGTTGAGGTGACAGACGCTGGTTCGAGTCCGGAGGGTTGAAAGAACTTTTCTTTGTGTTTTTTCGATCATTATATCATTATAATAACAAACTAGTGGAGTATATTTTTCACAAATATATTATGAATATCATAGTAGTTAGTAAAAAAATCATCATGATATTCAATAAAAATAAAACATTAATTAAAAATTAATTAGAGAATTAATAAATTATGGAGTTATAAAGTTGTATATTAATAATTATAAGATATTGTTACTAATTATTATGCCATCCTAATAATTAGTAACAATATCTTATAATTATTAATATAAAAGTTCGAATACAAAGAAAAATTCCTACGATCTGACAGGAATTGACCCTGTGTCTGTAATGCCAATGAAGTGCTACCGCTCTACCAACTGAGCTACAAAGTGAGTAAGCAAAACTGCTGATTTCTCTATGCGTTTGTTACAGACCTTTGTTTTTGGTTTTAAAATATAAATGAATGTCGTGGTGGTAAAACACCATGGCATTCTAGAAAATCAATAGTAACAATGTGGTTAAGGGTGAGAGGAGTTAGTTTTAGTCCATAGGTAACTACCTAACACATCTCAGTGAAGTCGAGCGTACCATCTGGTCCTGATCTATTCAATTCAAGAGGATTTACTCCCTCTCACGCAAAACATATACAAAATAAAATAGAATGAACATAAACAACTGGATAAGAAGAACCCCGTATTTTCTCATATTTTGCGAACACCATGTGTGCTTTTAAACCCGTCAAGTTACAACAAGGCCAGCCTAACGACCTTCTTATCAAAAAGGGACTGCTCACATTTTGTTCGCGTAATCCTATTTTACGTCACGTTTGTCCTTTTTGTACTCTTAGTTTATTTCATTTCATTGAAATCGTCATCTCCATTACTAAGATATAATTATATTCCAGGTACACTCACTACGTTCTTATATGACGTAGTGAGTGTACGCTTTTTGTTCAGTGACAATCGCGTAGCGAACTACAAACACTCGGAAAGTAATTGGAGCTGTATAGCGTCTACTGCATTACTAAGCTGCATAAAAGAGCATTCAGTACAAAAGCGCAAAAGCTATATAATCCATGGAATGTGTATTCATATTATTCCAATGACAATGCCGCATTGAGATATTCTTTTTAAAGTATAAAGCATAGAATCTTGACTCTAGTTCAGTGACCTTTTTATTACTTTTTTGTTTATCTAAAAGGAAGATCAACATCTTAAAACTAACAAAATTAATAATAGTAACAACCGAGAGCCAATTAAAGTATAAATTGGACCTTTTCAAGGCGAGAATGAATAGGCATTATTTAGGTGTGCATGCTCCATCGTCGACCTCATCGTCACTTTCCGTCAAGTGAGATGGAGGTCAAATGCGCCCTTCTATTTGTATATAAAAAAATACAGGTTATTATGTTTAGTTATCATTATTATATACCTCTATGTTGTTTTGTATGAAACGAAATATTTATACATTTCTAATAAAACAATAAATTGATATAATTGCGCATGACATGGTCCTATTCAGTAAAATACGTTGTATGTTCCGTGTTGCCTGTAAGCTGATCAGGTACCGGGTCCACTGAAGATCAGCGTCGGTAGCACTTCAGTGAAACGACAATAAGCTAAGTAGATGACGGTTTCGTAGTATAACACTCTATTATACCACTTTTGTTACTTAAAATATTTTACTTAATTAGTCGAATTATTCATTAATAAGTCTTGTATGTATTTTATTGTGAATTAATTAATTCATATAATGTGTGTGGACTGTGCTGTAATTCTTTCACGAAATAAACATCCCCTTCTTCCTTTCTTCTTTTTTTGTATCAGTTTACTACTAAGTTTTTAAAGTAGCAAAGCGAGAAAATGGTGCCTACCATTTTCTCGCTTTGTAATATTACGTCATACATAACAGATTGATCAATTGTCTCCACACCCAGAGATTCTCCTCTGCAATCCAGGTAGGTTATTGAGCATTACATCGCTAAGCTAATTATTCAGCAGTGAATTATACTAAGTTAAACTGCTTTGAGCAGTTGTTTTATAAATATCTACATACTGACGTATATGAATTGTAATGGAGATGAATTCGTCAATTTTATAAAAGTGTCATTAAAAACTTTAATATAAATGCGGTCATGGTGAAGGGAGAGACACGCTTATAGCGATATTAATGTCTTTTGTATGGTAGCTAATTGTGACTCTATCCTACTCCGCCGTGCTCAAGTAGGAACGTAATACAACAAAAAGTAAAAACGTAGATTAACGTTTTTCTTTCTGAAATATATATTTCTTGTAAATTTTGTCTTTTCTTTTTATTTATAAAATAATTCTGTTTTTTACTTTAACCCTGTTTTTTTTCAACAAGTTTCACGATTGTTTTCACTTCATTTATATATTTATTTAAGAAAAGACTGTCGCACTGTCCGAAGCATGTTTTGTTTAATGGGGCGAAGAACACAGGCTAGCACCAAGTTCAGGGATGGAAGTATCGCCATCTCCCTAACCCCGTAAGTCCCCGTACACATCAAAATGTACATAATATTTATGTGAAGCGATTCAGACCCAGACAACATTATTCCTAAGATCACGTAAATACCCATTGTATATTATAATGGAAATATCGCATTTAAATTTAGCGCTATGTATTCTATATGACCTACAAAGTAAGTCATAAAAAACTTAGGGTATATTTGCTTGGATGTGAATTACATTTAGTACATTTTAACGTACACGGGGACTAGGGGGGCCTCCTGGCTTAACGCTTTTTACATTGTAGTTTTGTTTAGCTAACACTATTTAACAAAACCTCTGTAGTTGCAATCCGTCCCGTGTAACGTGTTTCAATTTCTATGTACGTACAATATAATATTATTATTATTTTTTATTATTATTATAAAACATGGGCAATGGTGCCGGTGAAATAACATGCACATGGACTTGTCAACTTATGTCTCAGGATGAAGAGCGCAGTGGCAGTGCCTCTCCGATCTTGCGATTTAAAGCTCTAAGTGGTATTGCAACCGCTATGGACAGGCGTGTCGCTTACGATCAGGCGCACGACTTGTTCGTCCCTTCACATGACATTATAAAAAAATATGGATATAACTGCCACCAAAACTGGCAACGAAGTTAGCACCCAGCCAGGACTACAAAATTACAAAGGCTGCGTGAATATATTATTTCGGCATTAACGCTCATACGGGTAGGAAATGCAGCGGCACGCAGCAAAGTCGCCTAACACGACGTCGACGCCCGTACCCTCATAGCTCCGACGCAAACATCAAAGGATTGTCCTCTTAGCTAAGACAGGTCAAACAGCCTGCATAAATGCAAAAAGCTGTTGTTATTATTATAAATAGGTAATTATGTAACGTGGCGTTTTTGCTACAAAAAATATGAAAAATAGCGGTAGCCTATTCTAGAATTGAAATTTAAGCTTATTATATTTTCTATTTGTTGGGATCTGTAATTGGTTTTCAGTTGTTATTATTATTATATTTTAACTTTAATTTTAAGCTACTGGTCTCCCTATTAGATAAATTAATAAATTAATTGGTAAGTAAATAACTATATATTCTGTTTTACTTGGCGTGAATGTGGAGGCTTCGTGCGAATTCTTGGAATATCCACAACATACGGGTGGAACCCCAGCCTACGCCTGGTCCCCCGATCAGTCGAACCTCGCCCCTAGCTGCGTCAGTGAATAAGTAACTTAATAAACACCTAAACTGCGAAATTCGATTTAAGAGAAAGTAACTCGATATCTTACCTTAATCTTAATTTCATAAACTGTAATGCTGGCAAAATTCACAATAAGAAGAAATACGGGTTTATTTAATATTTACAACTTGCGCAAATTGTTTCCAAAGGGGGAACCTAGAAGCACAACCTTTCGTAGTACCTTTAAAACTAGGCCTCGAGCTGGTTATGTTCGCTATACATAAATATTGGAAAGCGCTCTTATCTAACCTAGTTTATATGCAAATAAATGGTGAAAACTTGTAGAAATAAGAAACATATTAGGTAATGTACATTATTTGCAAGTATGATATTTAATGAAGAACGGAGAAAGGTCTGTGTGAGAACAATTGCTTCTTGAGTGTTGAGATCCATGATTTTAATTTCTAAGTTTCGTTATTAGCAACTTTTTTATAAAAAAAAAAAAGTGCGCATTTGACCTCCATCTCACCTGATGGAAAGTGACGATGAGGTCAACGATGGACCATGCACTGCACACCTAAATAACACCTATTCACTCTCGCTTTGAAAAGTAATAACCAACATTTGTGAATGTAGGAATACCTCTCGCTAACAGTGAAAAAAAAAACATCGTGGTAAAACCGGAAATTTCAGAAAAGGTCCACAATTCTTCAAAAGCGTGTGTAGTCGACATATTGGACCAGCATGGTCGACTAGGGCCTAAACCCTTCCTTTAGAGGAGACCCGTGCCCAGCAGTGGCACAAATAATGTGTTGACGATGATGATAATTAGTTACTTAAAAATATGAACATTCATGTAGGTAATATTAAATTTATTGACTATCACAATGTTTTATTACTTTGATATTCAATTATTTTTTTGTGAAATTACATTGTTTATTAGCAGAGAAAAATTTGTAATGTCTGCTGGTTCAATCCATAGCTCAGATGGGAGACCGCTGGTTCCAATCCTGCTGGATCGAAGGATTTTTTCTTAGTGTTCGATCTTTGTTCATTAATTATTCATATACCCTATCTCTTGCATAAATGTAGTGTTTTAATATCATGTTCATAAAGCTAAAACATAGTATTCGATTTAGTTGCAAACGCCATTAGGTTAGTAATAATAAACGTATTTAATGAGAATGAATGTAGCTAGGTTACAAATGGATCATTACTTTATTGAATAATAACAATTAAGACAATATTGAGTTATAAGGTTTTCGCGATAGCAACATATTGGAAAAGGAACTATGTATTCGAATCTAAACCGCGTATATATATTTGTTATTCAAACGAACCAACAATTTTTCGGGCACTTTGCAGGTCCCATAAGGTAAGCTATATACGCGATTTACATTCGAAAAACAGTTTAATTTCCAATTTTGTATAAATTTTTTACTACATTCCATAATAAGAGTTCCTTAACCCTCTTTGAGACAAAACTGAAATTTGTACAGAAATCGTATAGAACTTAAATATGTACGTTTTTTATTATACTAAGTGACGGGACGAATAAGTCTGGTAGTAGGCGACACGCCTATCCATAGCATTTGCAGTGCCACTCAGAGGTTTATGTCGCAAAATTCTGAGGGCTAATGCCACTGCGCCCGTTACTCTGAAACAAAGGTTGACAAGTCCCATGTGCCTGTAATTTCACCAGCAGCATTACCCTTCAAAACCAGAACGCTATAATGGCCAAATGCTTGGCGGCAGTAATAGGTAAAATGGTAAACTTCCCTGGACGAAATCTCACAAGGAGCTCTACTGCTACTGTTTTTTATAATACGACTAGGCGATATTTATTTACGTGGATATTGTGTTACTGCAAATGATGTAGGTTTTACTATTATAAATTGCATGAAATAGGCGGCGTAGCGTAGGTAAGTATAAATAAAGGTGAATAGCCCCAGGAAGGGTTTGCAGACGACAGAGGGCGTTGCATAAATTACGAAGCGAGCACGGACTTAACCTTAAACAGATGTGGTTGGAATGCGAGGCGGCAGCGATGGTGGGTCTGCCCAAGAGAATACAGTCGCTACGAGAAATATAATGCCGTAAATTTGTTACTCTACTATACCTGCGTACATTTTGAATTTGTAGTCCAATTTTCATTTAAAAGATGCCTATCATTTGTAATATGTGTAATAGCTACAAGGAATATCGTTCCCGCCCTTACGTCAATAGCAACAAACTTCATGTTCAAAAACGCAGATTTATCTCTTACAAAAACCTAGATTTCGCACCGTTTGTGTAATATGGCCACATATGCAAAATGGTAACTTTTCACGAGATATTTTTCTATTTAATCGATAACGTTTTATGCTTATATTGTAAAAGAAGAGTTATACAATTTCACATATACATAATGTTTCGTGTAGTTCGTATTATTTTTATGGCTTTCATATGATAAAAGCACTTTTGACGCATGATTATAAACCAAGGGTACGATTTTCCGACTTCATATTGGGAGATCGTGCACTATGAAAAGTTACTACATTGTTTAGAACAGTATTATTAATATCAGAGTGAAAGCATTCATGTATTTTATGATTCGGCTCCCGTAGCATAGGCCATTCAGCAAGAATCGGCAGAGGTCGTTGGTCACCATTCGTCAATGTCATCCGACCTGCGGTCAACCACAGGCTCTAATTCGATGTGAAAAATCCTCGCCGCTGCCATCCCTCAAGTCGCCTGTCGCGGAAATCCGATAGATTAAAGTCTGTACTAACCCGGCATTTGAAATATTATTAAAACTAAGAGCGTGATTAAAAAGGTTTGGAATATTTTGTTCTTTTTTACGATTTGCGTAATCTTTGATTAAGTACTTCTACTTTAAGGGCCCCATATACGGAACGATTTGTCTTCACGACCTGTAGTTTCAGACTGATCGAAGCGACGAGTGACAGTGTACGTTTATGTCTTAAGGGCCAGAGGCGACGGATCAATACATTTACCGTGACGATCGATTGAAACGAGGAATGGTCTGTACATGGGGGCCTTTATTGTCAAATTTGCCTGAATGTGATCAATTGTACTGACTAATTTTATTGTTCGTTTAGTTTCTATGGAGATACAGACTTGGCGATCCTAAATCAGACTCCAGATGCTGAAATGCTTCATTAACGACGCTATGATATTGTGAATAAGTTTGTGGAGAAAAATAAAGTTTTGTATAATTTATGTTTTTAATGTTTGCCATACGTATATTGTGTACGCAATTCAATACCTGATGGGTATCCTAAAAAGATAAGTAAATGTGTTACTTATTGTTAAGTTGAGATGCG
Source organism: Hyposmocoma kahamanoa (assembly GCF_003589595.1). Classification (NCBI taxonomy): domain Eukaryota; kingdom Metazoa; phylum Arthropoda; class Insecta; order Lepidoptera; family Cosmopterigidae; genus Hyposmocoma; species Hyposmocoma kahamanoa. Next base: position 11,583,562 of record NW_020653945.1, read on the forward strand.
ATCGCAATAATGGTATGCAATGCGTCATATCGCGTATCATTATTACGATTCCCTGCCTATTTCTGCCGCCAAGCAGTAAAGTGAGCATTACTTACTGTGTTGTATTTTTAAAGGGTAAGAGTGCTGGTTAAATAATAAGCACATAGAACTTGTCAACTTATGTCTCAGGGTGACAAGCGCAGAGGCAGTGTCCCTTAGATCTTTGCGATTGCTCTGAGTGGCACTGCTACTACTATAGACGTGTCGCTTAACAGCAGACGCACGACTTGTTCGTCCTGTCACTGGGTATCATAAAAAGCTACAATGATGTAAAATGTAATAATGCCTACTTCAGCAATCTGTCATATTGCGGGCAAAAAAAGTACATGCGTATCTTGAATATAATGGATCCCACAATGTTATTTAAAGGCAATGTGGGTGTCAATAACATGCCAGCTCAAAAGTAACTATATTGCATATCTACATAGTTGGTAACCCGCTTTTAATATGAGACGTAATTCCCAGCTATACATAAATCAACATATTAAATTCATACATATTCATTGGCTGGATACTATGCTAAAGTTGAATATAAGATCATTTGGCACGCACGACAGTGGTAACTGATATGAATTCAATGAGACTCGCAAGAAATTGAATGAAAAAATGGAATATCATAAATTAACTGCGGATTGAATTTCTTATTTCAACAATTATAATTTTACTGTTTATGTATTGACCAATTTTGTCGTTAACGTAATCTTACTTCTAAAGCAAAATAATTGGTGTTTTCATCGCAATCCACCTCAAACAATAGTTCATTAAACTCATGGATTACAAGATAGAAAGACCGCAAGGTTAAAAAGGTTAGATATATTACCTGTTTGAGAATTCGAAATCTTTGACAGGGAAAATTAATACTTATTACATTTGGTTTGCACATTGCAGAGATTGCTAACTCAAAAAATACAAAAATAGAGTAAATAACTAAAACTTTAATATTTAAGTTTAAGTTATTGAATATCACGATGTTTTACTACCATGGTATTAAATTATTTTATGTGAAATTACTCCAATATTTTGTTATAACTATCAATACAAAGACGGATCACTAAGAGAAATTTATTCTATCCGGCTGGATTCGAACCAGCGCCTTCAGAATACCGTGTCAGTCACGTTTTGTGGAGTAATTTCACAAAAAATGGTAGTAAAACATTGTGATATTCAATAAACTTAATACTAAAATGATTACAGCGACATCTCTAGTCAGCCGCTAAAGGTACCTGGCTGACTAAAGAAAAACTTTCATAGATTTTTCACAGATGGCGCTACGGCAAAAAGTCGTTAAAGACCAATAACAAAGATCTGCTACGAGCACATAGACAATTTCGTAAGTTCTGCTGGTTCGGTCCGTAGCTCAGTTGGGAGAACGTCAGTCACGGTATGCTGAAGGCGCTGGTTCGAATTCAGCCGAATCGAAGGAATTTTTCTAAGTGTTCGATCTTTGTATTAGTAATTATAACTAAAACTTTGCCAACTTTTGGCGATTAGCCCCAACATCTTCATAATTTTATTCTAATACGCAATATTAGACACGTGACAGCTTAACATCACTACACAGAGTGAACACTTTCTGTGCAGGATTGCGAGGTTGTCGGAAACTTCGCACTATGACAGATCACGTGTCATGATTTATAGTGTAATATTTGTTTAGTTTACTTTCAACTAGCGTGCAAGTTATAGTAGTAAAGTCTGTTGTAATTGCTGAGTAACAAGTGGCGAAGTTCGGAGAAAAATGAACTATAAACAATATCCTGAAACAGTAATACTATGTATTTCTACTGCTGAAACACACACAAGGATAACGTTACGACTTCACTTTCCCAACGCGTATGTATTTTCATTTATTACTCGAATAATCAGTAAACAATATCTAATAAAACTCGTGTGAAAGCATTCGGTTGACCTTTTTTATTGCTACAGGAAAAAACACTCACATTTAGTTGTCTCGAGAAGATAGATTTCCTTACAATACTCTATTTTTCGAAAGATTATTTAGGTCGATCAAACATCAGCAAGTTACAAATCGAAACTGTAAAGGTCAAGTCGTTTAAAGGAGGCTAATTAACTTGTACCATTATTTCTTTTGTGAACTTCAACCTAACATTCAACTGAGGCTGTTACGAAACTTGCTAAAAGGCACACTTTCGACAATCTGTCAAATATTTCGCATGCAATGATATTTAAATAACTTGTTACTTGTAGATATGACATATTAACGTCTCTGTATCATTATTACATCTATGTGAAACCCCGGTAGTGATCCGCAACAAGCAGCTATTCTGCACCGTTTATTCGTATTTACTCCCATTCGTAACTACTCCCATTTAACACCATTTAGATAGATTCTTCTCAGAAACTTTCCTTTTACTGAGATAGAAAGTGACGTAATAATATTTTCGCATTCGATCAATCCAAGATGTTGAAACTGTTTTACTCAGAATCGGTGAATGTGGAACGAAACAACTCACATCAATATTTGGTCAACAAATGAAACTTTCCCATGTTTTTGGAATTAAACAAAACATTACGTAAAAATATATTTTTTTCTCGTAAGAATTACCAAAACAAAAAATCTTTACGTAAGATCTACCAAATAGAAAACTGCAAATGCAACTTACAACAAGTTGTTTCGAGTAACATTTGTAGGATGTACAAAAAGATCATAAATTGAGTTGTTAGAGCATTCAAGTCTTCCGACTTCAAATAAAACAGGACTCGTCCTATTATTTCCGAGGCCTTATTACCCTTGTTATAGCTGATATTGCACCACGGGCTATGTTATAATGGCTGAAACTTATTCCGGTTTTTTTTAATCATTACGAGATAGACTCGTCTGGTATGTAACGTAATTTGTGTAAATTTAAGACAATTTTGAAGTTTTCAAAAAATCACCTTTTAACATTTCTCACGCAATTTACACAAAATTTCCTAATGGACTAGCACGTCAGAATGATAAGCGTTTCTGCTGAGCTGCTATCGCGGTGCAGACCCGTCGAGTTGACAGTGTGACCTTTCAATTTCTTCGCTGTGGAGGCTAATCATAGACGACAGGCGCGTTACTAGACACGAAGTTTTGGGAAATGGTATGTATAGGTAATAAATTTTCCGTATTTATTTATCTCTTCAAAGGTTTTCCTAGCACGCATTTTCGCATTTTTGTTCACGCAATGTCTATGAGCCTTCTCAAATACATGAATTTCTTGCCAGGAAACTACCTAAACCAAAACATAAGAGTGAAACTTAGCTTTTTATCAGTACTAAAAATAAGTTACTTGGAATTTACTTTGGGTACGGATTAATGTTTTGCTGGCAATTTATTTTAACCCCGACCCCGTGGCCATTTTAAATGTACGTAATATGTGAATAGCGATTCAATATATCAAGGCAATATTATTCCTACGATCATGTAAACGCCCATTGTCCATTATAATGAAAAAATCCCATTCAAATTTTGCGCTATATGCTATAATATATAGGATATCTAGAAAAATACATTTTTCATACAAAACAAGAGTATGCCTGATGTAATAATATTTAGGTACCTTTTAATGTGGATTGGACTTTTCCTATTGTAATTTCTAGGTCTTTGGAGGTTAAATATATTACGGTTCAAACACTAAGAACCAAATCCAAGTTGTAGACATCGCAAAAATACAGGCAAATGCATTTTATCCACTCTCCAGAGGTGTAGCGAGGTAGCGAGTGAGTCTCGAGTGTCGACCTACTTGAAAGCGATCACTGAGTGGCGGCAAGCAGGCTTTCATTGCACGTCTTGTTTCTTACGTAAGCGGTGTAAAGCATAATCGTAACCGTACAGTAAATAAATTTCAAACAAACAATCGAAATACATGTAGAAGGTAATTACATAACACCTAACGAATCATCGCAACAATCTGTCACGGCAGAAACGCAAGTTCATAGCACCAATTTATTTAACAACATGGGTCAGATAGACATAACACCAACGTCTTACCATCTTTAGGTACGACGATTATGTCACCGCTGAACATCGGGTGAGATTATGGCCAAACGTGTGTCTATCATTTATTTTAAAGAACGGATACCATTTACTCATAACTACAATGTAAAATCATATAAGCACGCATATACTTCGTACTTATATAAAACAAGCGTATTATCATTGAGGTCGATGAAGTATTTCCAACTTTGAAAATTGTTTTAAACTCTGTGTATAACTATTACGCATTGTAATAAAAAGTTTAGTGTAGTAACTCAGTTTTATTTGCCTACTGCGCTATGACCACCTTACATTTTATATTGGGTTACCCTTTTATGATTTAATTCCACATACAAATGTCGTTGTCTATTTTGCTATCGAATAAAAAAATGCATTTCTTGCTAAAGTAACTTACAATTAAAAAATCTAAATGAAAAAATACTTACTCTTTGAAGCCCACAATTTTCCTTCATTGAGAGATTCGAGGTAAAGCCTTAGGTCCACAGCGCACTGTTGTGGCAGGGCTGTATTATTATTGATGAAGTCGCCCCAATCGTGATGATCAAGCAGGCTCCGTAACCATGACATACGGGACATTGGGACAGACATCTCCGACACTTCTGAAGAGTTCACATTCCCTTCTGCCACACTCACTAGCACTAAAACTATTGCGAACAACATTGACTTGTTAAGTGAACGCATCTTTTTAAGCACCGTCATCATTGACACTACTAAAAAGTCGTTAGAAACTGTAATAATCCGAAATGTTCATGTGCACACTTTCATTTTGATTGCCCGTGTATGGAATATCTGAAACAAAATTAAGTCCAATTAGATTTTTATCTAGATAAACATTATGAAAGTTTAATATAATCATTTGCATTTTAATGTTTACATATTTTTAAATAACTTTATATTACAGTTTATTATGTGGTAAAAGGAATTAGTATTGTTTGCTTTACTATGATAATGTGATAACGTTATAAAAAATTGTGTCTCAGTAAAACGATTGGTACGTACGTGTATTTTATTTATGAAATTATGACGTTTGCTATATTTATTTTTATAAGTTTTTTTATAAATCATATTAGTTAAAACAATAATACCATGACAATTTGAAACAGAGATTCAAAATTTTCCGCTCAAATTAAGCTTGCGTCCACATAAACTTCCCCAATTGTATTGCGATCTTTTCCAATTCCTCCATTGACTTATTTGGGAGCGGAACTTATCCGCCAGTGTCTCGCAAACAACCATTTTATTCTCCGAACTAAACGGGACAGAAAGAAAGAGATCTAAAAATACCTCGAAAAATTATTTGTCCAGTCTTTTCTTCTTTTTGCTTTTTCAAAATTACTCACACTGTTTTCGAAAACAAGCGATATAAAAATTAGAATGTTTTAATTACTTAACCCATATAAAGCAAAGCCCTACGTAGAACAAAATTATCTTCATCCCACAAGCCTGTCAACGAAACTCTGTTGATTTTCTAACGATACCAAAAAAAAAATATGTGAGCGTTAGATAAACGATGTTGTGAGGCACAAGTTTCTGTATACAATAACTTTGACAATGCTTATTTGGAAACTATTTCGTGAGGAATTCTTGTTTTTGAACGATGTTAAGTTTATTATTAGATGTGGACTAAAATCATTCAAGTATGAACAAGAAATAAGTAGGTAGGTTCTCTTACAGATTTGTACATACGTGAACATGATACCCTTCAATGTAATTGAAACTAGTTAAAATATATTGAATTATGTTCAGGACCTCTATCGGTTAAGATAATCTCAGTACATAGTACTGATACAGGTAGGTTATTACTTGGTGAAGACTGAAAATCAGCAATGCTGAGTCTTTAACCTTTTTGTCCACATTACTCAATTGTTTTTTTTTCTATTCGTTTCGTTCTTTAAGTATTCTGTTTCTTATGTTTTGTGGAGAAATAAATATCTTTTTATTCAAAAGTCACTAGTTTGCCACCCTTAGAGGTGGAATACATATTTTCTTCAAATTTAAATGGGACTACTACTGTGGTACCCTCTATCTAGTACAAAAAGAGTCATCACAATCGGTTCAAATTCGTAGTTATCGCGTAATATACATACAAAAAAAACATGAAGTCGAATTGAGAACCTCCTCCTTTTGTTGAAGTCAGTTAATAAGATAATTTAGCGTTCATCTTTTAGAGTATGATGCAAAAGAGACGCGATTCCCTCCCCTTACTAAATCCGTCGCTGGTAGTTACAGAGTTTTGTAGCGGAGCTTGTGCTCGAGACTCGGGTTCGGACCCATCGAGTGTCTGTCTTCATTATCTCCTTTGTTATAAAAGATAATTCCTCTTTTGTTATGTTTACGCTTATTATGCTTACCGGCCTATCCCTACAATCGTTAAATAGTAAGTCCTATACCTATACCTACGACCATGAATATAACAATGTAGCTAATATAATGCCGTCAATAGTGTTAATATTTAAAATAAACTCACAAGATTTGTGAGAACTACGCTACATCGATAGCTATTTATTAAATTGCTAAATGCAACATCAATTTAGCCTTAAAACAGTGAATGGTCGAGCTTGATGGAAAACTATTGAATATAAAATTACCGAAAACCATTTTTCATTTCAAAATTCAATATCGCAATGTTTTTGTTCCTGGGACAGAAAATAAAGCCAGGTAAGCCAGAATTGTAAATGAATTTAATTTTCCCGGCACGATTGAAGCTTTTGTGTTGACAATTTACGTAAAAACCGATCAATGCGGATTCACGTTTCCCACTCGTAATTTTTTGCCTTTTGGCGTTTCCCCACAGACGCAATTTAATTTCAAAAACATTCAACGAAATTGATTGCGTCCACGAGTTTATGAAGAAAAGTAACTTCCACAGTAATAAAGTTAGAAAGTATCTAAACTTTCTTCTTTAAATTGCTATTGCAAAGTTTAATATCTATTTATCAATTACATTTAATGTGATTAGACATCATAAACTATGATTGAAAATTCTAATGTGTTATTGCATCAAATTAGTACGTGGATGTTCGTGCTAGTTTAAATCTCGCCTTCTTGAGATTAGTTGATAAGGTTAAACGTAGATAGAGCTGAATGCAATGGAGTTAGCTACTTTAGAAGTTAAGTAACTGTCGAATACGTTTAACACGTGCAACTTGAGTCGCTAAACTCAAAATCTTAACACAGACATATATTTATATTGACTAAGCAACTTCAAAAGAAAGAGGAGGTTATTAATTCCACTGTACTTTTTTTTGTATATTACGCGACTACTCCAACATTTGTGAACAGATTTCGACTATTTTTGTTTTTTGGAAAGGAGGCTTCAGCAGTGGTTCCATTCAAATTTGAAGAAAATATTTCAAGTCAGGGCAAGTCAATGAGTCAGGGCATAAATCCGGTTGATTGGATTTCACCCACTGTCCGTTAACCGATTTCACTTTGTTTAAAAACTACATTAAAAATATTTTAATTGAAAAGCCATATTCCAAAATTTAAGACTATGTGTTATATAACGATGTATGGAAAGATGACATGGATCTAGATTCCTCACAAATTCGATTCAAAGTGTATTCCATAGCATTTAAGTTTATTTGAAAAGAGCAATCCCTAGAGTTTCTTGCTCGTTCTTCTCAGGGAAGTCGGCGTAGTGAACGAGCAGTAGCTTTAATGAGACGTTTTCAAGTGTAAATTTATTTTACCTATGGAATAAATGATTCTTTCACTTTGACTTCAATAAAACTAGACAAATAGATGTAATTCCACAAACTTGATCGATTTGATTTCGATATTTTTTTAATATAAATACGGACCTTTTGAAACGATATCATACGTATCAATATCGTCGCAGTACGTAATCCATGATACTTTAATATGATCATTTTCTTATTGTACGATGCATACACTATAATGCTTGCCATCGTGGTGGAAGTTTTTGCCAATCGGCGTGTGTTACTTGTCGATTGTTGGGTAGGGTGTACCAGACGTACAGGAAAGTAATGGTCCGTCTTGCAGGGAGGCCCCTTTCCTGTACCCTAATTAATATGATAAAAGATATTTAGAAATACATTTAATTTTAATTAATGGAGATTTTACTGAAAAATTACAGCTCTCATTGACATTCTTTCTCAATTTTAGCATATTCATATCAGAAGCTCATTCATTATTCAATCATTCATTATTTTAAAAAGGAAATTTTGATCAGAACTAGGAACATGCCTAATAAGTTTTATTGTATTATAATCTCAGTACACACACACACACACACACACTCACAAATCTAGACTAGCTCCAACCAGTATATACTCAAAATTGTATGCAGACTTTTCGCGATACTTTTTTTAGATACTGTTTACCTTATTATATATTCAAGTTATACGTACAGCATTTGGAGAATTGAGAACCAGTTTCAATTACATCAAAATCGTATCCCCGACATTCTCGATGTCGGTTTTTTTTGTCATATCCATTGCCAGTGATATATATATCGCAAAAATGAGTCTGAAATTATATTATAGTTTCACTAATAGTAACACTTTAATATAAGACAGCTGTCTTCGAACGAAATGTGTCAGTTTCGCTATTTCCGGCGGCGGTGTGAACAAATTTCCGGCAGTGTCGGACATTGTGTCGAATTTCGAGCAGCAAAGTTACCAAAAATGGGATAATTATTGATTATAATTATCTATAACAATCCAAGATAATTTTAAAAAGAAAGTCAATTTTTGAAGGAATAATATAGACATAGTATAATGTAATGTAATATTCCTAAAAGCAGAATCGCCAAAAATGTTTAAGGAAAAAGGAAGAGGCCGTTACTATAAACGTTACTAAATTTATTTTATTTAATTTGTCACCTTAGGTGTTCCTAGCTTCGTTGACTTATGTTTACAAAACGAAATTAAGGTTCTTGGGTACTAGGGAGTAGTTAAGTTTCACTATGTAAACCTATCTTTATAAATTTGATACTGTCCCTTATATAATTTTCAGAGGATTTTTTTTTCTAGCCATCACTTGATATTTGGAACTATTTGCAAATTTATATTTGAAAGAGCAACAATTTTAATTTTAAGTTGAACGCAGAATTTGAATATAAACAAGGAATGCTGCAGCTATTCGCTAAAATAGATCTTAATTAGCAAGACAAAAGCTTCTGGAATTTCACAAAAGACAATTAGGGGTTATTGAAGAATGGTCTTTAAATGAGGAGGCCCGTTGGGTGGCGGGCGCGTAGAGGCTACGTCACGAAGTCCCCAACTAAATATCTCGATCATTGCAGAAGTAAGTGGATATAAAATGACATTCATAGATTGCGTGGCAACCTTACAGCTTCAATTGAATTAGATGCACTACTGTTGTTCAATTTTACGTAATGTACAACGTTTTCTCACGCGGTACAACTTGCATAATTACAAATTACGAGCGAGAGCTCGTAATGATTTCTATTTGTAACAACGGCTTATTTGCGAGTAATTAGGAGTACGCATTCAATTATTTGAAATCATCAGTCTCAATATATTTCATGACAATGTATTCGATAAATTTGTAAGTACGCGAGCTCGTTGAGTTCCCTCGTATAAAGATTAATTATGAACCTGTAACTTTACATTCATTATGAAGTTGTGAAAATTATGTTATTGTGAAATGATCGAAATCACTTTCTTTTACTTTTCAATATATTGTAACTTAATTTGGATAAGCAACATAAGGTTCACATTGTGCAGTCTACATTCAAAGTCATATTTTTTTTGTTACAGAGGCCTCTGTTTACTGAGCTGTAACTATTTATACATGCAAAACAAAGAGCAACTTTAAACTGTCAGCATTTTATATAACAGCTCGTATATATGCAAACATAATTTGTAACGTTGTACGTTTATTCTACAACTTAAACTACTTATTTCATCTAAAATAAACAATTAACAATTATTAAAATATATTATGTAATTAATTAAAACTATGTACAATACGATTGCATTTACAATTATAATACAATTTAACTTTATACTAATTATATTTACAAATTAATCCTAATACTTACAAATAATTATCAATAATAGTAACATAATCATCGTTAATATTTTACTAGTTAAAATGTTAACATTCTAACAATTACATTTCCGAGCCTGAGTGTCCCTATGCGTTGGTCGCTATTGTCTCGAGAGCTCTCCAGCGGAACCGGTATGGAACATTCTAGGCCCTCGCCTGGCCGGCCGCGAGTCAGTCCGCCACCGTCATCGAAAGAGATCCCGTGTTGCGTTCGCAATTGAATATAGTTGTGTCGTCTTACGTGCTCGGCGAAGAGATTATATACTTATTATATACACCAGTGCTGCGGACATCCTTATTAATTTGAGTCCTGACGTATTTCGGGGTCTATATTTCTAAAAGTTTAACGTGACATTCCACACCCAGTTTTGGGTGCTCCGTTACCCGATATTTTACCGGAGGACAAACACAATATTCGCCCACCATCTCGACGCCGTTCCTGCCCTCGTGCCCGCTGGCCGCCCTCCGCGGCCCTGTGACTATCAGCAGGAAAGTACCGGTCTGCGACGGCAAACTCTAGACATAGGCATAGTACCAACGACCCTAATTCACTTAATATAAAATTGTATGTTGACTTCGTGGTTTTATTTTAATAATAAAAGGTATGAACGTCACAAATTTTAAAATGAAATAGTAGGCGCAATAACGAGTTACAAATCTTTATGCTTACTCAAACAGAGTTTATTAAAAACGTCTCGCCCTGTTTTACCTGACATAATGATTAAGGATACACTTGACAATATTAGGAAAAACACACTTTCACTATGAAAGTATGCTTATTCAAGATGTTAGATAAATATTCGAAGGACTTGCCAAGAGTATACATACATAGGCACCAGAAATTAACCAAATGTGTAATAAACAATAATAATATATTTTTTTATCTCTTTATTGAATACCACGACGTTTTATACTACCATTACATTCAAGCATTTTTTGTGAAATTACTCCACTAGTTTATTGTAACTATTCATACAATAATCGAACAGTAAGAATAATGCTTCGATACGGCTGGATTAGAACCAGCGCTTTCAGCCATACTGTGCCTGACGCTCTCCCTAATGATATAGAGCGAACCAGCAAACCTTACGAACTATTTTATGTGCTTGTTGCAGATCTTAATATTTGGTTTTTAACGACTTTTTTGCCGTAGCACCATTTGTGAAGAAATAATTTTACTTAGTGTTAATTTTTTGTATTTATAGATACTATATATATACTATATGTATAGTATGTGATAAGAGACCGATATAGAGTAAATGAATTTATGTAAGTATATGTAGAATGGAACTGTTTACATAACATGCTTTTCCCACAAAACAAATGACAATCGTGTTTTCACGTTTGCCTCGAGAAACAAGTTTTGTAATAAAGCGTAAAGCTGTAAACTTGTACAGTAACGTAATTGCACAATAGATTGTATGCAGTTCTTCAAGCGTCAAGCACGCGCCGCAAACTAAATTTCGCCACTACTGGTGTGGTTACAACTGCACGCAGTGTGCATTTCGGTGTATAGATGACCTATATTGTCTTTCCATGCCAAAGCCACGTATCGCCGCAAACTCGCGACCCACTATTCGCGCAAAACCGAAAATTTAATCCATTTCAATGAACACTGCTCATATCGTTTAAACTGCGATAGAACGCCTTTTATGTCGTCAATCAGTTTGAATTTCAAATATATAAAATATTTTACGTTTAAATTCTAAACATTAAATTTCCAAAACAGACAAAACAAAGACGGAGAGGATGGGCTGTTTAAAAAAATCATCAATGGTAAAAACGCTAATGGCTGGGTTATACTTATACGAGTACATCTAATTACGCGTGAATTCTCGCAAAATCCCTGTTTTTGGGTCAAGAGGACTCGGAAGTGCGCGGAAAGGACGAAAGTTCAACACTCTTCGAAAATTCACATAAAAGAGTAAAGCTCTTCAAAATGTGGATTTCAGTTATTATGTCCTAAATACCCTACATCGGCAAGCAAACATACTCCTCATAATATTTGTTCTTACGCAAATGTTCCTGTTGTAATTACCGAATACCATTTCTGAATCTGAATATGTTTTTACATATTGGTTGATTGATGGATAATTTATACTGTCGATTTCGAAAAAGTTACGAACATTTTCTAGATTCAGTAATTATATTACCTACTTAGATAAATTTCGTACAATGTGGTTGCTCGAAAGGACAAAAATATTATATTCGTGTATTATGATAAGCTGAATGGAATACCTACGTCTTTTATTTCTTTTTCAACATTTGATTTAAGTTCTTCGTCATATGTTTTTTATCTTATTTTTAATAGCAACAAAAAAATATTTTCGTCTGTCATGAAAGCTTTTGAAGCAAGGGGAAATTTATTGCGAGCTCCCTGGGGCCTACCATGACATCTCATATTTAAAGCCTAAAAAAGAATCTCGAGAATGTCAACAACCAATTTTTCTATAAGTTGTGTTCTATTTAGTTTTAAGCAAAGGATATAAGATTTATGACTGAAAAGTTTTTCACCGCTTGCATAGTTTAGTAATCAAGAGCATTCGATTTCATGATTTTCAATACATTCTTAAAAAATAGACTTTTTGACTGAATCTCGATAATATGAACAATAAATTAACTGAAATTTAACTTTTATTCAGGGTAATAGGACATTGTTTGATGTAATTATTAACTCGAACTAACCAGGTTAAATTCGTAAAATTTACTCTAACAAGCATTTATTATTATAAAATTTTGAAACTTAGAGGGAGTAAGTGCTTTCAGGAAATCATTCTTTTTTAAATTAATTCCGCACCTTCGTACGTATATATGACATATATATATACAAACATTATTTACAAACACACGTTATACGGATATTTAAATATTTCTCAAATATATGCCACTTTGCAATAAAACGCGGGTAGCAAATCTCGACCTTGCGCGAGCTCGCGCTTTGATTGTGGATAGTGAAGATTCAGTGCTGTTCAGTTCAATTAGTGATAAATACGCGGCTGAAGTAACATGTGGAATGTCCCGTAAATTATTATTATTAAATATGTTAACGCGAGAAGAATCAGATGAAACCATCATTTTTTAAATCTCAATCGTACGTACCCCACAATCTCGCGATTGATATTAATAGTCATCGCGAGCTCGCGCGAGACCGTGCGAGCACTCGCGAGATCGCGCGAAAAATCGTGTTTTCGTTGCAGAGTATACTCTATGTCAGCAGCAATACGGTTCAATATTACATCAACAAATATTTCGTCAACCTTATCTCCACTGCCATTGACTTACAAATAAATGGACGACGGGTCTAATACAAAAACCACGAAAAAAATGTCCCAAGTCAACCTATTCGAAATTTAAATTGTAATGTCATCGCAGTATCGCGCTGTCAGTAGAACAAATGAAGACTAAAGCGGAGTGTCGCGCTCTGTATACGATTTTAGCGCCTTACAAGTGCGGACACTTTTTAGCGCGGACCCGACGTCCATATAATTGTAAGTCAATGACCACGGCGCTCTTTTGAGATCTGAATAAAATTTTATTGTCTATGGTACTCGCCACTAAACTGAAAAATTCAATTGAGTATTTATGGTTCCGTACACATAATTAATTGTATAATGAGTTTCAAAAAATGAATGCCGCAGTTTTTGCTAGATAAAACATCAAATATGACGCTATTCAAACGCTCGACTGCCTTCTGATTGATTAAAGTGGCCTAAGGGTCTCGCAACCTTTTTTTAAAAATATATTGGTTAAAATATAAGGGGTAATTTTACTAACCAATCGGGAGACAGTACAGCGTTTGAGTAGCGTCATATTTGATGTTTTAATTAACAAAAACTCATTATAGTTCTGCGTAGAGAACTATAAATACTCATTATTAAATTTTTCAGTTCAGTCGTGAGAACCATTTTTTAAATTTTATTCAGAACTAAAAAGAGCCCGTTTGTGATATGGTTTATGAAACTATATTTAAATAAATTATAATTTTTATCACATCCTGAAGATGTGATATGCACAGTATAGATATATATCGTGGAATCAATATTGTCTGTTCACATGATAGCAATGCCGTGTTGAGAGGTTCCGTGTTAATTACAAAGTGCCCATTTCAAATGATATTTTTTTTACAATAGGTATATTTACAACAGTAAAGAGAGATGATTTGGAGTAGTAAAGATTACTACATTAAAGGTGACTGTAAAATCAATACTGCTCACTAGAGATATGCCCGCACTAACAAAATTGTACAGTAGTACTTGCTTAACGCGTAGGTACTATAATCGCTTAACACCCGGTGCACGACTTGTTCGTCCCGTCTCTTGGTATCATTAAAAAAACGCTTATAAAATGATTTTCAGATTCTTTGGCCTCTAAAGCTTTAGCAGTGGTCTCTACACATATAATTTTATTCATAGAAGTATTTTTTCTAATTTTACATATTAATTCCTGCCTGAAAATTGGTTTCTGAGATTAGAGTACAATATTTCATCTTGAGGATTAATATTTTATCTCTGGAGCTTAGCTACGTTAAAACGGACACAAAGACAGGCTCCTTTGTTTTATGGTGAATAAAACAATAAATCTTAAGTTAGTTAAGCACTAGCGAAGTCTGATAACAAGAGACTGTGACAGAAATAGCGCCATTAATGAAATATAATTTTCAATTCTTCTTTGGGGTTGTGCGGTAACTATATAAAAATAATGTTTATATAAATATATACGAATGCACGAATTAATGAAAATGTTTCTATACATGTCTCTTTCAGAATTGAAACAACTTTTTTATAATATAAAACAGTTTCCTCGTTATTAGGGTAAACTACATAGGATCCAAAGTCATTTATATATGTATATAATGAAAATTTTTCTTATTATTTAATTTTGCATCCAACTAATATTAAATAGTATAATATATATATTAGGAAAGGATAACCTGCTACAAGCCCAGATAAACAAAGTAGTGTGCCACGTTTGCCTATCTCTGCACCGCACCGTAGACATTTCAACTACAACACAAATAATTGTTTTGACTTCTATGATTTTAAATTAAGTAAAATTTTAAATGACCTATTACAATATTAATATAATTTTTATAAGATTGGCTTGGTACCTCAGAAAATATGAGAATATAAAAACACGATTAACCCACGAGACGGTTTCTGACAGGTGCCCTTAATTTAAATGGGGTAATGAACTCCCGATCGTACCCATGTTTTTTTTCGTAGCATGATCAAACATTTCAAAATGTCAAAGAGAAAATAAGATTCTATATAATTCAGACGCTCAATATCCTGGGAAAAGCGAGCGTGCTATCATTGACTGTAAATATTCTATGAGTGTGCTAAAAGCTCCACGCACTCGATGTTTGAGAATAAAAGACGGCCACGCTAGTACCCATAGATTTCCCCAGGCGTCCATGAATTTACAAGAATGGAACAAAGCTCATATTTGCTACTTCAACACGCTGCAATGAAAGTAATCACCAGATCAGTACAAGGTAAGTAGTACTTATACCCAATCACCAAACGATCTTATTTTCTTTCCTTAATTTGGGAGCGAAATAATAAAAAAGATGGTGTATTTTAGTGTTCAACCAGAAATCTGCCAAATCGTACGTTACGTAACAACCGACTGAATAGGAACATAATGGAATGATTAATTGTGGGATGAGAACCATTCCCCGCGATAATGAACTTCATCGGTCATACGACGACCACTTCACTGCCAATATATCTTCTGTACCAAATACTGTACACCTACTAAACACGCGCAGTCTTTACAATTAAGACACAATAGAAAAATATTTGAGATTGGTCTTATGTAATTGCACACATGCCTTGTTAGCGGCATAAATGAAGTGACGCAACGTGTCATCCTCGACAGAGGCAAAACTAACAAATGGTGAAAGTTCACAGTGCCATGCACTATGGCCGGCGGAGTCCGAGTCGATAAAGATGGCTTGTAATGTCGATTTTTTATCGGTTGTTAAATGTCACTGCCTTCTCGAAATAGCGGGAAGCAACGGACCGGATGTCAGGGATTTTGTTCTCGACGTTTTTCCACTTTCCTCGTGAGTGGAGTGAACCGCGGCGGTATCGTCTGAAATGGAGCGGCAACTTAGGACCGGTTCTTTTCGCACTGTTTTACGCAACCGATCGATGCAATAATGTGCCTGAATTCCGCGCTGATTAACGCGGTATGATAAATACTACCTACTTTTTAGCAGTACCTATATGCGTATTGTCTGTGCAAGTCCTGCCCAATGAAAACGTATCGTTGGTGAAACCACTGTCGAAATCGTGTAATTAAAGCGTTGAGTTGCGGACAACTACGCGACGATCGCCGCTACAACAGCGGAGGTTACAACACAGTTTATGGTATCATTTTGTATCTAGCACACTGATAGATAATCAAATTATCAATTGCGTGTGAAATCATTAAACATGATTATTTATATTTCGTCGTCGCAGGTAACAGCTTTTACTCCAATTAAAACTTACGTGTCGTTACATCATTGTTGGGTATCATCTAATCAATCAATTTGCTACCTCTAAATATATCGCATAGTTAACTCTTTCCTACTTTTATTGTTTATACATTGTTATATTATAAAAGTAAATACTTAATCACAACTACAAATCAGTCTTACGCTATCAGAATTGGAATAAGTTTAATCGTCAAACTACTAAACACTCTGAACAAACTCTAAAGCATTTAGATATAGAACCTCAGTTTAAAAACATTTCAAGAGACATTCTCATTATGAAATGTCGATTCACCGATTGTGAGGCTAGACATTATAAAATGTAATTATATCTACACAAACAGTCACACGCCAATGCAGACACTTGATGAAAGCGCGTTTTATTTTGCGATATGATTACATTTTTTTTAATCCTATGTTATTTAACTATATTTAATTTCTGACTAACAAATTTAATTACATTCCTTCAATGAATAATAGACTCTAGGTCTCACGCATAGAGTAGGTACTTATAAGTAAGAAATGCTAAGTATAATCAACAATACAGAAGGTTGTTTTTATATTAAAATAAAAAGGCAACCTTAATTTCATAATAATGAGTAGTAAGTAACGATCTAATATAGTGTATGAGTTTACATTTTATAAAAGATATAACAAAAAGGTGCGACAACATTTCAGCTGGCGATTCTAACGTAAGATAACATAACTACAAAAAAAATATTTAAACAGAAGGTAAAAGATTTGGTTCTCCATACAAATATCCGATTGATCGTAGAGTTTTGTATTTCGGAATCAAAATTTAAAAAAAGGCATTTGCTGTTTTTGCATACTTATTTGTTAAACTTGTTACTCGCCTTTATAAAGACCGAACCTTTACGTTCCACCCTATATTGTCACAAGTACGAGGATAACAAAAACATTCAATCTATTATTTACATGAAAACAATATTCTAAATAAATATGTATCATCTATATGTATAATGACCGACAATGTCATTCAACTTTCTAAAATAAAAAAAATATATATTTTTAGTTTACTAAAGAATATCACGGCAGCAAGAATGTAAATTATAATCAAAACAAACCTTTACAAACAAATCTTTCCAGGACAAACAATTACTTAACACCACTAAGAAGCTTGCACTGTCTTTTCGTATTTACTTTTACTCAATCGCAAGTGGAAACTGATAAGAACGAAGTATTGACAACGAGGCTGCGCGTGCGGCAACGGCGGCAGTGTCGGCGATCGTGCGGATACTGCGCGTTCACCACCGGACCGGTATGAAAGTATACTGCTGGATTAATATCACTTACCGCCGGGCCCTACACCTGCTTGTAACACTATTTTGTGAATGACCCTCGGCTCATCTAACATCTATTTCCTTAACAAGACGAAATTTTACGTTTTGGAGTGGGGTCGTGGTAACTTTTTCGTACTAGTGGCAAACGATTCTGAAGTAGCAACGAGGTTGTTTTGAGTTTAATGAAACATTACAATGTGAGCCGTGTGGCTCACATACCGTGGTTTATTCATTCTGAATAGTGCAGATTAGATGTTGTCACAATGTTTAGGCTACGTTCCGGACATTATTAGTCGTACAAGTTTGGATATCTTATGAAAAAAGTGAATTCACCAAATTGTGAAGTTTGTAATAAAATTGAAGACGTCCAATACTTGTGGGCGGAATGTACTAATGACGAAAGCACAACTACTGATGTT
Source organism: Hyposmocoma kahamanoa (assembly GCF_003589595.1). Lineage (NCBI taxonomy): Eukaryota > Metazoa > Arthropoda > Insecta > Lepidoptera > Cosmopterigidae > Hyposmocoma > Hyposmocoma kahamanoa. The sequence continues at coordinate 11,601,823 of NW_020653945.1, forward strand.
TCTATTACAATTGAACCGCTCCAACGTCAACTTCTTCCAAGGGATTCTGTCTGTCTGAACCCTTGTCAAAATGTACAAAAATATTGTGTAACATGGTAAATCGGCGCTTGTTAACATAGTACTTTTAATAATAACATATAAAATAATTTTTACTGTAAGTTGCATGACAATTAGAATAAGGTTATGATAGGACTGGCATGTTCTCTAGAACAAAAGTCCTAAAATGAAATAAAGATTTAAAAAAAAAAGAGAGGTTATTGAAGCAACTATAGAGCCGGCTTTGAGATCCTATACAAAGATGTATTTGTTTCTTAACGTCCTAAGGGCGTGTGTACATCAACATGTACATAATATGTTAAGTGATTCAGACATAACATGCACAATATATACGGGGTTTGTTGTAAAATACTAACAACCTCATAATTTTTATATTACAAAAAACATAAACAACAACTTTTGTTCCATGTCTTTTTACAATACATTATAAATTTACCAAAAGTAAACTTTTAAGTTTTTGTATTATCTATTTAAATTCTTTTTTTTTTTTTGTAGGAACGAAATTAAAATCTAGTGAATTATTAAAATCATATCAAAAGTTGTTGTTTATGATCGTTGATACCTATTATTATTTTTTATTATAATATGTATATTCGAGATTTATGACGTTAGTAATACAGTCTTGGGATATTGTTAGTATTTTACAAAAAACTCTATATAACATATTCTATTTGACCATATAGTATCTAAAGAAAATCTCGGTTGCATTTTTAATACAAAACTGAGGGCATACTGCTTAGACCTCAAACATGTAGGTAATTTTATATTTAGTGTATTTTAATACACATTGGGTTCTTCCCATATTGGGGGTCTTAAGAGGTTACAGTGCGTCGAGTATACCAGAAATACTGACAACTCATCAGGCAAATGTTATCACTTTTAAATATCAACTCTCGTTTGCACTGAAATCACAAATTAAAGAGCTGAAATAGTACAGAGCCAACAACTGACCTGTGTGTACGTTTCCGTATATTCCAAAAATATTCTCTGTTTATTGTAATAAAAATAAGATCTCTAACTATGGGGGGGCTGTTCCACTCGTTGGTGTGGGAAAAACAGCAAAACATCTAATTACAAAACAAACGGAATCACATTTAACTGTCTCCATGACCGAATGATTGCCATGTCGGACGCAGGGGTTCCAGGTTCGATTCCCGGGCCGAGAGAAATATTTGTATAGCCTACATTTATTTCTCCTTTGAGATTGGATGTAATTTGTGGTTGTCTATGTGTGTGTCCATGGCACCCGCGACACCGGATTTCCCTAGTGCGGGGCTATGTTGAGTGTGTGCGTTATTATTTCTTATTTTATGGGTAATTAAATATTTAATATGGATTTCTTCAATTTTTGTCCATTATAGCAAAGCTCAAGTTAAACTGGTCGATTTGAAGTGAAACAATTGACAACATTCGTCAATTGTTTCGGATTCGGGCTGGCCAATCGGAGCGCAGTTGTCACCGTAACGATTCGGCAGAATAGTTTTCAAACAAATTAAATCACATTTCTCTATTTCTGGCTGTATACTCGATGTTACAATGTAAATATCTAGTTTCCAAAAAACTATTTAGAATATGATTATTAACATAAAGATCGAACATACGGAAATTTTCGTCGACCCGGTGGGACTTGAACCCACTTCCATGCTGCACCGTAGCATTGCTCTAACCATCTGAGTCACGGGTCCAGTTACCGAGTCGTAGTCCAGTAGAATTTTGAGTGTGTGTGTTCGATCTTTGTATTCATAATCATAACAAAACTAGTGGAGTTATTTCACAAAAAATATCAATAAATATATTTAGAACATGTTTAACAGTTTTTCTTTATTGCGTCTCTAAGTTAGGCAACAAAACGGGCAAAAGCGTGACATTTTAACAAACAGCTATCAAGTTCTTAAAAGCCAAATAAAAGCTGAATGTAAAGATTATATATCTTGTCATCGAGTAGGTACGTACGTTATGTTCTTAAAGTAACTTTCAAGACGGCAGTGAATGTTGAGACGAAAGTTTTCTATTATGCAAATTTATATTGTTACGCGTACATTACCTACTTCACAAGGTCGAGAAAGTCAGTCAAATAGTATGATATATTTTTTGTTTTCTTAAATTATTTCGTTACAATATAACGTACAATAGTGTGTTCATTCATTTTACACAAAGTTATAACGGCCACTCCAATTAAAATACTTTTATACGTAAACATTTTTGTGAATTTATGGAATGGGAAGTCTTAAGAACAAACAATTTATGTTCATAGTCAGAAATCTTTGCTGAAAATTGTACGTTATGCTATTTACTTAGCGTTTGAATTTGAAATTTATAAAGTTTCAGTTTATATAGCTTAACCGCTTAAGCAGACTCCGCAGTCTGAGTGTACGTACATACAAAGTGAAATGTACCTACTCATATAAGCAAGCGGTGCATTTACGAAGACTCCAATACAGGTCAAAAGCTTACCCACAATGGCTGCATGACATTTATGTAAGTACAATGCTTACATCATCCAGCGCAGCGCTACGTTCCCCGCCAATGAAAAGCACTTTTGTTAATTCTATAAACCGTATGTCCAGCTTTTTGCTTTTCAAGATCATATACAAATTGTAGGTATATCTGGTTGTTGAACTTAGAACAAAGAAGAATTCTTGAATTAAATTTGCAAAAGTCGTGAACTCGTGTCTGGTAACTTTGATAAAAAACCGCCAACCTTTCTCTTTTCTCTCCATAGCTTTAGAAGTTCTATCTTTATTTTTAAAGCGGCTACATTATTTAAAGTGATTTAGACAAAAAAACTTCGAAAGGTTTTTCATCGCCTAATTACCTTCCGAAATCCGTGGGCCGTGTACCCCTTTATTAACAATTAAATTAATTGAACGTCACGGAGTTTCATTACTAGGCGGTGTGGACAGAATAACAAAGGCGCGATGACGTCTGACTCCCGGCTGCTGACAAATTACAAGCTCTTAGTATTCCTGCCAGGTTACTCATTATCCCCTAATATTATTAGATCTGGTTAACAACTGACACTTGTATCTACAAGTTATTTATGTTAATTTCTACTCACCTGATGTGTAATATATCTTGTAATGAAAATAATTTCAAAATGTACCTTAGTAGAGAAGTTTTTTTAATGTCAGGATGTAGGTAATTCAAATGTAAGTCAAATATAATTTAGTAGAGTTAAACTTTTTTAAATTAACAAAATTTATTTCTCTCCACAAATTTAGGTTACAAATTATTGAGTACAAAAACAGGACTAATTAACTAAAAACACAGAAGACGTCTCAGCTTCCAGGCTCTCCAGATCGAACTTAATCCTATTAAATTTACTAATTGGACAAAGGTGTTAATGCAAATGTTTGTATTACTTTCAAAAAACGAACACGGAAAGTTTGACATTTATGGACCATGCGCCTTCTTCCCGGTCAAAGCCTGCAAAATAATATTTCTTTACTTTTTTTTTATATATCTTCCTCTCTTTAGTCTTTTATTACTTCCACAAATTGTTTGAGAAAAATTCTATACATGCCTTGGCGGGAACGGGGATTGCTTGACTCGTATTAATACAACTCACTCATACTCGTCCAGCAATCCCTTACTTCCCGGCCTCTGCAATAATGTACTATTTCTCAGACATGCTCGGAAATATTTGCATTACTTTCAAAAAACGAACATGAAAAGTTACACAAATGACATTTAAGACCTGAAAAATATATGTATGACAATCCATTACTGCCCACTTCTCTAAACTCTAAATCTACCTAATATTAATTAACTATGTAAACAGGCACAGGAATAATCTCAGTACAGAGTACTAAAAATACCGACCTCAACAGTTCATCGCATTACATCATCCCCTAGTTTACCACCCATAGATCATCAAAATCGGTTCACAAATATCGGAGTTATCACGTAACTGGCATACAAAAAAGTATGTTTTTATGTGTTTTTAAGAACTTATCCTTTTTTGAAATCGGTGGAAAACTCACACAGCCAACTGCCAAGTGTTTGTAATAGCATCGTATAAGTATTTTTTTAAAAAGGCGGTGAATGAGTGCTTTGGTATTCTGTTCTGTTTTTTTTTTTTGCCTTATTTCTATATTCGTCGCGAAAATAAGTTCTAGTGACAAAAGCGATAACGACAATGCCTGCATATACTGTATCAAATATTACTTTTATTTTTAATTAACTCTTTAGTCTTTTATTATTTCCTCACATTATTTGAGAAAATCACTATATAAGCCTCGGCGGGAACGGGGATTCCTTGACTCGTATTAATACTTATGCTCTTCCAGCAATCCCTTACTTCCCGGCCTATATGCAATAATGTACTATAGACTATTATAAATAAGCAACAACGAAATAGTATATACACCCCAACCACACCTACGGTGGGTGACCCCACCGTAGGTGTGGTCGGGCTCGGCCTGCGACGCGTGGTCGGTTTCAGTATACAGGGTGTGCTCATGCTCTTCGGTGGCACAGCAGTTAGTGCTATGGGCGCTTTATGATGAGGTCGATTCCCGATTTATGCCAATAAAAGAAACGAACATTTCTAAGTTGGTTTTGGTCTGAGTATTCTGGGTTATCGTTGATTTGGTATTCATAGTACAGGAAATTCGGCAGTAGTTTGGCATTTTTTCCCCTAAATACTTTGGCATAGCTTTCAAGAAAATGAAATCTAACATAGAGACGGTTGGGATACAACAACGCTATAATAAGTATCTCATTTCCACTACATCGGGAAGCATGCTTTACATTTTTACAATTGTGAGATCTTGTACTCGTAATCTATTACGTCTCCGTATATTATCTCTATTTGATGGCGTGCGGACGCTTCGGGCTTCGCTTCGCTTCGCCCTCCGCGGACCTTGGCCTCCGGCCTCGGCACTTACGGCTTTGTTTTAAAAAAATTGAAATAACTCTTTAATGGGGGCCATATTTAAAAATTGCAAAAATATATTTTGACCACTAATTATTATCAAACAATCTTAGAAATCATTTCGTGCCAATTTTCAGTCCGAGGAAAGCAAGTTTTTTCAATAGCCATTTACATAAAAAAAAACGGCAGAAACAAAATTTTTACCCCAAATTATGATTGAAGCCATGCCATTTTCAGTCGAATTAGAAGAAATTTTTATCTACCGCCAAAAAAGTTTGTATGGCAGCCATATTGAAAAGTGGCGAAACATAAATTTTGACCGCTAATTATTATTAAATACCTACTCATACAGAACCCGACATGTCCACTTGCAATCGAATTAGAGCAAATTTTTATCTGGCGCTAAAAAAGTTTGTATGGCAGCCATATTGAAAAAAGGCGAAAAATAAATTTCGAGCGCAATTTATTATCAAACACCTATAGAGATCCCCACATATTGAATTTCAGTTGAATTAGAGCTAATTTTTATTAGTTGTTGAATGGCGGCCAATTAAAAAATGGCGTAAAAGCATTTTTGAGCACAAATTATTATCAAGCACTCCTAGAAACCCACACATGCCAATTTTCAAAGGGACCAGAGCATTTTTTTTCCACCAACGAACGCTTCTATGTCGGCCATATTTTAAAATGGCGAAAAACCAATTTTGACCACAAATTATTATCATAACTTCTAGAGGCCTCCGCTTGCCAACTTTCAGCCGAATCAGAGCAAGTCCGTTTCGGCAGCCACTTTTGACGAAAAAAACGCTTATATGACATCCATATTAAAAAATGGCGAAAAGAAACTTTTGACCCCAAATTATGGTTAAGGACTCCTAAAGACCCCCGCATACCAAGTTTCAGCCGGATCGAGGCAAATTTTTCTTCGGTCGCCATTTTGAATTCGCCATCTTGTTTTTTTAACCCAGGCAGTTGACTACTAATCTCTATGACATTCCTTCGAGCACCTCCTACCTATCTTTAATAGTTTCCGTGATAGAAGACTTTGAAATTTGTATGGCGGCCATCTTATTTATTTAAATTTCGAACATTTTTTACTTTCGGTGGAAATTGACCAGGATGTACCTCATAAAAGTGCACAAATATTCCCTCCATATATTATAGTTTTTGCAGGCCGTTGATACTCATTCATATTTTCCACATTTAGGTCTTCTCATACTTGATTCTTTGCTTTGGAATCTATCCGCGTACAACGACGGTATAAATATTTATTTCCACCTTATCGGGAAGTGTGCGTTTTATTTCTATCAGTGAGCAAGAACTTGTAGCTTTATATATATAAAATAATAAGAGCAGTAAATAAGAAATTACTAAGAAGAATTTGTTAGAAGCCCAAAGCCGAAAGCTGAGGGTTTTAATGACTCAAGGTTTGTAATTTTTTTTTGCTACATACAATGTTTTTCATCACCCGTGCTACATACAATGTTTTTCATCACATTTGCGAGGAAATAAATACATGGATAATTTATATCTTGTATGAATAAATATTGCTTCACAACACAACATTTATGGATTTTGCAAATGGCGGGTTTTTTTAAAACTGATTGCTAGCTGTTCTTCAATAGATAATACAACTTGAACTAAAATGTTATAAAAGGCACAGTCGCATGCAGCCACGATGTATTCGATATAAAATAAATAATTTCCAAATTCTAAAAATACTGCAGTATTTTAATTCACTTGATAAATTTAGTAAAATATAGTTAAATTGCAATTGTTTAGTTTTGTATACTTCAAGTCTAAGCGAAATATACGTTCACATTTTTGATTAATCTTGACGTAAAAAGTCCATAGGGTGATAATGTAATGAAAAAGCCCTTAAGCATAATTTAATAGGACATTACGGTCGAATTTCATGTCATGACACTGTTTATAAGCAAGTGTGATGAAAAGGTATATAAAACATTCGTGTAAGTAAGGGAAGGCGTCTATTCATGTAAAAGTGTTAGCTTGGAATAATTCTAAGGTTGTTAGTGTATAAATATATGTGAGCGTCTGTGTAAGATGTTAATTGATTCAATTTATTTAATCCCACAATTATGTTTTTACTTAAATTAATTTTTTGCAAAATAATTTGTTTTTCAATTCAAATTTATTTAATTGCAATATTAAAGTTTTCATTCAGATTGAAGTGCTTTTTTAAAGTACGACTGCACATCACTTATTTGAAGTCAGCTTTTAATTAAAAACTTTATTTCAATGAAAGGCTGAATTTAAAAATTGCATATTATTATTCAGCTGTCAAAAATATTTATTTCATCAACGTGTGAGAATACAACGAGGCGAGATGACGTGATCAATATTCGCGTCGCTGATAAATTACAGGCTGTTAGTATTCCCGCGGGAACCCGCAGCATATTGCCCCATTTAGAACGTGGCACCATAGCACACATAACAACCCCAAATGCGAACAGTACTACGTGCTCAAGAAAATAAAAATTTACCGCAAACACTGAACAATAACGGACAGTCATTATAAGAAAAACAAACCTCATGCTCCTTGAGAGTTTCTTATTAAGAAGTTTGATTAAGAAAGTTCTTTAATTCTATTCCGTATAAATTTATTAGTTGTTCTAAGATCATTGTCTAACAGTAAACGCTGAAACATCACAGGCTGTGCGATGTATGTTGTCATTGCTCAGAATTCCAATTTCTTGAAATGGCTTCTTCGATTTTCACTTTTTTCCATCCCCTAAGATTTTGACGATGATTCTGCCAATGTCAAGGTTGAAAAAGACACTTTTACGTTGGTGTAACTATGTACGGTTGGATAACCGGCGATCCGTCAAGACCAATGAAAATCTGAGAAGGGACCACATAATAACACAAATTACATATTCACATCACATGCATATACATATAAAAATATAATAAAAGAGGAGAGTGGGTTCATAAATAAATATTTTGTAGGTATGTTACCGTAACTACAATTTTGACACATAATAGCTTTTAAGCAAGATAATTATTGACAAAAAGACTGTGATCTTGGGTCTGCAGAAATGGTAAGTTAATGAGACGGGACATATTTTTAAGGAGCAGGTTGTACAAGTGGACTTATATATTTTATTTGTACAGTCATTGTGTACAGTGGAAAAATATATGATCCAAAGTGCCCTCCTCAAGTCCGTTTTCACAAATGGAATTGTCTCTTAGCCTAATTTTGGCTAGGAAAATCGGTGAAGTCATGTGTCCTAGGCGCAATCGAATAAGTCGTTGTAGATGTTACAACTTTACTTAGGTTTCTGCGCTTAAAAACTAAGGTTGACGAGGTATGTTTAGGTTAGGCTTCCGTATTGATTACCCGTAAAAGAGCGGGTCTTCCGCCTGAGATTGTCCAAGACATATATTTGGGGTTCTGCTGTAATACGGAGATCCGGGGTATAGCATTCTTAGCAAACAGGTCAGGTGTTTCGTTCCTCAGACTACCACAGTGACTTGATATGATATATAATATATGATTCGGCGTACAGAACTGCTTTTAAGATTGCAACCGCTTCACCAGTAAATACTGAGCGTGAGAATAATAGTAGGTTGAAAGAATAGCAGGTTGATACACTATGGATACATAATCATATTCAAAAATTGGGTTTTTATATTGAATTGCGAAGTTTCAAGTATTTGATAAGTTATTTAAGCTTCACTAAGAGAGGGCTGACCGCGGAGGTTCTTATGGGACCAATACCTAGTTGTAGGTATGAATCGACTTTGCTCAGAATTATATTACTCCCTAAAATTTTGTTCTATTCGTATGAATTATATCAAACATCTTGAACCAATGACGGGTGAATTGACACGATCACTGAAATCGAAAATCGATGTTAAAATATATCCACTGACCTATGATATATTTAAATCACAGCCTTATAAATTCCCATTTATCATACATCGTGCTATGATATCATGGTAATAACTGAAATAAACTGATATTAATTATTAGGATCCACCTCACGAATAATGGCGAAAAGGCATGGCGCCACTGTTTGTTACTTTTTGTTATTAAGTTTCCGTAGGTGTACCAAAAAAGCTAAATAGGAGTATATTGGTACTGTAGTCTAGGCTCTACTCTATAAGTAGAAGTACTGGCTGAATGACTATAGATTTGTGTTTAGAATGTATTTAAAAAAATAGGATAGAAAAAAGAAGAACAACTTGGCAGATCTAGAGGAAGCCTCCAAAAAAACAACATGTAAAATAAGGATTCGCTCTGGACCTTTTGGAGGGAAAAGTTACGTTTTTATTTTGACTTTCAATTATTTTGTGAAATCTAGTTTAAAGTGGAATAGGATATGCTATTGTGCCTTAATCGCAGATTAAAACGCGAAATTATACGACGAGATTCGTATAATTTCGCTAACTAGAATACCCGTAGCGGCCCGTTTTAAGGAATCCCGAGTCAATCCAAGCACGCCGCCTCAAATTGCCTATCCTCTTTGTGGCGGACATATTTACAGAAACATAATTAAACTTCATGTTTAGGCTGATGGCTTTGCCAAAGCCTTAATAAATTAAAAAAAAAAACATGTAAAATACGTAATAAACATTTATTTATGCAGAAATAATAAATAAAAAAATAAATAAATAAAAAGTAAGTAATATCAATCCAAGTCAGTAGTCCATCTTCTCCTCCCGTCCTTCTAAGTCTGCATTTGACGGAAAATAACAACTTCCATCAAAATATTCGTCACAATGTCATCATAGCTCCATATGAAAATAAATACAAAAGATTAACAAACCTACTAGAAACTAAAAAAACATTAAATTACCTACTATAGAACCTTTTCATTCTATTTACATGGACTAGATCCTGCCTACCCGATCTATTCCTATTTACACCTATTCTTCTCACAATATAATTAACTCTACTCAACCGATCTACTACCCTATACGGCCCTTTCAATCATAACAATCTAGCTAATTTTACACTTCTGTTGGAAACTCTCCTAGGACAATATAACATTACCAAGTATCCTGGCTGATATACAATTACTTTTGCTTTCTTATCATAATTTCGCTTCTGTTTTACCTGCGCCCTCACTATTCGTTCCTTAACTACATCGATCAACGCTGCTTGTTTTGCAATCTTATCTTGCAAGTTCTCCGCAAAATTGACATAATTAATCCCCAATTCTATGTCTGACGCACTTAAGGACTAGCACACATAAGGATTATCTACCGAACAAAACCATATATGGTGCCACCCCGGTACTGCTATGTTTACTAGAATTGTATGCGAAACAAACCAATGGTAACATGCTACACCAATTCCTTTGTTCGCCTCCTATATATTTCGCTAACATTCCTAACAGCGTCCTATTAAATCTCTCACACAAACCGTTCGACTTCGCATTGAGTGCCGTAGTATGCATCATAATCGCTCCAAAATCTCGCGCTGTCTCCTCTACCAAATAAGAAGTAAACACCGATCCTCTATCGCTTAAAACTTCTTTTACTCCGCCGTACCTACAAAATACCTCCGACACCAAAAAATCACATATTCGATACTCACAATTACATATTTATTGCCCTTATCCGAACGATTAAACGGTCCTAAAATATAAAACCCCACACCCTCGAAAATACCATCCATGGGAATAGAAATTACTGGTGCAATCGTTTTATTTATATTACGCTCCTGACACAACTGACAACTCTTGACATACGATTAGATTATTTTTTTTCAGCACCTACCACCTCCTCTGTCTAAACCTTGAAAACGTTTTAAACGAAACCAAAATCTCCGCCCGTCCAGGCACCGTCATGCCGTTCCTTCATACATTCCGAAAATAATTCAGACAGAACGACCACTAAACCAACTATATTTTGATTCAAATGACACTTCTTTCTGCAAAAAGAAGCCTCGATAATTATCACCAACACCCGAACGAATGCAATTAATAATATTTGTACAAAATCCATCCGCCTCCTGTTTACTCTGGACATCATCCGCACGCAAAACACACAATTTTAACTCATCTCTCTGCTCCGGTACGGGAGGAAACGAGGGACTACCAATTTAGATTGATATTACTTACTTTTGATTTTTTTTATTTGATGAGTATATTTATTTATTTATTTATTTATTTATTTAAACTTTATTGTTCAATACACTGAAGTACAAATGGCGGACTTAATGCCATAAGGCATTCTCTACCAGTCAACCATTGGGCCAAACAGAAAAAAAAATACAATAGGTTGGTGCTACACTTAAACAAGAAGAAATAGAAATACTAGAAAACTAATCGATAATTTGTATGGTATAAATAAATAACATACAATAAACATACTTATTATACATACATAATAAACTTACATATATATATATTATAATAATAAATAATATGATATATGTACCCATAGCAACATTAAACAGTGTCTTAATTTTGACAATTGTCAAACAGATGCTTGCGCAACATGCGCTTGAAAGATAATTTGATCTGAGCTTGTCTTACATGGAGCGGGAGCGCGTTCCAAAGACGAATTGCATGAAGGGTAAAAGAATTAAACAAAAAATCAGTGCGATGAGAAGGAATGGAAAGCTTAAGGCTACGGGAAGATCGAAATTCGCAACCTGGCCGAGCGTTTTGAAATTGAAATGAATGTATATTGTCCTGTGTGTGTGCATAGTTCGTGGTCACACTCCCAGATTAACAAGAACTGTCTGCATTCAAGAATAATATATCTGTTTAATTATTAGGTATCCTCCATATGGTATATCACCATATCATGTGTGTGTTAGGAAATGTTGTTGTTAGGATAATTTGCGTGTTGTTTTAATTTGTTCAAAGAAAGAAAGAAAGTTAGGTGGAAAGTGGATAGCTGCAGGACGAGGACTAAGGCAGCTGGGAAGTCAATATTGATGTTCCCCAGTGGACGTCTGACGGGTGGCTCAAGCCTGTGTCGTCGTCGTAGCAGCGTGCACGTTGAAGATAGTTTAGTGATGCATTTATGAAGTCCTAGTAGTGATGTTTAAGGATTTGTTAGGAACATTCAGCCAAGCTAGGGTAGCTGAAATAAAGACTTAGGATTTAGACAGGTTACCCAAATAGCTAGGCGCTAACAAATAATTATATTTTGAATTGTTTGATTAGGATGTGGTCATGGTCTGTCTGTCTTTTAGATAGGTTTTTGGCAGAATAAAGCCACAGCGTCTTCGGTGGATTGCTTGTTGGTAAGGTAGTAGCTTCGGAGCAGTGTGTGACTAGCCTATAGTAAAGGCTGATCACTTATGTAAGTTGCCTATCATAGGTAGGACACCAGCTAGGAATGTTCACCCCTTCAGTTGTGAGGAAGAGGGATGTAGTCTAGGCTGTACTCTATGAATAGAAGTACTGGCTGAATGAATATAGATTTGTTTAGAATGTATTTTTTAAAAATAGGATAGAAAAAAGAAAAACATCTTGGCAGTACCTGAGCTACGTCCTATGCTACGTACTATAGTACAAAGTGGAATAAAAAACCACCAAGAATTCATAATTTAGCCGAAAATAACTCAAAGTAGCTCAATAAACATAAGGTTTTAATAATCACCACCAAACCGTTTCATGGACTCTACATGTATTTTCGAAGTGTCCCAACACAAGCCTTTTTTCCGTCAGACGTACCTTCATCATATCACGTTGTGACAATAAACATTAATAATATTTCACAGTAAATTAATTCCAACAATAATGAATCAATGATTTGTAAGTTTCAATTACCGTATGTTAATGAGTGATAAAGTAAATATGTAAAATTGTTTTGTGATGTTATAAAAATATGTGTATTAAATATCGACGACCTCGTGGTCGAGTGGCTTTTACAGGTTTACATGGTGTCGCCTTCTCTGATACATCATCATCCTTTTACTTGCTCATAGTTTTACAAAGATTGTACACTTCTAATCGAGAAAGTGGTCAAAATCAACACTGCCCAGCCGAGTCGGATTCGAGATTCGGCTGGGCAGTGTTCAGAAAGCTACGCCATATCTTCTTGGCCAAAATACCACAGTGTGTCAAGACAAAAGTCTGACCAGTGTAAGTTGCCAGTAATGACTACGAGACGTCGCTTCTTCTTCCTCTTATATCGATGGTATACACTATAACGCTTCCTTTCATCGTGGTGAAAGGATTTGCCAATCGCCGATTGTTGCGCAAGTTACGCCAGACGTACAGGTAAGGAATGGTACATCTTGTATGGAGGTTCCTTTCATGTATCCCTGGTCATGCTACGGTTGGACGTGATCGCTCACTATGGGCTTAACAAGAAGGCTCAAGTCGATGTGGCCAAAGAGTTCTCGAGAGAGAGACTACCTACAAGGTGTACAACGACCTGGCGAAGATTGCGGGAATCTGCTTTATGCAAGCAGCACAAAACCGGTCGTTGTGGCGATCTTTGGGGCAAGCAGCAGCAGTGGACGTCTTTCGGCTGAAATTATGATAATGATTATAATAATGTGACATGGTTCATATATACAGGAATATTAAATATTTCTACTTAATGCCTTTGAAAAGCGCAAATACAAACATACCATCAATAAATAAACCCTTGAATATTTCTCCGTCCATCCCTTGGAAATAATTTTGTTACGCCAAGACGTCCCAATTCCCATTTCAATATTTCATATCTGTTTCGTATATATAATATTTAGGCTGAAATTACCTGTCGGTTTTGTTTCCACACGTCAAAGCGATAGAGTATTAGGATAAGTCATTCCCTTTAAAGCTAGCTGTTTGGAAATTGAACGATAGGAAATCTCCTGTTCTGACACATCTGCGTAATCTATGAAACAGACAAAGTAGGTACCATATACTTAGCATTCTCAGCGCCCTTGAATGTCGTGGAGGATATAATAGCCTATTTAAAATAATTACGCGCGTCGTTGGCCCAACATTTTCAGTATTAATTTCAGACAATTTACATGAACTCAAACAAAATTTGACGATTTTAATTTCACCCTTTCTCAAAACGATCTTACTGAAGACATGATCAAACACACGTTAAACAAAGCTCATTAAATCGTTTCTGAGAGCATTACTGCGAGGAGAGTTGTGGCAGTCGTCGTCCAACATTAACTGCAAGTTTTATTAGCTTTTAGCTTTACGGACTACAAAAAGGACCTTCAGTCTATTTTTTTTTACGATCGACCACCAAACTTGCTACAAGAATTATGCTACTTTTAGAAACAAAGTTAATAAATATCTGGGTTGTCATTCGTGGCAGATAAACACGTTTATATGAACACGAAAGAAATAATTGTGCGAGATAGAGCATAAAACACACTTTATAACACGTAAACATTGGTTGAGATTAATTACATCATTAAAAACCTCGTATTTAAGCAAGTTTACACACTTATTTATCATGAAGGAATAATGTGGATAAGTAACTATATTAACTAAAAATAACGGATAACTCACGTATTTTAGTCGAATTTTTGCTCGACATGTTTCGAACATTTTTATGTATTTTTATTATTATTATTATGTTAGTTTTATTTTTAGTTAATATGTCTGAGTCTCATGGTGGTTTTCTATTTAAAAAGTAACTATATGTTACATATTTATTTTCTTATGAAATAAACTTCACTACAATTATCTAAATTCTAGTTATTACTTATGCTTGGTTTACTACGTTGATATTTTGCTATTTTGCTTACTGTGGGAAATTGTTTTAAACCAAGTCTGAACATAGGGTTTAACTACGAGTATTTTGCAATTGCCTAACATTAACCGTAACCACACTAACCTAGTGAATCGCAGTCACGACAGCGCCCGTATTCTCATAACTGAGTCGGGATAACGATTAGACAAAATACACCATTAGAAAATAATAAACTCAATTTTAGAACATGGTCTAGTCACATCGCCTACCGCCAATTGAATGTAAAAGGTATTTGATATTAATAATACGTTGATATGAATCAGTATTTAAAAGCCGGGCATTTAAAAGATTTCACAACATTGTTCGTACTTTCGAGAAACATTTTACTTTACCCAGCAGCCGGGATATAACCGCAGTTTCGTTATCTGTCAACTTATTGTTACCTCCTAAAGTAGGTCAACTAAAGCCTCTCTGCAAACGTCATATGAAATGTATGGGTGCTTTTAATTTTGGATACATCTAGTTTCATTTTTATTGATGTCGTTTTACTCATAGGTGTACTTTCGATATCAGTTTAAAAGTTTTTGCTATATCTTATATTTTACGGAATATTCGCCGGGCACTCTTAACGATTACACCCTGTATACATACACACATCAAAAAAAGTTTGCGATCACTTCGAAAAACTGAAATCTTTTTTGTTACTGTAGATTATATTATGATTTAAAAATTAAAAATAAATTAGGACAAAATTAAAATATTTAAAAATAAATTAGAACATAAAACAATGACCCCGTTCAATTGTTTTTTCATATAAAAAGGCTTTCAGTCCTAGCTTACGCTCATTCAGAAATCTGATTTAGTCAATTATAAGCGATTCAAGATATTTTTCGCGGAAAGTTGTGATTGAAAAAATGCCAAGAGGA
>NW_020653945.1:11617420-11645741 GCF_003589595.1 Hyposmocoma kahamanoa
TTTTACGAGCTAGAATAGTAACTTTGAGGGAAGAAGGATACACCACGAGAGTAATAGCACGCAGACTTGCTATATCCCAATCCTGTGTCGTGGCTACGTTGCAGAGGTATCACGGAATGGGGAATTTAGCTGACCGACCCCGCAGCGGTCGCCCAACTGTTTTGACAGCTGCCCAAAAGCGCTATATTAGATTGCTGGCAGCCCGTGATCCAACAATCAACGCCACTAAAATAAAAGCAGAAGTCAGGGCCGCCTCTGGGCTTGAAGTTAGCACGCAGACCGTTCGCAATTGCTTGCACCAGGCTGGATTACGAGCACGGAGGTCTTGGCGAGCTCCGCTCAATTCCCGGCAACGTCAACAACGAAGATTGCAGTGGGCTAGACTTCGGCAAAATGAAGAAGGTGAGGACGAAAACATTTGGCAAAACTGTCTCTTCGTTGACGAATCCCGAATCAGCACTCATCCAGATAACCGACGTGTCCGTGTCTGGAGAAGACCAGGCGACCGTGAAAGACAAAGAACTGCCACTGGAACAGTTCAGCAAGGCGGAAAATCGGTGTCCTTTTGGGGTGGCATTATGATTGGAGCTAGAACGCCTTTGATCCCGTATCGGGGCTTCATGACAGCAGACATGTACAAAGCAGTTGCTATTGATGATATCGTCAGACCATTCCGAGTAAACCATGGGCACCAATTTGTACTGGTCGATGATAATGCGCCCGCACATCGAGCTCAACGAGTCAATGCTGCTCTTCAAGAATACTATATCACACGATTAGACTGGCCTGCCGGCTCGCCCGACTTAAACCCAATAGAGCACGCGTGGGATGCTCTTAAACGAGCAGTATGGAACCGTGAGCCACGTCCCCAAACAGTTCCAGAGCTCAGGGAAGCCGCTATTGAAGAATGGGATAGGTTACTCCAGGAAATGCTGGATAACTTGATCCTCAACATGCCCAGGAGGATCTTCGCATGTATTCGAGTCAGGGGAGGAGTTATTTTATATTGAATTCACACCTTTTAATAATAAATTGTTGTTTAAGTTTAATTAAACAGTCTTTTTCTTTCTATGAAATTTCTATCACTATTACATTATGATTAATGGCTCAATTTTTAAAATAAACAATAAAAAATAGTTTTATATTTTAATTTCAAACAGGGTATTCCTATTTAAAGAAAGCATACAACATAGATTTTTTCTTGATAAAGTTAAATTTAAAGAATTATAGGAGCTTATGCTATTGATCGCAAACTTTTTTTGATGTGTGTACTTCCTTTATTGATATCGATACCGTTTTTTGACATTAGTGGATGTATACCTTGCCGGAGGGTCGAATCGTGAGCAGTGAATACATTTTTATGGACAGGCTTACAAAGTAATATTATATTTGTGATGTTACAGGCGGGCCCTGTTCGATTACGTTAAACGATATACGAAGTATCAAGGGGTTTAAATATTAATCGAACGGTTCGGTTAGTAAAGGTATGTTTTATTTTTTATTTTATTTTAACTGCCTACGTGGCCGAACGGTTACCATGCCATGCAGAGGTCCCAGAGTCGATTCCCGGGCCGGGAGAAATACTTGTATGACCTACATTTATTTCTCTCGTGAGTTTGGATGTGATTTGTGGTTGTCAATTTGTGTGTCCATGGCACCCGCGATACAGGGTTTCCCTAGTGCGGGGCTATGTTGAGTGTGTGCGTTATTATTATTATTTGCTATTAAACCGGGTATCAACTTTCACCATACTTCAAAACCATCGTTCGGTAAGAACGCTTACATACAACTTTGCAAAACCGAGGTTATGTGATGTAAAGAAGAGATTGTTATTATAGTCTTATTATATACATATCGTCATCTCGCGGGAGTTACGAACCAAATGTTTTTATCGGTTAATTACTAAGTCACTCGGCGTGCGAACTTCAAATAACTCTTCTAATAATAGGTACAAAGAGCCGTCTAATTGCATATCTGGTTACAAGTCTTCATAACTTCCACACAGCTTTTATGTTCTTTACACAGCTCCCAGCGATCTGCAGAGTTACCGGTTACGACCTCCAGATTATGATTAATCGTTCGAATTTCTATCTTTCTTAATGTCTTATGAGTAACCTTTGATTAGTTACAGTTACATATAATAAAATAATAATGTAGTCACGATATGGCGACGTCACTGGTTCGAGTCCAGCCGGATCGAAGGAATTTTTCTTAGTGTTCGATCTATGTATTAATACCAATAATAATGTTAATTGGACCCAAAGCCTACGCAAAAATAATTATTTCGCTCTCAGTTGTCATGATCAAATTAACAACATCAACACCTTATTACACAATTTTATTATTATTTAACTCATTATACAGCACTTCTAAAACGGCCGCACGATTTATACGAGGTTCTCATAATTTTTATCTACTTGCCATAGGATTGCACGGTTATGCAATTACTGCAACGTTATCCCGGCCGCGGAGCAGGAAAAGCATTTAAATATTTACGCAATCCACGACCTCGGGATGTCGTTGGTTGCATACAGTTCCTGCAAAACTAGTTTTAGTCAGGGATATAGTCGCAGCTGCCACAGACTTTTGCTTGAAGGGCTTTCGGGCAGTCTGAAAGAGTCGTTGTACATTGAATGTTATATTTCAGTTATTGTCAATTGCCGGCAACCACGGCAGTAAGGAACGTTTAACAGTTAGCGGCTGCCTTGCGGTGAGTGCAACGAATTATGCAATTGTTGCGTGGCAAGACGCGGAAGGCGCTGCACTCGGCCAATGGAGCACTGCGCAATATAAACACACCGCGTTTTAGCTGAGCATGCAAGTCTCAAATTATGTGATATCTCAAATATTTAATTAAAATAATCACCTCATTGAAAAGCCACGCAATTGCACGCTTATTAATAAAGAAATAATGCTAAGGAATCTTTTATCATTTACTAACATAAATAACAAAGCACTTTTAGTTTGTATACAATAATTTTATCGACATACATAATCTTTCCATCTAATAATTTAAAATAGCTCCGAAATTTACATCTACCTATAATATTGAAGTTCGTATTTTAACATAGGTAGTCGTAACTTATACCGTACATAATTCCCTCTACACTTCAGTTATATTAGTTATTGTATACAATGATTTGATTATATAGCAACAACTTACCACTACGTTTTGCGTTATAAAGAAAATATATGAAATTGAAAAATTTGTTATTTATCATTATCGCTTTAGAGGAAGTACCTGGTTTCGAAAAGTCGTCTTACGCCATGTTTTCAATTCGTCAAATTACTTGTTCATGAAATAGAAAATATTTTGGCTATTCTTGCAGAATTGTATTAATGTCTAGTCAGTCACGGACGTTACAATTTTTTTATGTGTTTGAAAATACTTTATTTCTCATTCATTAAAATTCCGCCACTGCCGGAGTGAGTAGTATAAAACTTTTCCTCCTCCGAGACAGGCAGCGGCAGACGCCGCTAATTAGACAATTAGCCATACTGCCACCTAATTTTAAATTTTAATTTTTCTTCCATCACATACTCTTCTTAATTTTTTTTTTTCGCCTGAAATCGGTGTGTATAGTTCCGAAAAAAGCAGAAATACGTTTCCACTGTAAGACCATTTTCTCTGTAGTCTATAAGAGTGACAATGTGTTCGTCCTTCAGGATAGGCTAGGCCATACTGACAGATTCAGATTTTAATTTTTCTTCAAAAACCAAATTTTGTGACATATTTTCGCCGGAAATCGGGAAAAACATTATTATAAATTCAAATCATGTCACAATTTAAAATTTTAGCAATTAAAAATTTTATTTAAGCTGCAGCCAACTTACCAGGAATTTCCTGGCTACGTTTTGAATAGTTAGATACAGTAGTGTGTTAGATACACAACTATTCAAACATGTATCTGTCTCTGGACAAGCCCGACTTATATGAGATTGCACCTATTTTTATCTGTATTTATATAGTTGTGTAAAATTTATATTCTTATTGAAATGTTGTAATGTGTGTACCACAGACCACATCTTTACTTATACTGTATTCTTTTAATTATTATGACCTGTATTGTCCTCCCTTTATTATTATTTTAATTTTATTGTATGTTGATATACCCACATCCGTGCAACATCGATCAAGGTTGGCAACTGAAAATCAGCGCGGGCTATACTGTGCCTCGCATATGCTGAGGTGGTGACCTATTCGGCGGGGCATGCAGAATAAATAGCACACAATGATTGGTTGTTTTTTGTCAAGCCTTTACTCTGTTTTTCTCTTTTTTTCATGTTATTACCTTTACCTACCTACCCATACATTTTCTTTTATGTATTTTTGCCTTCGTCGAATAAATATAAATCATTTATATGATTTTCTATTCTATGTCTTTACGGTGGCCATTTCGTCGCCTTACTTTCTCATACTCGTATCTTAAAGCACAAAGTTACTGAAATGCAAAAATGGATTGTGTATACAAATTTTGCTGGCTGATTTCACATACATTTCCTTCATATTTACACATTAGCTTTTACCTATTCTTAAAGTAATGCATCCAAATTAACACCCTTGATAAGAAATTTGAAACAAATAGAAAGTTTTGCCATCTCTTGAATAATCACTCTTTATAAGATATACGAGTTTGAGAAGTAAGGCATCGATTTTGAAACTTAAGGTTTCTTAATATGATTTTTTCTTTCAATGTGTCTATTTGAGGTTTCAATTTGTCAAGGCCATGCTGATCGCAATATAAATTAAACTCCAATGTTTATCCTTATATTTCGATCAACGAAAATGAATACGAAAATTACGAAATAGTGTAAACACGTTCGCCTTACGAAACATGCGTTTAATGATCGAAATTATTTTCCTCATTCCCTATCAAAATTTACATACGCTTTAATTAAACTAATAAACATATTATATATAACGAGAATTTATACTGTGAGAATGTACAAACTTTACTAGCAAACATGGATATCGTAAACGATCATTGAATATCACGATGTTTTACAACCATGATATTCAATTATTTTATGTGAAATTACTCCACCAGTTATATAATTATTAAACAAAGATCAAACACTAAGACACATTAATTCGATCCCGCTGTTCGAACCAGCGCCTTCAGCATACCGTGCCTGACGCTCTCCCAACTGAGGTAAGGAACGAACATGAAGGACATTATTATCCGTCTTTATGAAATTTTCTATATGCTTGTTGCAGATCTTCATTTTTTATTTTTAATAACTTTTTTGCCGTAGCGCCATCTGTGTGAAATCTATGACATATATACCGTTGCAGCAATGTAGGTACAGTCAACAGAACATCAATGTATATAATACACTTTTGTTCGCATATCGCCTCCAGTGCAACGGAACAACATTCGTCAAAGTGTAATTGATTTCCTTCCGTCTGCATACATTCTATTAAGTACGTTCTATTTTTAATATACAAACCGGCACATTCAAACGTAATCTCTACATCTTTACGTGTTAAATATCATAAAACTCCAACGAGTTAAAGACAACTCTTTATAATGGCTAACCGTTGTTATCAGAAAGGGCCAAGTAATAAGGATGGCTATAATAGACAACAATTTAAACGGTGCCAAGGTTTTCAGGCGACATGCATCACGCTCCACGTATTAATTTTGATGTATATGTAAAAAAATGTAAATAAAAACAATACTTCCTACCACCTACGACGTAGTACAGTACCTACAAAAGGCCTATCAATTTTAAGATCACAACCTGAGGCGGACCAAGTGGTCGATCTTGCACTTTGCTCTCTGCTCAAGGTCTGATGTGGTCAGCGAAGAACCTTGGGAACTTAGAAAGGAACTTCATTATTTACAAAGGAAGTTATGCAAGCGCATACCGACACCATCATTAAGAAACGACACTTACAACGAGATGTAAATCATTTTTTTAAACAGTGTAATAATAGGGCATTTGACAAGTATTGAAAATATTATGAAATAAAAAAAACCAAATTAATTATTAAAAAATGTGAAACATTATTGTGTTACAGTTAAAAATACCAACAGTAATACTTGTGATGTCTCACCATACAAAGCAACTTATTAACAATGATCGTTTTGCTAAAAAGGGACGGAACATTTCACCATCGATGTCTTTAAGCATTAGGCTCGATTTACATTGCGTCGGAACAGAACGGAATGGAAGTGTCAATTCAAGTCAAGAGACCGTTTTCATCATACAGGCGCTGTATGACGTCGACGTATGACGTCATACAGCGCCTGTCTTCGCGCCACTTCCCGCGGATCCGCCAGGCGTCGCCGACTGCAGCTGCGGAATTCTCGCAAATGCGCGAGAATTCGGCGGAAGGACTGGTTGAGAAATAAAAACTTACAGATTCACCATCAGCATGTTCAAGTGAATTGTTTGATAAAATAAAAATGTTTGGAATTACATACCCTATTGCTGTGTGGGTTATTAAAATTTTGTCCTTAAATTCTTAGGTTTTAGCGATTGTTACACATAGGAAATGAAACAATTTTCTGGGCTCTAAATCCTGCCTGACCATGACCTGAGCCTGACAGTCAGCCGTGACCATGGGACCTGTAAATGACCCGAAACGTTAGTTTGTTTGAAAAAACAAATATACGCCATTTAGATCCGAAAAAATAGTTTCCTTATCTATTTTGTCTTCAAATCAAACACAGTTTTAAATGTCCTCATATGTATATTTTTATATAAAAATCGAATGCGCTCATTCATCCATCCCCTCGCTGTACATTTCAGAGCGCAAGCGCTGGCAGCCGATTACTTCATGGATACCTACAAACTCGCATATATAAACACTCGTGTGATCTTCATTAGCATATCATTTCATTTATGTACCAACTAGTTCTATACATTTTACATTACATCTATCAAGACAATTAATCTAATTATACATGACGAGATAAAACACTCGACGTCACACATCTCCCATTTCATACGGTAGCAATTGTCTGCCAGCGCTTAGCGAGTCCACGTTGTACATTATATAAATATATAACTAACTTTTATTGCATACAGCAAATATTCAGAAAATAGCATTGGCTAGTTACGACATTTAGATAGCATTAATTACTATGTATAATTCAATAAACATAAGCATTTACAATATATCATGTCATATAGGATACAAATATTTATTCGTTTACGATAGCATCATTCAACCATTCAATACAATGTCAATTACGGAGCTACTATTCAATAAGAGATTAATTTAAGTTTACATATTTTACATTTTTCAATTACTTCATATTTTACTATCTATTTTTGCTATAATTTCAAATACTCAATGGCAGAATCACATAAAAGCAAGTGAATAACAACTATAATAAGTACGAAAAAATTCTTACATAAAACAGCTGGCACAATGAAGATCTAGACGAGTTACACAATATTACAATTAACGTTACAGCTATAACGCTATACGGCATACATGAAAATATGTACGTCATATAGCCAACAATTTACACAATAAATAAGATCATGGAATGTTATTATGATTTTGTCGTTCTGATTTCGTGGCAATGGCCAGAATAATCGGAATAGAAACAACGTTATAAAAATAATGTTTACACTTCGTAACCATAAATAATAGCAAAAATACTGGCTACTATAATAGGCCACAAGAACGTATGTGAATTGCACAAAGTCCGAGAGACGCGCACAAGTCACGAGGCAGGGGGATGTTGGTAGCCCAACATGAGGGACACCCACCGCTGTCGCTGTCGCTGACCGACCAACAGTGCACGACCGCCTGAAACAAGACAAACTCTTTCAAATGATGTAACTATTTACATAACCATGCTAGATTATGTAGTCTAGACATGCTAAAGTCCATTTTACATAGGATGGGTACTGTGACATTTCCAATTTTTATGTTGAATGCATATATTTTTAAATAATCTCTCAACCAGGTTACAGAAAGAAAAAGTAAATTTGTTATATATAATAGACCAAAAACAAACGATATTCGTTGTCCTAGGGTAATGGTTTTTTATTCAAAGTCAAAGTTTATTTATTCCATAGGTAAAATAAATTTACACTTGAAAACGTCACATTCAAGTTACTGCTCGTTCACTACGCTGACCTCCCTGAAAAGAACGAGCAAGAAACTCTAGGGATTGCTCTTTTCCAATAAACTTAAATGCTATGTATGGCATACACTTTGAATTTGTGTGGATTCTGGAGCCGTGTCGTCTTTCCATACATCTTTATCTAACACGTAGTCTTCAATTTTTTAATATGATTTTTCGATCAAAATATTTTTAATGTAGTTTTTAAACTTAGGAAATGATAAACTTAATATATGCTCCGGAATCTTATTGTAAAAACGTATACAGTTCCCCATAAAAGAGTTGTTTACCTTGGTTAAACGAAATCGTGGTACCATGAGTTTGGACTTAGCTCTTAAGGTTAATATTATGGATATCTTCTTTCTTATTGAAATTATGTATATTTTTTGAATCGCTCGTTTTTGCAATACAAATATGGTTTGAATATCTGCCGCTTTACCCCACATGAGAATCCCGTAGGATATTATACTATGGAAGTAACTAAAGTAAACTAGTCTAGCAGTACTGACATCGGTAAGCTCACGTATTCTGCGGACTGCGTATGCAGCGGAGCTTAATCTGCTGGCCAGGGAAGATATATGTGGAAACCATTGACGTTTACTGCCTAAGGTCACTCCCAAGAAGACTGCTTTATTAACAAAGTCTTACTTTATACTCTCACGTCGCCCGCCGCGAGCTAAAATGCCTGCGTGTGCCAAATTCCAAAAAGTAACCCCAAAAAAGAGTGGATGTGTTGATTTTATTTATTAAAATATAAAAAATACAATCGGGTTTTAATCATCATTATTTTTGTAGGTATGTATAGATACCGCGGCATAACACATAATAGTTGTTGTCACGGAATAAACAAACGAGTGGAAATTATTGAAACTAGTTAAAAACGCCAAAGTCATTGTCGCCAAACATTCACAAAACAAAAACAGCAAAAAGTTTTAATGTTCAAATTATATATTTGTTACGAACTCCTTCATTTTTAACATCTTTTTGTGTTATAAGCTTTTTCCTATTGTCATTGTGATGCAACCAATAGGAATGTCAAGCATTGACCTCAATGTCAAATAACAAAAGTCTTATAACAGCAGTAGAGCTCCTCGTGAAAAAGTTCGTCCACGGAAGTACTACCACCGTATCTATTTCTGCCGCCAAGCAGCAATGTGAGATTTGCTGCGTTCCGGCTTTGAAGGGTGAAATTAAAGGCACATGGGATTTTCAATTTGTCTCAGGGTGGCGGGCGCAGTCAGTGGCAATGCCCCTCAGATCTTTGCGATTTAAAGCCATTCAGAAGAGGCAACTGCAACTGCTATGGATAAGCATGTAGCTTACCATCAGGCACACGACTTGTCGTCCCGTCATTTGATATTATAAAAAAGTCTACTTTTTGAAAAAAATTGCAAATTATTGTGACAGCCGTATAATATCGTCGGCATAAATATTAAAACATTTTTGAGATATTTAAAATTTGTAAATACAATATGAATAAACTGTAACGTTTTAAAGTGTAATATTCCTTTTAATTTCCTCGCAAGTGTGATGAAAAACCTTATATGCCACACGGGCGAAACGGAAATTACAAACGTTCGAGTCATTAAGCGCCGGTGGTCATGGGGTGCAAGGAACTTGGAAAATTGAACAAAATTAATTTTTATTTATAAAATATGTTACCGCATTACTTTGTATTTTTGATTATCTCAGGTGCCATGATTTTTCATAACAGCTCTTGATCAACGATCTAATAAGATCACTGAAATGAAATAAATGTATTTCAATTGTACTTACAGTCGGCGGCTAGTGCTGCGCTTCGGCGTAGAGTGTGGTGGCGATATATGTGGTGGGTACGAAACCTTCCTCGCGTGTGTGGTGACGACGAACGCGCGTCCAACCGTCGCCAGCGTCCGTCTCCAGTACTAGCAGCCGCTCGCCGCACTCCATGCGCATTGTTGACCCCGTACCGTTTGCTACACATTTTTTATTTTACTTATTTTACTCGTCCTGAATTCTCGCTAACGATACCAAATGACAATGACAACATCTAAAATTCTTTGGGACTGCAATTTAAAATGATTATTTTTTAATTGTTACCAAATGACAATGACAACATCTAAAATTCTTTGGGACTGCAATTTAAAATGATTATTTTTTAATTGTTTTGAATTTCAAAAGATATTTGCACATTTCAAATAAATAAAAAAAGTTGTGTAGTTTTCAGGCAAGTTTTCTCTACCTAATTTTCGTGGCAATTTTTATTATTTAAATATTCGAGTACGCAGTAATTTAGGTTCTGTAACCGCAGTTACAACCCAGAACAAAAATCAGAAACCAGAAATAAAACCAGTATCGAAGAATTACCTTCAAATGGATAGAGCGCTTTGCAGTAACCTAGCGGCTGCAAGTCGGGCTCGTAATAGTAGTCGAAGTCAGACTCATGATCATTGTCGTGATCGTGGTCGTCACCGTTGGCATGATCGCCGATAGTGGCGTGTGTGGCCAACTCGCCGCCCAGGCCCGACTCAGGCGAGCCGCCGGCCACGCGTCCCGTGCCTCCCGCGCCGCACACCGACCCGCCCCCCGCACCCGCGCCTGTCGACACTGATGACTCTGACGCTGACCGTGATAGAGACTCGCTGTTTGATCCGATGCTGAAACCCAATCGTGTCACTTCAGATATTTAAAAAGTTACACATTATATCATGAAACTTTCTATGGCACATCACACTTTGATATATTTACTTGTTCAACTATAGGAAAGCCATTAAACTAGTAGTAGTAAATTCGATGTCTTCATTGTCAGTCCTATTACATATTATATAATATGTATGTAATATATACATACTATAAACAAATTAAAAAACAAATCATCAATGGGAATAGATGAAATCCCTCCTATATTAATAAAAAAAAAAAAATAAAAAAAATATACACGAACTGGTAACACCATATACGAAACTCGTTGGCCAATCCTTCGCGGAGGGTAGATTCCCAGATATCCTAAAAATATCATTGATTAAACCCATACACAAAAAAGGAGACCCCACAGATCGAAATAATTATCGCCCGATTGCATTGCTACCTACATCGGCAAAAATATTCGAAACTGCTATGGCAAATCGCCTTTATTCATTTCTGGTAAAGTACAACGCATTGCATAAAACCCAACACGGTTTGGACAAAAACATTCGACGTCGTTGGCCATTTATGAATATGACCAAAAAATTCTTGACGCGATAAATGATAGTAAGTACGCAATAGGTCTTTTGTTGGACATGAGCAAGGCGTATGATAGAGTTTGCTACAACACACTATTAGATAAATTGTATGGAACTGGTATTAGGGATACTGCGCACAAATGGTTTAAATCTTACCTCGAAAATCGTAGGCAATGTGTTGAAATAAAGGCAACTGACTTTAACTCGGGAAAAATCGAAAATATCAGATCTAAAGAGGTATTCATGAAGGGTTCTATCCCACAGGGTAGCGTATTGGGTTGCATCTTGTTTTTGGTTTACATTAATGACCTACCCCACCAACTACAAAATGCACTCTTTTCGCGGATGACATCTATGTAGTACCATGTTCCAACAATAACGAATTAAAAAATAAATTGGACTTTATATTGGACAAAATTCTCAATTGGCTAGAATGCCATAAATTAAAATTAAATCTAAATAAAACTAAATTAATTAAATTTAAACCCTTCCAAAAAGCTCCCCTGCCTCTTAACTATAATTATAATAATCACACACTAACTACTGTAGACACTGCTACCCTACTGGAACTAGATCTGGACTCACACATGAACTGGAAATCTGACCAACAAGTTATCATCATTTATATACGCCCTACGTCATCTAAAACGTGTAACTGATTTTAAATCTGCTCTTACAGCATACTATGCGTAATGTCATTCGAGTTTGTCTTACGGTGTCATTATGTGGGGAAATTCTACCTGTGTTAATGATGTATTTATATTACAAAAGGAGTGTATCAGGATATTGACAAATATAGAACAAAGAGAATAATGCAGACCTCTTTTTCAAAAATTAAGCATATTAACCTTAACAGGTATATACATACTTGAATCGTGCAAATCTATAAGAAACCATCCTACTTTATTTTCACCAAAAACTGGAATTAAACGTAACAATAGAAACCTACATCAATTGAAAGTACAATTTTCTAAATTAAAATTAGTTTGTTCAGGACCGCAAATTATGATAACTAGAATCTACAATCACATACCAGTCCACATAAAAGAAATTAAAGAATTTAAGATTTTCTCTAAATATTTAAAAGACTTCCTTATAAATAAAAGTCATTATTACATTCGAGATTTTTTCAATGAACAAAATTAATTAAAAATGCTTCGACATCCTTCTTTTTAATCAATTTATCTGTGTATGATATGTGATGATTTATTTGATATGGTGTTTACCATATTGAATAAGTCATCATAAATAATATGATTGTACCTCCATATGATGACATATGATTGTAAATATTATATTTAATAATAAGTGAGTGCCCTCTCTACTTTGCTGTGCCTTTACTGGGTGTCACATGTACACTTACAAACCACTGTACGTAAATTATTAATAAGTGTGACAATGCAATAAATAAATAAATAAATAAACATATCTATCTGTAATGTAGTATAACAAATTACCTGGTGGCTTGCGTAGGCGTAGCACCGTTGGTTCTGGCGGTTGGATGCGGCGGCGGCGCGCAGACTTGGCTGTTGGCCACGGCCAGTAGCTCTTCGAATTTGTGTAGTTGCGCGCGCAACTTCTTCAACTTATCACAACACTCGTTCAATTGACCTGCACAGTCCATATGTGATTGGAATTAATTTGAGGTCATAGGCACTAACCACAATATAACATTGTCGCAGTACCGATTTAGTGGTACACACAACCATAGCGTTGATTATACATTTCGAGTGTAAGCCGACACACGATACCATTAGTCGCCATAGCAAAACAAGGTTTGATAAGACTGTTGTACTGTAAAGTATGTATAACGCATTGATGCAATCACAAACTCGGAAACTTAAATAATATTTATTTCATAGGTAAATTACACTTGAAATCGTCACATTGATTAAACTCTACTACTTACTGAATGAGTAGGAAGTTGCTGTTTACAATTAAACATTTCCACACATTCATCATTAACAATATTTATTTTAAATATTGCGGTTCGAGAGAAACTGCAAGAGCTTAATGAATTTTTATCATCCAAGTACGCAGAAGCTGTATAATAACTCTTTAGTATAAAGTTTTTGTTTCACTATAATTTTAAATCTCATAAATGGCAAATTTAGAATAACAACCGGAATCTTATTACAAAAGCGTATGCATTATCCTTTAAATTAATTTATAATTTTATGAAAACGACTGTCAATTACAGCCAGTTTATTACTTCAGTTTATTTATTCTTTAAAAAAAAATTATATATGTGCTGTGTTGCTAATGTAAGAATGTTAGACAATAACTTGTATTAAAAAACCTATCTTCTCAGTTTCATATTCATTTCTACTAAATTCACAATCTAGTGGTAAGTATAGAGGAAAATTGTAACCCGTTGTATATCAATAGCCACAATTTTTTATAACCAAGGCAATAACGTCCTTATTTTTTTCCTACTTCATATGATTCATCGTTACAAGTTACACATTACGAAAACGATCCATGTCGGTTAAGTAAAGTAATCGTGTACTTATTTACTACATAAACATGCAAGATACATAATATTAAATACACACCTTCTACAGTCATTGGGTCGCCAAGCGTTGGGTTGGTTTCGTATACACCTTTCATCTTCATTAAACCCTCCATGGCCGCTTGCTCCTGGGCCACCTGGAAAGAAATGTGCATTCATTATTTATTCGGTAGACCTGGATGACATGACGCACATCTAATGAGGTATATGATGCAGCTTTTGCAGTGCTTACTGACACAAAGTGAAGCTGAACACATCGTAACTTCAACCGAGAAGACGATCAGCTTTCAATGTCGTGGGATCCAGTCATCAGCAAATGTAAGCGACATCAAGTATCGCCCGACAAGCCACCGAATATCGTGACTGTTGTGTGTCGGTCTAGTGACAACCCTAGTGCAAAAATAAATAATGAAGACCAAGTACGGGTAGTTAGAAAATCTCGCACAGCTAGAAGGTCAACATCTTCTGGAGTCGATAGACGTTGCAACACGTCCGAAATGTCGAGGTAAATAAAATTTACACTATTAAGTCCCGATTTTTTAAAATCAAATCATCACCATCAAACCATCTATACGTCCCACTCCTCAACTCGACAAAACCTTATAATGCGTAAGTATCCCACTACTTGTTCAAATGTTGTTCAATTAAATTAATAGATTACATAAAACCATAATAAAAACAGTCCAATAAATGACGATCTGGTATATTTTTCTGTTATATATTGAATAGTTAACAAAACAGTCAAACAACTTTATTGTAAAAGTAAATATAAATAAAGGCTGATTCTGCAACTTGCCTGCAACAGATCAATTATAAAAACAATTGGGCTAACCACAAACTGATAATGGGCCATTACCGTAAAGGAAAACAAACAAATAATACGACAAAGGTGAGTTCTGTTTTACCTGTTTTTGTAGCTCGCTAACTTTGGCCTGTAGTTTTTTCTTCTTCTGATTCGGTGGTAAGTCTGAATAATCCTCCTTTCCATCCACAGACATGTTATTCTGAAATAGTACCAATACATTATCAACCCACTTTCGTTTTAGTTGTATCATGAAGTCACAACACACATTACCCAACGCCAAACCAAGTATTTTGTTATAAATTATAATATTTTTGTTATAAATTATAATATTATTAGCCAGATGCTTACTTCAAGCCACTTTAGTAATCTACATCTAAAATTATCCCACAACCAAAAGGTTAATTACGTTAAATGTTTTGGTACTTATTTGTATTCTATTATGATTACACAATAACGCAAAACCCGCCTAATACTACTAATCAACCAATAAATATATGTATTCATAAAATACATATAATTCATTTATAAAATATAAGTCTTACGTCGTTACGTCGATCACATAGTGCGCTCAAAATAAAAGAAAAAGCCGTGCAAGCAAGATAGTTAGTTAAACGAAGCGTTATGAAGCCACACGGACACAATTCAAGTTTCACATAACAACGTTTATTGCTCTTTACATTTTACATGTTATTTGTAAATTATACTTTTTCGTTGCAACATATAAAATAATCGCAGTAAACATGACAGAAGTAAAAACTCCAAAAATCTATAAGATATATTTATATCACGATGATACGATAAGATCGACTACGCAAAGAAAAATTCCTTCGATCTGACTCGACTCGAACCAGTGTCTGTTGCCATGCCGAGGCCACTGCTCTAAACCAACATATCTTAGGAATTTCTCTGTGTTTATTTCAAATTTTAGTACAGTAATTTTCAGGTAAGTTTTTTGTACTCAATTTTGGTGACAATTTCTTTTTGTTTAAATATTTATGGAAATATTATTTAATATTCGAGTGTGGTAACCTGAAATATTCTTTAATATTTCACGATGATATATTCGAGTAATTAAATAATAAAATATTATACCAAAAATGAGTTCAAAAAACTTACCTGAAAATTACTGTTTCGCCACATGTACACATACCATTGTAGCATTAATTAATACATTATCATCAACTACACACATCAAGTGTCTATGGATTAAGCAATTTTTAGTCAATAACTGAAAATCTGATTTCTAATTTTTTTTTAACATGGTGGTCAATGTCATAATTAAAAAAAATATATATTTAAGCATGTAGAGATATTGTTATTTAATTTTAATATTGAAATCACATATTTAAAAAAAAAACGTTAGTCCCTAGACACTCAGAGTCGTATTCCAGCACTCTACTCAATGCTCAAGTCAGGACTTGAGTATGATTTCAAGCACTAGAAATAAATACTCAAGTCCTGACTACGTGTATTTATGTCCACAGCTGGGCGCGGGCCGGAGAATTTTCTGTTTTCAAGGGCTTTGAACCTTAAGCAAGCAGGTTTCACCACATGTTTTCCTTCACTGTTAGTCCCCAGGTATTCAAATTGTGGACCTCTCTATTAAGAGGCAACCGTCCTCTCAATCTCTATCAAGAGGCAACCGTCCTCTCAATGGGCTAATATTATCGTAATTTCATCATACAATTCACATTTTCCCACGCTGTACCCAAGATAGGCAATTTTGCTTGAAAATGTGAGTACTACACGCGAGTTAGGTAATAGTGTTTCAAACAATACTGTACACCATCTGGTGTTTACGTTTATCTTCGGAGCTCTGGAATAATAATATAATGTAGTTAAATAGTTTAGAAGAAAAAAAAACAGCGAACACTAGTGTAGTAATACACGTATCACAAATTATTAAAAGTTAGTTATTGTAATTACCCTAACTCCACGCATATGGTACAATGCAATACAAGCTTAAATTTGCTTATGGGGAAATCTCAACTATTATGAATATGCGTTAATTTGAGATGTAAAACGTAAGAGCAATAACGTAGTTAGATATATCTGTGCAGCAGCACTGACCTTGATCGAGTTGCACGCCTCGATAATCTTCTGTAGCCAAAGCGTTAGCGACGACGCGGCATAGAGCAAACAAACAATGTTATAGTGCCGATTCACAGCGGCGCGAGTATTTGCCGCTTATGTACCAATAATGGACTTTGATTAGAGAGAGATCTCCCGGATTTTTTACATAGATTTTTTAGTACATACACTACAGTAGATGAACCGCCACATTAGCAATTATGCAAAACGTATGGGATGTTTTAGAAATGCGCCGTACTGTCAACCAACCGCTAGATCTATTAAAAAGATAATTAAAAAAATTTGATAATGAAACTGTTCCCATATTTCGAAAATAATAATAGTGCCAGACAACCAAACCAACTACCTGGTCTCAAACTAGGAAATTCCCTGTACTATGGGTACCAGAGCTACGAAATTCAATTCCGGGGCACTATCTCTGACACCTACACCAGGACCAATTTCGTTTCTAAAATTCTTTTTTTTTTTAAATTACCCAATTGGTCCTACCGGGAATCGAACCCGAGGCATGCTCGTCTAGCGCCAATAGCGCTGGGCCAAAGAGGTCGTCTAAAATAGAATACTTCAACTTTATGGAAGCTAAAAGTATCAAGGGGAAAACTACAAAAAGTAAAGAGGAACATATCGTCGTTATACTGCGAAAACCAATTACCCGAAATTTTTTAATTTTTTTTTATTGAAACTAAATGACGGGACGAACAAGTCGTGCGGCTGGTGGACAGCGACATGCCTGTCCATAACAGTTGCAATGCCTCTCAGAGCTTTAACTCGCAAAGATCTGAGGGGCACTGCCACTACACCAGCCCCCTTGAGACATAGATTGACAAGTCCCAAGTGCCTGTAATTTCACCAGCATCCTTAACTTCAAAACCGGAACGCAGTAATGCTCACGTTACTGCTTGGCGGCAGAAACGAGTGGCAATACCTCCCTGGACGAACTCTTTCACAAAGAGCTCTACTGTTACTAAAATTACATTGAACTACAGGAAAACGCTACATAATTGCTTATGTAAAATCCAAGTATTTACATTGTTTCGGAATAACATAAAATCTGAAGTCATCTGTTACAAATTAACGTGGATAACCATGGTATTTGTCTTTTTGGTTTGTAAATATTCGTCGTTGATATTTCAATTGCATTTATTTCAAAATCTATTTTTTGTGAAATAATTGTTTTGCCCAGAACAACGGCGATATAGTTTCATATGTACTCTAAAACAACAATAAAGACATACACAAAAACTGCTCGTATTATCTCGAGATATTTTACAACGGAAATGAGTAACTATTGCGTTAATGATAAGGATAAGGCAATGTCTGATTGTTTAATAACGTTTTCATAGTAACTTTAAAGCAATGTAGGTATTTCTTTTCAACCTAAGTCAGTATGAGCAAAAAAAATTGTTCCTATCGGCACATAAGTAGCAAATACACACACTGCTACAACTTAGCACAGCAGGAGCTGTTCTGCGATAATATGGGCCTTAGTTTCGCTATACAGAAGACGACTTTTTTATGTAGTAAATATAGTATAACTGTGTAACAAGCAAACAGTGGATTTGATTTGAAGTATTTATTTGTAAAAATTGGAAAAAAAAATTAAAACCAATAAAATAAAAGGTTCAACAAACGGTCAACATTGTACGAAAATACAAAATATTTTTATTGCTGTCGAAATTATTTCAATATCATATATTATGTTTACCTGCCACACAGTTATTTACGACACATGAAAAGTCGACGTATGTACAAATAGAAATTCCATGAAACCGAAGGCGTAGACAAAACCAATGAAGATGAGATTAGAGTGAGACCAGTCGCCATTCCACAGACGAGGTCTCAAGCTACACGCAACAAAATGGCACTGGCAAAGAACATGTAAAGTGATTAGGGATGAAACCAATCAGAATATTGAACATTTAGGCTCGTATTAATAGGGTTTCAAGCTGTACCATTTCGATATGTACTATTAGGAATCAAATTACAACTGTCTGGAGCTAAAAACACTAGCAATGCTTGTTATTTAAAGATGTTTTTATATTTTAACTAAAAAAATTAAACAAAGTCCAAATTTACACTTAATAGATGTTAATTTATTATTACGAGCCACAAAATAAAACAACTAAAGAAAAAAAATAAGATTCAAACGAGAATTGTGTGTAAAATAAAAGTAAGAAAAACTACGTTGTGTCGTCATGCTGAGAGGACCCTCCACCGGGCCGACTTACTTTGTCCGTGAGTACGGCAGCCGACGCCAACCAATCAAATCAATCGGATGTTATACGTGAACCCATGTTAAGGGGGTATCGGGAGTAACAAACAAAAATAAATTAGTACCACCAAATAATAAAATTCACTGGATTTTAGTCATTTCCCATTGCGATATATTGTCTAATTGACAATATCATTGACTATAAACCAGTTGAATAAATATGACAATTAATTATACGAATAAATAAATGAAATTCATATAATTATTATAATTACGTCATATAACGTAACAAAAAAAGCATGCGTAACTTATAGAACATTCTGTAATATTCGTAAAAATTTGTATATATCACAAAGGAAGCCATATGAAGCCCAATAACGTGAAGCACAGCCCCAACCTTAGAAATGCGGAAGATAACATACATAAAAATGTAAACATTAAACAAATATGACAAACTTATCAACAAGTGTCAACAAAAGACTATACTTTTCAATGTTTTGATAAATTTATTGTGATTGTAACAGTATTAAAAATGAATTTAACTTTTGTTGAGACCTCAAGGTAAAATATGTTATCTATCTACACCAATTACGTAAATAAAATACTAAGGTATAGTAAAAAAGATTTTTTTTTTAAATAAAAAATATCCCTGCAAGCACATATTACTATTTCCTTGTAAGTATTAAAATTAAGGTATAAAATCACAACATGTAATATAATAGTTGAAGGCATGTCAAGTGTTGACTCTCACCTTGTTGGAGCTGAAGATGGAGAGTAGACCACCGCGTTTTTTGATACGATGCCCGGAGACTGTGCCGCGCGCCGCTGTCAAGTGATTATGTGGATGGTGAGGCACAGAGTCCGTGCTATCCACACCCCCGCGTTGTTCCTCAAAAGGAATGTCTTCAGGAGGCATAAACCCGGATTTGTACCTATCTATTACTGCCTGTGTGTCCTGCAAGCATTAAAGAAATTCTTCTAGAATCCGAAAAAAAAGCAAAGTTAAAATTATGATTATCATATTTATTGTCAATCTTTTGATCAAAATTTTGCCTTTATGTAAATTGCCAGAGCAATTCCGGTGCAATAAAATCTGCCTGCCCTAAAATACAACAGGTCACATTTTTGGAAAGTTACTCCAACTGTCAATGGTCATTCAAAATCGTTTTATAACACAAAGCTAGCGCAGGCGATTAAATATGCTATCTTAATTCTTCGCATAAATTGTAGAATATTTACCTCTTTTTCGTTAATACTATTCGCTGCTTGTTCCATTCCGTCTAGGCACTGCATGATTATTGGAAATACTTTTCTCTCAACGTCAACTGAACTGAGCATAAAATTCTTTATGTTCTTTATTCTTTTCTCGTCTATATCCTGAAAACGACAACATGTAAACAAAATAGTCAAATACTTCTAAAATAGAAGAAAATTAACAAAGAGCATGTTTCTATTTGACCCTGTTGGAGGCGTGCCAGAACGCATGCCAAACTACTGTACTCGGAAAGGAGAGGCGGACATTTTGCCGAATTGTTCACGTAAATGTTACTGGAGAAAGGCCATATAAAATAACATTCTAATAGTTTATTCTGTCAATTACCAATAAGTGCGTAAATGAAACTATGATTACGTAAATGGAAATGCCAAGCTTATGAATTGGTCCCTAATTTTCCCTAACTCTGTCTTTTAGCCCCAGTGAGTGAAGTTTATACGCCATTGACAGCTGTCTTTTATTCTATGACCGAGTTTTATTATTTATTTATCCAAATATTTACCTTTCAACCAATCCAAAACAAATTGTTGTTATTAAAGGCAAGAAACATGATGATATTATTTACATGACGCATGCGCCTTCAAGGCAAGTGTACCAACAATAGTGGACATTTCTAATGCATACACATACCTATGTTTTAATGTTTATATCTTATGAGATTTGTATAAAGTTTCAAAAGCACATGATGAAAGATATGTGCATATCCTCCAAAATATATTAACCTAAGCAAGACGGTAAATAATGGCAACATCTCGTGAAGAACATATCAATGATCAAAAAATGACATCATTGCAAGAGTAATAAAAATACACACTAAGATTCGACTAAATTTTAATAACTTCCATCTTCTCTTATCAATGGAAACCTGTTTGACATTTCTTATTCCTACTATCATTCATGTAATTTGCACTGTTGATTTAGCTAATCAATAAATAAACTAGTTGACGTGTTACCTGTAACTGTTTGAAGACATGTGGGAGCCTCTGTTCGTAGTGCTGTCGCTGCGCCTCGTTGGTTTTACGCAGCTGGTCTGCATACTCATGCTTTGCGTCTTCGCTCGCTTGGCTCCGGAGTTTCATGTTCGCCTTTTGCTTCTCTACCTCTGCTCGGCTGCAATGACCCGATAATTTTATAATTATTATGACTTCTTTTATAGATATGTCAGAAGTTTAGGCAAATTCACTCTTAAATGAATCTAATTAGCATTAGTTTTTTTTAGTTTATAAAAAAAAATCGAACCCGCAACACCTTACAAAAAATTCCTCTCCATCCATCGTAATTTAACCACTTCAGGCCAAGACGTGACGAACTCATATGAGGATCGAGTTCGTACCAATAAATATATATAATATATAAATATACCTCGTGAATAAAATGGAGCTATATTCTAGAAAGTAAAGCAATGTGACTTAACCATATCACGTCACACGTCGTATTTCATCAGTCTAACCTCAAACAATTTCAAAATAACTGTAAGTTGTTTAATGTAACCTTTCGCCCACCCCACCCTTTAACCAACCCAGGCTGTAAAATGAAAGTTACACTTTGAATGAATGGAGACAAAAGTCAAGGCTTCGAGTAGCTGATACGTAATTTACATTACGTATGATAAGTACTAACCTTAAATTGAGGTCTGCGTCTGCCCTTTGGAAGGCATCGAGTGCCCTTTCCGATTCCCTCGCGGCGCGCTCGTAAGCTCTCCGCGCTCTGTCCAGCGCCCCTATCGCTGAATTTAGTACTGCCATCTGTTTTGCACCCTCATTCAAATGTTGCTGTAAAATTAAAATAAAAGAAGATATAAAGCAGTAATTAATATAGGAATAATATAGAATGAGACGTTCAACTTCATACAAAAGCTTTTTATTCTTTTTTTGGATTTTTTAAATTGATACCAAGTGACGCGACGAACAAGTCATGCGCGTGATGGTAAGTTAACACGCCTGTCCATAACAGTTGCAGTGCCACTCAGAGCTTTAAATCGCAAAGACCTGAGCGGCATTGCCACTGCGCCTGTCACCCAGAAACATAAATGTGCCTGTAATTTCACCAGAGACTCTTACCCTTCAAAACCGGATGCACAGTAATACTGACATTATTGCTTGGCGGCAGAAATAGGTAAGATTAGGTCGGACTGGACGAACTCTATCACAAGGAGCTCTACTGCTAATTCTTCTCGTCCAGAGGAAACATTTTTTATCCAGTAGGGATTTGTGAAACATACCTTACTTATGTGGGCAGTGTAACTTATTATCATAATAATTAGACATATTTATTTCCGTACATGTAAGATTGATTCGCAATAATATCATTTACATATTACACTAGTTAATACCGTAAACAAATAAACGCATTGTATCTGTTATCATTTCCTGTCATGTGTCATATCCCTCGCATTTGTCATGAGTTTATATTATTATATTCTTAGTGAAAGAATCTGGATAATACTGCGTCTTCAGTTTAGCCAAATGGATTCTCCATACGCGAAGCGTTACATAAGTAGTATCAATTGAGGCGAAAAAAAAGGAACAAGACTGCTGCTAATAATTACGTTCTTTGAATTGTTTAACATACCCAGTAAATGATATACATAATGGTACCTTTCTCTCCTCCCTCAATTCCTTAGCAAGCAAGTGCACTTCCCTGACGACATTTGACTGCAGATTTTCGGCGACCACCTCGCGCTGACCCGCGAAGTCGCCTAGCTCTTGAAGCAACTGTCTGAATGCTTTGCATGCTGTGTACCTGTACACGAAATAAATACATTTATTTTAATGACTTGATATCAAAAAAATAGTTTTATCTGTCTATGCTGATGATTTCCAAAATGGTCTATTACGACCCCCAGAGGTCCACGCCAACTTACAAGGGGTTCAACGTCAACAAAAAAGAAATAGGATGTGCACGAGACGTTAACGAGACGAGAGTAGAATTCATTTAGGCAAGTCGTGACTAAAATTTTGGCTTTCCATACAGGAAATAATCCATATTACACAGATTAGTATCTATGTAAATACAAAATACTTTTTTATAATAGACATATAAATTACCTACACATCACAACAAACAAGATATTCGGTTAGAAATATATACAAAACTTAACATCAATTATGTTCTTTATAAGGTGTCTCACTAGCACTGTGTCAGCTGTCAAACACACATTTCGCACCCCTCATCTTAGACTATGGAAAGTAAAGGACATGTTATGTTGGCATATATAAATTAGACGTTATATGTATATGATGCATTTCGACGTTGAAAACATAAACATGTTATTGTCTTTGTTTAAGTCTTGCATGCAGTCTTAAGCCAAAAGAGATAGCATTACATTGGTCTGTGTCGAACACGGGAATCGAAAATACGTAACGTCATCTTAAATGCCAACCGTGTCCATTTCGCAGTACATGAGGTAAATGATACGGTTGTCAAAGGGAAGTACATCAAATGTCAAAACAAATGTTTTCCGAGTGTTTTATAGAATTATTCGCATATATTGTAATAAAATGGACAAAAATATTGACAGTGAGAACAATTAAGTATTAATAAAATTCGTCGCTGCAGCATTACGGGATGTGGCATTTCAAAAAGCGAAGATCGACCGAATGTAACATTGTACAGGCACGTTTTAATTTTCTGTCTATAAATCACACAAAAGCCCAAATATCTCAGTTAGTTAGACATAATTTTTTTTAATATAATAATAACGCACACACTCAACATAGCCCCGCACTAGGGAAAACCTGTGTCGCGGGTGCCATGGACACACACATAGACAACCACATATTACACCCAAACTCACGAGAGAAATAAATGTAGGTCATACAAATATTTCGCCCGGCCCGGGAATCGAACGTGGGACCTCTGCGTGGCAGTCCGACATGGTAACCGTTCGGCCACGGAGGCAGTTGTTGGCAAGTGGAGGCAATTTAAGTAGTTTATTCATAAATCTTGTCAAATTTTGCTTTGGTTTATTCAGATTGTCTGTTTGTTTGTATATTTTGATGACTGTTATTAACGATTATTTCGAGATAGTGTTGTTCTTGGAAGCGTACATATTATCGATATTCTGTTATTAAAATAATTCACTACGAGGTTTTTATTATTTTACTACTATTATTTTTACTATTTCAAGTTTACCTACAAATCAAAAAAGGAAAAAGAATGGTTGAAAATCATACCGCCGTAAAACAGTGCCAAATATAAACATTGAATCAAAGACCATCTTCATTTATTCACTTCATTTTGAAGAGTCAAATTTTAACATAACTTTGAATGTAACTAGATTACATGATAATGCAATTCCGTCATTAAGTTAATTGGTAAATAACTTTATATTTAATTTAGAATAAACAAGACCCATTTACTAGGCATTCTCAGTTCCTGAAAACAAAATTATCCACTCGTTTTCGATTTTATCCCACTGACAACTCTAACTACTAAAAA
The DNA here is from genome assembly GCF_003589595.1 of Hyposmocoma kahamanoa. Lineage (NCBI taxonomy): Eukaryota > Metazoa > Arthropoda > Insecta > Lepidoptera > Cosmopterigidae > Hyposmocoma > Hyposmocoma kahamanoa. The sequence goes on from NW_020653945.1 coordinate 11,642,047, forward strand.
TTCTTATTTTATAAAGTACAAAATTTGCAATACAAAAACCATGTTGGTTTAACGTTGCCGGGTGAAGGCCAATACCAACGTGTAGACAGCCTATTTGCCTTGCCTTGCCTTGCCATCGTTCGGTGTCACTCGCCTAGCTAACTGAGTGAAGGCGAGCGCTAACGTGTATAGAGCTCGTTTGACGTGGCTTGTCACAACTTGCAGTCGCTGGTGACTACTTGTCTCACTTCAGAGAAGTGTCGATTTTTCTGCACAAATCAAAGGCGTTCGGCCAATAGTAGTCAATTGACATTGTATGATCAGACATTTGCATGCTATTTAATACATGCGAAACACGTTTATAATAACACTGTCTCTTGTTACATCTCCTGTTATACAATGTTTTAAGCAAATAAACGTATGATAATAATATTATTATTGATAATATTACTACTTTCATTTATTTCCAAAATAAAATGGAAGTATTAAAGATTCCCTTAAATCAGTCACTGGTATTAATTCTATACCAATGCATAAATACAAAAAAGCTAACACTATTTGGAATCTCAAAAAAAAAACTCAAGTTTAAAAATTTCTCTATGAAAAAATTAATCTTGAGGTTGGAAATATATAAGGATTAATATTTCAAAGTTTTCTCTTTTTTAAATACTCTCAAATTACAAATATTATTTTTTTTCTGTGCAAATTCACTTTTCGTAATATTTGAGTATGTTTGAAAAACAATAAATTCAAAATTTCATGTGACATTCCCGGATATTCCCATATAACCTACAATATTCCCAAATGGAATATTGATCTAAATCAATTAAATGTCTGCATGTCGATAATGACTTATCGATAGATTATGGTACGATACTAAAGAAATCCGCCATTTGTTCGTTCAATTTTTGTTCAGGTATAGGTAGGTTTGCACATTCATTCCGTAGTTAAGGCCTTTCTTTTATTTTTTTTCCATCCTCTAAGCCCCTCATGAAAAAATGACATAAGCGAAGTTACGTCAAAAGTGTTTAATGAATAACCGTGACCATGGGACCTGTAAAGGGCCCGAAACGTCGGTTTGTTTGAAAAAACAAATATACGCGATTTAAATCCGGAAAAATAGTTTCATTTCCTATGAATAATGAAGATTTTGGATGTAACTTCACTATTCTTGCATAAGGGGTACGCGATTTGATGTTGATGATTTGTAACAAATTAAATATTAGTCTGGCAGGGTCTACGCAAAACAGAAAAAATTGGCACATGGTTTACAACAAAAAAACCTTTTTTGGGAACCTCTGACCTATACAACGCCATTGTAGGTTTTAAAGAAACGACTGCGGACGGACCGAATTCCAAAATATTATAAATGCGAAAGTAACTGTTACACTTTTTACGCCTAAACTGCGTAACCAATCTTGATGAATTTTGGTATACAGATAGACCTAGGAGAAGGATATAGGCTACTTTTTGTCACAAAAATAAATTTTAAAAGTGGTGAAATAGGTGGATGAAAGATTGTACGGATGACCAATTCTCAACCAGTAGAATTAGCACGACAGGGCGTGACTAGCGCGAGAGCGACATAAAGCGCGAGATACTGCTTTCTCATATAGAGATGTTGCGCTTTATGTCGCTCTCACGTAAGTCGCGCATTGTCGTACTACACAGTACAGAACTATTCCTCAAGTATGTCATAAGAGTTAAACAATGTTTCAGCGTTTTTGACCAATTACCCCCAAGATAAAATAGGGGAAGAGTAGACTAGTCGAAGTACTTATTATACGCAGGCGAAGTCGCGGGTATTAGTTAGTTCACCATAAAAAATAGTAGAAGTAAAATAGTAGACTCGAAAAGACAATTTCGGACTGCTCGTCATAGGTAGTATGGAGACGGTCGGAAGGATTCAGTCTTAGTTGCTAGTGACGGTCTTAGTTGCAGTACACTACGGTGTGGCATTGTATTTGGGAGGCATAGTTCAGCTTAGGACATCTTCGGCATAGTGATAATAAAAATTCATTTTACGCTGTCCAAATAATTGATACAATTTATCGTTCTATATATAATTCCTGTTCAAACTGAGATAAGTGAAGTGCATCGATCCAGTGTTATCACAGCGTAGTACATGAACTGAGCTTTCGAACAGATCCGAGTGGATTTGGTATTGGATTGAAGCCAAATAGGCTACAGACTGGGTGGAGCCCAAGTGCCATTAAAATTATCGACACTTGGCCTTGATACGTATCAGGTGGTGTTGACTGCTATAAAGATGATATTATTAACTGCCTCCGTGGCCGAACGGTTACCATGTCGGACTGCCACGCAGAGGTCCCAGGTTCGATTCCCGGGCCGGGAGAAATATTTGTATGGCCTACAATTATTTCTCTCGTGAGTTTGGGTGTAATTTGTGGTTGTCTATATGTGTGTCCATGGCACCCGCGACACAGGGTTTCCCTAGTGCGGGGTTATGTTGAGTGTGTGCGTTATATTATTATTATTATTTATATGTCAAATCTAGTTGTCAATATTATTGGCAAAAGTACTTGGTTATGATTTTTAATACAAAGATCGACCACACGAAAAATTCTTTCGATCTGACACGAGCCTGCGTCTATCTGTACGCCAAACTAGGGCCGCAAAAAAGTACTTAATTATAAAAAAGTTTATTGGATACTAAAAAGCAAATAATAGTTTTGATAATCGTTCGAGTCAACAAAAAAAAACGATATACTTACTGATATTCGTCTTCTTCTTTCCTTTTTGGTTGGTAGTTTTTGACAAGTCTCCTTAAAAAAAAAATTCAAAATTAGAAATGAATTATCGAGTTCTTAGGTTTTCGCGATTGTTACACATAGGAAATGAAACTATTTTATTCAAACAAACATGTGGAATAATGAATTCTACCTACAAATCGACGGTATAGCGATGGGCTCCCCGGTATCGCCCTTTGTTGCCGATATTTTCATGGAAGATTTCGAGGAGCGAGTTTTACCCATGGCCCCAGCTAGGCCGAAGATTTTCAAACGGTACGTTGATGATACTTTCACAATATTACCTAAAGATAGCATACCTTCTTTCTTGGATCATCTTAATTCTTTTAATACTAAGATCCAATTTACTATGAAACAAGAGAATTGTGGTACTTTAGCTTTCTTAGATGTTTTAATTAAAAGAAATCCTAATAACACCTTAGACCATACTGTATTTCGAAAGAAAACCCATACAGATAGGTATCTCAATGGTAATTCCCATCACCATCTTAGCCAGTTAGCTATCGTGGGCAAACCTTTGTTTCAGAGAGCACATGGTGTCTGCGACAGTAATCATCTGGCAGGGGAACTTTAGCATATAAAGGAAGTCCTACATGCGAATAAGTTGAAGATTCCACGCCAATGTCGCAGGCCCCGTGTGAAACCGCCAACAGTCGAGCGAAGACCTGCCATTTTACCTTACGTAAGAGGTGCTACAGACAAGATCGGAAGAGTCCTCAGGCGTGCATCTATCAAGACCTTTTTCAAGCCCCTGAGGAAGATTTCTCAGTTCCTACGACCCGTGAAATGTAACATCCCCTTACAGGAGGCAGGAGTTTACAAGCTTGACTGTGAGTGCGGTCTCCTTATATTGGACAAACGAAGCGAAGTATTTGACCCGCGTCAAAGAACATACAGTTGATGTCAAACACCGTCGCGTAAACAAGTCTGCAGTCTGCGAGCATG